>NC_091118.1:65938672-66254249 GCF_040183065.1 Periplaneta americana
TAATGCAAATCACAAAAACTCGCTGCAATATGCTACACACTGTTCTTAAACAATTAGAGGAAAACAATAGTTGTTACATACGAATGAGTAATCCCTTCAGTGTTTTCAAACTATTAGAAAAAACACAAAAGATTTCACTACGTTACGCAAGAATAGTTAATCTCTTCAGTGTTATCAAGTAATTAGAAAAAAATCATAGATTATCTACGTAAAGATTAATTTTTGGTCCTACAGAATACGTCTGTTACAGTAACAATTAATATTAGAGGAGAAACATTCGCTCCGGCGCCGGAGATCGAACCCGACCCGGGTTCTACGTACCAAGCGCTCTAACCACTGAGCTACGTCGAGGTTCAATCCACAGCACCGGATCGAATCCCTCTCCTCCAGTCGAACTTGGAGTCAGGCCACAGAGGGAAAAACACTGGAGGAGAGGGATTCGATCCGGTGCTGTGGATTTTTCTCACATTCAGGTAAGAGTGAATGTAGGTAAAATAAACAACTGTCAACACCGGTAGATTAACTAGATATTTCAGCTTTCGTATCAGAAAGATCCCTATACCCAGGATGCGAATTAAGATTTCTGATGGGGGGGGGGGGATAGAATCCTAGATAGAGAATACCATACATAAAATTATTATTATCCTCATTCGATACGGCTCAACGCTTGGTCGCACTGAGTTGCTTGTCTTGTATCTTGTTCATAATAATCCGTTAACAGGCTTCATATAAGATGTGTAATTTCAAAGTTATTGATTATTAATTTCTTTGCTTACTTTGTACTTCATAAAGTACATATACTCGTATTAAAACAATTATATTTTGTGAGAGGGGGATAGAAGTTATCCCTGACAGGGGTGTTAATATGAATTTATGACAGGAGATAACTTTCCAACAAGGGGAAATCCCCCTCATCCCCCTCCCCGTTAATTCGCACCCTGCCTATACCCAGGAATTTGACAATTGAAGAGTCCACTGTAAGAATGATGGATGTCACCAAGACTGAACCAAGACTGTCAATGAACCAAGACTGTGAATGCATAGCTTAAGACATATAGAATGTACATACAGAGTTATATGGCATTAACACTGATAGTCATTGTCCAGTAATGATCGGAAAATCACAGTTAAGCTTTGAGCGCTAAGCATTTCAAACTTTCAATTGCTTCTCCTGAAAAATGTATTCCAAATGACATCCATCATTCTTGCAGTGGACTCTTCAATTAGGTTACTACTGTAGTGCTAGAATTTAAGAAAGTGATTGTCTTCAATTTTAGCCGAATTTAGAGATAAACTATTAACTCTGTACACCAGTCATTAATACAGTATTAGTGTGATTCAATTCATGATCAATTTACTGTAAGCAATCTCCAGTCGCTGTTATTTTATTGTTTTCTTTGGTTCGTACTTCGATTAGCGCTATATTAATTATTTCACCATAGCTGCATTTTATATCATCATCATCATCATCATCATCATCATCATCATCATCATCATCATCATCATCATCACCATCATGCCACCGGCGTCGCTCAGTCGGTTAAGGCGCTTCCCTGCCGACCTGAAGTTGCGCTCTGACGCGGGTTCGATCCCCACTTCAGGTGATTACCTGGTTGGGTTTTTTCCGAGGTTTTCCCCAACCGTAAGGTGAATGCCAGGTAATCTATGGAGAATCCTCGGCCTCATCTCGCCAAATATCATCTCGCTATCACCAATCAAATCGACGCTAAATAACCTAGTAGCTGATACAGCGTCGTTAAATAACCAACTAAAAAATCATCATCATCACCACCACCACCACCACCAGCATTGCCTCTCTGTAACCTTTGCCATTGACAAGGCACATGAAATAAACAGTGATCAGTTCTTGTCATTATGTACTCGTTATCTTACAGTAATCAGTTCTTGTTATTATGTACTCGTTATCTTACAGTGATCAGTTCTTGTCATTATGTACTCGTTATCTTACAGTGATCAGTTCTTGTTATTATGTACTCGTTATCTTACAGTGATCAGTTCTTGTCATTATGTACTCGTTATCTTACAGTGATCAGTTCTTGTTATTATGTACTCGTTATCTTACAGTGATCAGTTCTTTTTATTATGTACTCGTTATCTTACAGTGATCAGTTCTTGTTATTATGTACTCGTTATCTTACAGTGATCAGTTCTTGTTATTATGTACTCGTTATCTTACAGTGATCAGTTCTTGTTACTTTGTACTCGTTATCTTACAGTGATTAGTTCTTTTTATTATGTACTCGTTATCTTACAGTGATCAGTTCTTGTTATTTTGTACTCGTTATCTTACAGTGATTAGTTCTTTTTATTATGTACTCGTTATCTTACAGTGATCAGTTCTTGTCATTATGTACTCGTTATCTTACAGTGATCAGTTCTTTTTATTATGTACTCGTTATCTTACAGAACGGTGACCATCCTTTGCACTACCACATCTTTCATCTGTGTTTCGCCAACTTTCTTCTTGGAAGACATCCGCACGGACCGGGAGAGTTCTTATTTGGGCCGTTTGAGGGCAGCACGAACTATTCCACAATGTTCCCCATCGACTACAGTGCACTGAATAGCCCACCTGAAGCACTAGAACCGTACAGCCCTAACAAGAAGACCAACAGGCGCTCTGTGGTAGTTTGATGTGCAAACTCTGCTGTTAGTGTGAACCAAGTGGCTATGGTAAGTGAGAAAACTGCAGTTGTAGTGGTTAAAAATCGCGACATAACCTCTCTCAGGATATTTCAATTGCTTTTTCGTGGAATCATGTTACATTATAAAATAACTATATTTATAAACATACATTTATACCACTTGTCAGAGCTTTTTTTCTCATTTGTGAAATGACTGGATTGTTTTCTGCATTGTCTTGTGTAACGTTTGTATCTTACAACGTTTCTGGGTCAATTTAAGACGCTGTAATACCTCAGAAGTCAAATGAACTTCCTCTATAGAAGGAGAAGTTACATTTGAAGGATCTGAAGTCTTCTTTCGAGGCGTTGGAGCAAGTACAGGTAAAGTGCATAACTTAGAGTACTATCCGTACTTAAGTTTACATGAGGCTTTTCCTGATGTAAAACAATTATCTTTGATATCAGTGCATAACATTGTATCCATTTTCAGTGGCGGCTCGTGGAGTCATGGAAGAGCGCATTTGAATTGAGACTCCATTTATAGCTGTTGAGACGATTCATTCGTATTCATTGACGCCCATATAAATAAAAAGCATTTAATAACAGGACATATCTGTTGTGATGGACTTATCCGAGATTCCTCTCTGGGATCCAGCTGCAGTCTCTACATTAGGGAGTGCTGGTGGTGTCCATTGACATGGTAACTCTCAGAAGAGCTCGTCCAACTCCGCCCAGTATTGCGTGTTGCATAACACGGCGGCAGGAGACATTATGCAGCATAACCACAGTCTAGTATATACAGTCACGAAGCTCAATACGTAGGGTATATGCATCCATAGATAGTTGCTAACCACTAGGATCGCTACTATCGCCTCATCACAGACAATGCGAAATAGTACCGCCACAGTCTATTGTTCCTAGTACACTCACAACTCAAGCTTCGTGACTGTATATACAGACTGTGATATTACTCGACCATTCTGTTTGTGGAACGGCAATTGCTTGTACTAATACACAGCGCGCCCTGTTACGTCACCTGTGAAATATGATCGCTCTCTTATTCTAGTCATAGACAATGTCTTTCTCTTTCCCACAGAGTAATAACATAAGGATGGAGATACGCAACAATAGACCAACCGACATTTTGAAAAAAAAAATTGAGATATTTGCACAAATCTGTTGTTGGCTGTATTATATTCTTCTTCTTCTTCTTTTTCTTCTTTGGTTCTACAGCCTTGACCGCCCCAACGATGCTTCTCCATGTCCTTCGATCTGACACCTTTGTTTTCCATCCTTAACACCTGCTGCTATTACATCTTTCTCCACTTCATCCAGCCATTTTAGCTGAGGTCTCCCTAGTTTTCTGATGCCAAAAGTTATAGTGAGATTCAATTTCTTGCAAGGATCATTTTCATCCTTGGCTGTATTATATAACTCAGAAAAAATTAAGAATACGATATCTGTACTCTGCTGCAATTTTAACCAAAATTTATTCACTGAATAAAATGTATTTATTTATTTATTTATTTATTTATTTTGCTTTGTAATATTAACGAAACTGCTGGTCTGTTATTAAAAATCGGTTAGTCTTTTTTATTATTATTTGTGCCATTTTTGTAACGTATTAATGTTACAATACTTTTTGCATAAAATATTTAATAAATAACCAAATTTACTTCAATGTTTTTGTCGGTTAGTCTCTTATTGCGTAACTCCGTTCAAAGGCCCAGCGACGCTGTTTACATTCCACACACAAAATGGTCAACTAGTATGTTGAAATGTTTTGAATACATATCACAAGTGTGAATCTAGTTGAGCAATAGAAAACAGAGGAAGCTTTTTAAATGATTTGCATATGAGGGCATTGCTCCAGAGTCTTCCTCCACCAGCCGCCACTGTTAATTTATTTCATACAATTACTTTTTCAGCTTATGTAAATAAATTCTGATTCAAGACTCGACAATCATCACGACTTACGGAAGTGAACGTGTTAAAAGATATGTTGGACAGTAATAAATTATTGTGATTATGTTAAATGTTGCAAATTTTATAGTCCTAAGCTAAGCAATGGGAAGTGCTTATGATGACCTTAATACATGTGATTTAAACATAGGCACTAACAAAGCAGTTTGAAGTTTTGAGGTAGACATGTTGGAATTAAGAGAGTGAGAAAATTCCTATGGTGAGATTGGCAAGCTTTAGAATAGATGTACATAACGTCTATGCCTGGTATTATGATTTAAGACACAACTACTACCAAACTAGTCATTAGAGATGCAAGGAACGTGAAATAATGTTGTCACATTTAATTATAAATGTAACTTATAAATAGTTCATTCTGTCACAGAAT
Source organism: Periplaneta americana (assembly GCF_040183065.1). NCBI lineage: Eukaryota > Metazoa > Arthropoda > Insecta > Blattodea > Blattidae > Periplaneta > Periplaneta americana. The sequence continues at coordinate 65,943,668 of NC_091118.1, forward strand.
CAAAATTATAGATTATCATGAAATTGATAAATATATTAAAAAGTCATTCAAGATAAGCCAGCGCAACATACATACAATATAAAATGTAGGCTATTTCCTGTTGTTCACGTTTGCACAGACAATATGAAAATTGTATTGTACGCATTCACTGTTGTTGCTTGTTGCTTGATAAATGTAAAGTACCTACAGTACATTAACATTTGTTAATTCTAGGTATTGAAATAATTTAAATTTACTAGTCTGACCCAATATTTTGGGTTTGCCTTGCGACACAAAATAGCTCGCAATAAAGTTTAAAATGAAAAATCATATAAGCAGGTTTCAAACAAAAGAGACTAAGACATAAGAAAAAATAGAACTAGTACAATTTAAATTGAGTGTACACCATAAAGATGCTGGCGAAATATCGCTATAGAAAATGTTATTAAGGTAGTGATGATTGGCATCTTGAAGACCTCTCTTCAGCTTTTATTTTTTCTTCCACTTCACAAAGGTTTTCGGGATGGTGCCTCTCGCTCCGAAGAAGATACCGGTAACTGTGATTTTTTTTATGTTGTATTTCGCTGATAGGTACTGAATCGTGGGCTCGTAGATTTTATTTTTCTCTCCGTTCACTTCAGATGGTTGAGTGGCTGAGATTTCAAATCTGTTCGTAGGATCAATTATTTCGGCAGTCTGTTTATTTCTATTTATAGCTATGATATCGATCCTACGATTGCTCCCACCATCAGCAATACAATGAAGTTCCTCTTGAACGACTAGATTATTGGATTGATGTGCATCTGCGATCATAGAACGTGTGGTGTTGTGACGTTTTATTCCGAGTATTCTAACAGAGTGGTTAAATTATTTTAAAGCATTATGGACGAATAGTGAAGAGCTACCTAAGGTAGAGGAAGCGCAAAGAAAGCTTGCCCATTTGACTGATGCGCAGAGAACGAAATTCGGTCCTCGTGCCGTCATGCTCGTTACAGGGCTGCTATGAATCACCTAATGCTGATTACAGGGCGCATTCGAAAGCGCGGTCTTGAACTGTTCGTATCGTGGAGTGTGCTGTGCAGAGCGGGTAGAAGCCAGCGTATGCGTTACATTTCTGCGTTTATCCCTGATATTAGGAGTTTTATGTAGTTCAAAGTGTGTTTATTAAATAACAGAGTTCTGTATAACATTCTATGTCCTTAACAATGCCCCCCGTTTCGCTCTAAATTAGTAAGTGCTAATAAAACGTTACACAGTCAAACTAGGGAATTATTTATAACGTTCATAAATGTATGAAAAACGAAACAGGCTCCGCTCGTAACATAAGGAGTATATACAGATTACAATAAGCCGACCATAGTACCCTAGTTATCGGAACATTTTAATAAAATCGCAAAGTATTAGTGTTTTATTACAACGTCAAATATCAGTTATTACATGATTACATACTTCTTATAACATCTTTGTCATTTCATTCAGTGATTTTATATGTAAAAATTCGTGCTTCTGTATTTTCAACAATGTTACTAGTTACTCTGCAGCAAGGTTTACGTTACGTTACACACGCTGTGATAAATCTCACTCGAAACATCAAGCCAGCAGACGACTGAGAACTGCCAATCGAATCGAAGCGAGGTCGAGTGCACCCGAACATTTCCGAAAGTTCGCGCAGCTTTCCGTGGCAAGCTCTTCTTGCGTCACCTCTAATGACTCATAAATCCAACTACGTTATAATATAACTGAGGAAGAAATTTTAGAAGCAATCAAAGAGACAAATAATAGGTCTATAAAGTCACCTGGAACTGATAGTAATAATATGGGATTAATTAAATATGTGTGAGAAACTTTATACAAGGACTATTGAGTATTATTAATACTGTTGGCTTAACTGTTAGGTACCCCTGATCACATATAACATATTGATCAGCCTAATGTCCAAGACGAAAACTTTTATCAGTTTCATTATGCTGCCATCTAGCAACTGCAAAAGAAGTCACATTACAACCCTGAAAGTTGTTTTTGGCACTTAGCTCCTTTGGAAAGATATGTAGGTCTTCAGTTGGTATGGGCATTTACAATGTATGCCAGAAACCAGAATAGCCAAAACAGCACGGCAGTAAACTGGTAGAGGAAGATGAAGACAAGGACGCACTTCAAATAGATGGAGGGAACAAACTGATAAGACGGAACAGGTCAAAGACTTAAGTCGTTGATGACGTTGATTATGATATTGCAAATGCTAATAATTTAACAAAGTCTCCATGTCTAAACGTACCGGTATGTCACATAATCGAAAAATATTGCATTAGCAGCATATTTATGGCTACCATTTAGAAAATAAAGTCCTTAGAATAACATTAGACTATAGAATTTTATTTTTTTACGGTTCTCGTATTGTCATTATTATGCAGCTGACAACACAGGACGTAATTAAAATACGATAAAATAAACTGTTCTTTGTTGGCGAATCCATGTGAGAAGTTCAGTTTTGCCAATTCAACGCTTTTCCATTTAGATCTGGTGTATTTCCGTGTTAGTTAGTTTAGCAAATAAACATTTATCAAACTCTTATTGTTGATACAAGGCTTTAGCGACTAATAAGAGATCAATTTAATGACTTCTGCACTGTTTTTAGTGCTTTCCACTAATCAAGTTGGCAACACTTTAGCAGTTATATTAATCAGATTAGTCAGGATCAGCCGTCATGATTTTTAAATCAAAGACATCTCAAAATAAAAACAAGAGGAGATTAATTACATTTGTATATATTTTTTGAATGTATGAACGTTGTGGGAGAGTTACTAATCTGAAAAAAATTAAACTTCTGACACTTTATCTTTGCGCTCGGCAGACGTTAGAGCTGTGCGGGGTTGCCTCGCTATAACTCACTACAAAAATATCAGTTCTTAGTGTTTAGCTTAGCGTAATTCGTTTGGAAAGAGAAGTTAAATATACTGTTATAATATATAATACACACAAGTTAAATAATAAGCACAACATAAGCTGGAAATACACGCTTTTATGAGTAGAAACACACCGTGTTCCTTATTCAGAAAGAACCACTGATGTTTTCTCGAAATGCTATAGCGTTGGTCGAGTGCTGTTCTACGCATGCGCAGAATCTTTCTTCTCTGTCTTTCAACGTCCTTCTCTCTCACACGCTACAGATAAAGTGTCAGAAGTCTAACGATGAAGCAAATCAGTGACTAGTGGCAACAGTACGTCTCGACCCTAGATCATATATACCCAGATATGTCGGCCTTATAAGCTTTGACGTTAACAACTTTTGTCAGGTTTACTACGCTGCTATCTAGTTGTTACCTAAGGAGTCACGTCATAATTCCCATTTGAATTGTATTAGCGACTGTACTGCCATCTCCTGGCGGTTGTTCTCTTCAAAGTGCTGCCGATTTTAACATAGCGATGAGTTATCTGTTACATATATGATCTAGGGTCTCAACACAAGTCATGTGTCTTCTTTCATAAATACAGGCGTATCTTAATGGTGGGAAAATGCTACAATTTCTTGATAATTGATGAATAAGTGAAAGGAAATAAATGCAACTATTGCAGCGCTTGCCAATCTCATAATGGAATAATAAATAAGCTGTGGAAGAAATTATTGTTACATGTTGCATAAAACCTAAACATCTTATTTTCTTGTGGACATAAACCTGTGATCAGTATGGCATGTAGCCGAATAACAAATACAAGTCGAACGAATATAATTTAAAAGTGAGCTGACTGATGTTAGTACACATGTTTCACCGCTGTACGGCGCTAGTTCTCTTAGCAGGCAATGCTTTATGTAAATAACCAGTGTTTGTATGAATAAATTTATTGAATTTCATGATTATAATGAAAAATAAATATATTAGAATAATGTTTTTTATTCTTTGCTCGTCCGTAAGGACTTATTACTTAATTTATTAACCTAAGATTGCGCTTTTTTTTAAAAGAAAGGTGTAGTGCATAATATGAAACCATATCGAAATCTAATCAATGACTTTTATTTTATTACTACACAAAAGAAGTCGTAAGAATAACAGATCCTAAACACATGGATTCGTGTAAAAATTAATTTAAACTATATAAACTATCTTCAAAGAGGAAGGTAGAAAACAGGAAAGACTGGAGAATGCTGAGTTTGCAGTGAAAGACCTGCCCTTGGGCAGAAGACTATGAATGAATGAAAACTATCTTGTAAGTAGGGTGACCAGATTCATATCGATAGAAAAGAGGACACAAAGATCAAAAAGGAAGACATTGTTCGAAAAAAATAGGACAGCAAATATGTACTTAAATTTATGCTTAGGCCTATATTATACTATAAATTACGTCAATATCTATTTTCTTATAAAATATTTACAGTACAGATTTAGGCTTATATCATACCTAAAAGCATATTAATATTACAAAAATAATTATGATAAAACTTAATAATATAAAATGATTTCACAGTTAACTGCATATGAATGCCAAAGGAACTATAAATATTATGAAAATACATAAAAAGACCGCACAAAATGTGAATTTAATATTACCTTGTATGCAAAGAGAGTTATGATCGTTGGCGAAGAGTATATTCTATCGATGCTACTGCCACCTACAGGTAAAATTACTTGAAAAAGGCGTCAAATCAGATAATTTCAAAATATCATACATACAAGCTATGAAAAGGAGGACATTTCTTGATTTTTTTTTAAATTCATCCGGATCCCGAACAAAGGCCTAAAAAGGAGGACATGTCCGGACAAAAGAGGACGTCTGGTCACCCTACTTGTGAGCATATCTCAACACTGAAGAAATAATGTATGTAATATAAAAACAAATAATATTTTAAAATCAGTTTTTACAATATGCAAGTGCCTCTTGCATCAAGGAAATACTGTATCTTCTACTCTCTGTTGTAACTAGAATTACCTGTTTAAGACAGAGCAATATAATATAATACGTAGGCTAAATGTACTAGTACAGTAGACCTTTGAGAAAAAATGACGTGGTGTTACAAGAATCGTTCTATATCCAATGTTCATTTTAAACAATATCCATGGCATCACGAATTCATGCGATGAAAATATTAAGTCTATGCAGTAAAAATTAAAAAAAAAAAAACACACACAAAAAACATTTTTATATTATATGATGAAGGATCGGTGGAGCGGAGAAAAAATTCTCTCCGGCACCGGGATTCGAACCCGGGTTTTCAGCTCTACGTACTGACACTCTATCCACTATCCACTTTATCATACAATAATGCAGAATTCCTGCACGGAAATATCATACGTACTTCGGTACATCGCAATAATATGATATGTGTATATAATCACTTAGTGATTTAAGACGGCGCTCATTCCGTCGGATCCCGGCCACTTAGTCACTCGTAATGAGTGCACCTCTGCACACTAGTGTGTTGGACATTGTGCCACTGTCACACATCTGTGACACAGTGCAACTAGCAGTGTGAAACTAAGAGATGGAACTTAAACTGAAATAATTCAATCCGGTATCGGAATTGGAATCCTGTGTGGCTTAGTGGATAGAGCGTCAGCACATAGAGCTGAAAACCCGGGTTCGAATCCCGGTGCTGGAGAGAATTTTTCTCCGCTCCACCCATCCTATTTCTTCTAATCTAACATACTGCCGACACCATATTTATGCTGACGACATACAAATCTATCTGCATACCCGACCTAACTACATAAATGACGCTTATGACTTGAATTCAATATCCATATGGTCGAAAACGCACGGACTTAATCTAAATGCAAGTAAATCGCAGGCTATCTTAATAGAACATCAAAGATCGAAGTGTGACAAACAAAATTTGCCACCGATAATTGTAAATAATAGCTATTACTATTCCATACAGCTCGACTGTGAAGAACCTTGGCATTTATATGGATTGTCACCTGGAATGGAATGAACAAGTGAATCACACTTCCAAAAAAATATTTTCTATTATTCACTCATTAAAGCGACTGAAGCACTTTCTTCCTGATGAATTAAAATTAATCCTTGTACAAACACTCGTGATGCCACACTTCGACTACTGCGATATTATATTAAGTAACCTAAATGCAAATTTGAGTAGCAGGCTACAACGTGTGAATAATGCGTGCGTCCGTTACATTTGTGATATTCGTAAGTATGATCATGTTTCCCCGTCTTTCCAAACTCTGTCTTGGCTAAGGCTAAGCGATCGACGAGCCCTGCATTCTCTCGTTCTCTTATTTCAAATTCTGCGCACCGCTACCCCAATCTATTTGGCTTCTCGTTTTCAAAATTTCTCCGTATATCATCAGCTAAGTAGAAGATCTCATCATAACAATTTACTCATTATACCCTACCACAAGACATCTTTATTTTCTTCATTTTATACAGTTTCAGTTGCTAGAAATTGGAACTCGCTACCGAGTGATGTAAGGGGTTGTTGGACAATAACTTCATTTAGGTCAAAATTACATAAATTCTTACTTAACAAATTAATTGCTGATTAATATTTATTACATGTAATGAAACTAACATCTGTCCATTCTTATTATTATCATTAATATATCTAAATAGATTTACAAAACCTCTAACGGCAATTACATTAATATTCTCATTATAGAAATATATTTTAGATTTATATATTTTTTTTTCTCCCTGTAACATAGTTCTAGTAAGCTTATATTAAATTAATATTCATCATTTTACTAGCTATTTCAAATCTCAAATTAATTATAATTGATTGAATTGAATTAGCTCATAAATTAAGTTACTACTTTACCTTATAGGTTTATCTAAATTTAAATAAATATGTAGTCTACTTGTCGTTAAAACTTATATATTCGTAATTTAAATATGTATTGTATTGGTTAAGGCTGGTTGAGTGGAAGAGAAGGCCTTATGGCCTTAACTCTACCCGCGAAAATAAAACATTATTATTATTATTATTATTATTATTATTATTATTATTATTATTATTATTATTATTATTGTTATTATTATTATCCTTCATCATATGATAACGCAGAATTCCTGCACGGAAATATCACATGTACTTCACTACACAGCAATAATTTTTATATTAGTCCAGATCCTTCATTTTCAACCAGTGTGCCGCGACACACTAGAAAGATCCGCTGGTGTGCAGCGAGAAAATGAAAATAGTAGGTCTAAAGGTTGTAGCAAACATTGGAAAAATAAAAGTGAAAAGGGTAATAAAATAGTGTTTCCACAAGAGTCAAAATTCAGCGAACAGACCCAAGTCAACATTCAGTAAACATATTGCCTCCTAAAACCCTCAAAATCCTTCCCTCTGGTTGGGAACCACTGGTTTAGGTTACATGAGAATGACACGGGATTTTAAATTACAACTTTACCGAGCCACATGTTGAAAAACATTGGAAAACGCTGGTAAACTGATGTAGTTGGCAACAGACCTATGCTAAGTTGACATGAAATGTCTAACGTGATGTACTGGGAATGATTGTAAGTCACGTGTTTGCTATCATCATAAGACTCTCAGACATATTCTGTGATGGGCTAGCTCTGTGAAACTTGTGCTAATAACCTATATGTTGGTAAAGATTAAAGTTACAAAGACCTCAGCTAAGCCATATTGATCACGGGTTACATCATGTAGTTGAAATGTATATTAAGGAAATGAACAGCGACAAAAACGTGCGGCTCGCGACAGGATCGTCTTGGCTGTGAGATGATAACTGCTTATGCGAGGAATGTGGGGACTTGATTAATAAAAACTTAAACTAACCAAACCTAACCTTCGTAAATGCAAGATGTGTAACCGGAGCACGAAGGGAACTTCTTGATTTGATCCGGAATGTGCACGCGAAAATAAATCCAGGTAAGGATCACGCCGGCACTGCTTGAGAGGTCCGCGCATGCCAAGCTGTTCCTGTCGCGAGCCCCTCCTCGACAAAATGTGATGAAAGGTTATTAATTTCTGGGAAACTTGGTATGCTGTTTGCTTCTGTCATTTTATGTCATTGCACATGAAGTGGAATATCATACATATGATCATAATTTTGTTGTAAATTCAGAAACATTATATATAGTAACAGAAATACAAAACTCGTTAATCGAAAGCTATTAAATTATATTTCTTGTTGTAAACACAATGGAACTGGATGATTGAGGTTCTATAAGCTTTGATTTATTGACCCGTTAAGAGATTGTGATGACAGTGAACTTATTACTGACATTGTTAATAAAACTGCAAAGTTTAATAATGTATGTGGAAGAATTTGCTGACAAATTTAAAATAAAATAAAATGAAAAAGCCAATGACTTCTTAATTCAGTAGTTCTGCCTCTGTTTCCTCCTGTAATTCCTCGCTATTTTCTTCTCTTCTTTTCTTCTATTCCCACCTCGAGTTCCCTTTATATTCCCACTATTTCCTTGTCTAATTTCTCCTGTATTTTCTCCTCGATTTTCCCTCTATTTCATTCTCGATTTCCCCTCCATTTTCTACTGTATTGTCTCTTCTATTTCCTTCTTTATTTTCTCACCTAATTTCCCTCTACCTTCTCCTTTATTTATCCTCTAAATCGTCCTCTTTTTTCTTCAACTGTCTCCTCTATTTTCTCATTCATTTTCCCTCTATATTATCCTCTATTTTATCTTCTATTGTGCCCCTAATTTCTCCTCCATTTTATCTCTTATTCCTCCTCCGTTTCCACTCAACTTTCTCCTCCCTTTTCTCTTATATTTTCTCCTTTATTTTACCACTACTTCCACCTCTATTTTCCCCTCCATTTTCCTATTTCGTCCTCCATTTTCTCTATCTTCCCTCTACATTCGTTCTATTTTCTCCTGTAACTTTTCATCTATTTTTTTCTCTATTTTTCCCTTTATTTTTCATTTATTTTCTTCTCTATTATCACCTCTATCTCCTTCTAACTTCTACTCTATTTTCTCCTCTACATTCTTCTCTTCCCTTTAATTACTCCTCCATTTTCCATCTACTTTCTCCTCTCCTTTCACTCTATATTCTCCTCTATCTCTCCTCTGCTTTCTTCTCTATTTTCTCTCACTTATTCCTCTAAATTCTCATCCATTTCTCCTTTATTTTCTCCTCAATTTTCCCTTTATTTACTCACAAATTTCTCCTCTCTATTCCCTTTATATTCCCCTCTACTTTGCTTCATTTCCTGCTCTATTTTTCTTAAATTATCACCTCTAAGTTCTTCTTTATTTCTCCTTTATCTTCACTCTATTTTCTCCTCTATTTTCTTCTTAATTTTCTCTCTTATTTTCCCTCTAATTTCTCCCCTATATTCTCCTCTATTTTTCCAATACTTCCACCTCTAATCTCCTATTTTCTCCTTCATTTTCTACTTTATTCTCCCTTCATTCTCTCCTCTGTCTTCTCACTACTTCCCTCTATTTTCTCCTATATTTTTCATCTATTTTCACCCTGTATTCTTCTTCATTTTTCCTCTATTTTCTCCCTTGTTTTCTCCTCTATTTCTTCTATATTGTCTTCTCTACTTTTCCTCTATTTCTTCTTCCACTTTCGTCTGTTTTCTCCTGTATTTTCTTCTCTATGGTTTACTCTATTTTTCATGTATTTTCTCTCTAATTCCTTTCTATTTTCCTCCCTACTACCCCTCTACTTTCCCTCAATTGTCTGGTCTATTTTATCCTCTATTTTTTCTCTATATTGCACTCTATATTTTCGTCTATTTTGCATATTAGCTCTTTTATTTTCTCCCTATTTTCTGTTCTATTTTCCCTCAAGTTTCTTCTGTATTTCCTCCTCTATTTTCTTCTGTAATTTCTCTCTATTTTTCTTTATTTTCGTTCTGTTTCTCTTCTATTTTCTTCTCTATTGTCTCGTATATTTTCCCCCTATATTTTACTCTGTTTTCTGCTCTATATTCCGTCAATTTTCTCCTTCAATTTTCCATCTATTTTCTCGTCCCCTGTCATTTCAACTGCCCCCTATTTTCTCCTCTATATTTTCCTCTATTTTCCGTCTATATTATCATATATTTTTTCCTCTATTTTCTGCCTTACTTTCTTCTCTACATTAATTATATTTTCTCCTCTATGTTCTTCACTATATTCCTTCTATTTTATCCCCTTCCTTCTTCTCTACTTTCCCTCTATATTCTCCTCTATTTCCTCCTTTATTTTCCCTCTATTTTCTCGTCTATTTTATCCTCTACTTTCCCTTTATTTTCTCTCCAATTTACTCTCCATTTTCTCGTCCATTTTTCCACTAATTGCTCTCAATTTTCCCCTCCGTTTTCTTATTTATTTTATTCCCAATTATCCCGCTATCTTCCCTCTATTTTCTCCTACATTTTCACTCTCATTTCCCCTCTATTTTATCTCTATTTTCTCTGTTTTTCCTCTATTTTCTCCTCTTTTTTCATTCTATCTTTTCCTCCATCTTTCTATTTTCTCCTCTACTTTCTTTCTATTTTCTACCTATTTTCCCTCTAGTTCCTTCGCTATTTTCTCCAGTATATTGTTCTCCATATTCTTTTCTAATTTTCTCTATCTTTCCTCCATTTCTCCTCTATTTTCGCTATATTTTCTCTTCTATTTTCTCCTATATTTTCTTCTCAATTTTCCCTCTATTTTCTTCTCTACTATCTCCTCCATATTCTTTTCTATTTTTCCTCTATTGTCCCTCTTTTTTCTAATCTATTTTCTCTCAATTTTATTTTCCTCTTTTTTCTCCTTTATTTTTCTTCCATTTGCTTCTCTATTTTCCATCAATTTTCTCTCTATTTACTCCTCTATTCTCCCCTATTTTCCTCCTAGTTCCTTCTCTAATTTCACTTTATTTTCCCTGCATTTTCTCTTTATGTTCTCCACTATTTTCTTCTCTATTGTTTCTCTATTATCCCTCTATTTTTGTCTCTATTTTCTTCTCTATATGCCCTCTATTTTCTCCTCTATGTTTCCATTACTTTCAGTCTGTTTTCCCTCAATTAACTCCTCTATTCACTCTCTTTTATTTCTATTTATCCTCTATTTTCTCACTATTTCCTCCTCTATTTTCTAACCTGTTCTCTCCTTTATTTTCTTTTCAATTTTTCCTCCATTTCTCTCTATTTTCCCCTCTACTTTGTTCTCTATTTTTTTCCTGTTTTCGTCTTTTTTCCTTCTATTTTCTCCTCTATTTCCATTTTTCCTCTTATTTCTCTTATATTTTTCCTCTTTTTTCCTTCCATATGCCCTCTATTGTTACCTCTACAGTATTTCCCCTCAATTTTCTCCCCTATTTTCCTTCTGTTCACCTCTATTTTCTGATTTATTTTTCCTATATTTTCTCTCTGTTCTCTACATTCTCTATTTCCTCCTCTATTTTCCTTCATTTCTCCTCCATTTCCTTCTCTATTTTCTCTTCTATTTTCCCTCTATTTTCTTTTTCATTTTTCCTCTAGTTTCTTCTCTCCTTTCCCTTTATTTCTCCTCAGTTCTCCTTCTATGTTCTCCTATATTTTCTCCTCTATTGTCCCTCTATTTTATGTATTTTCTCCTCTGTATTTCCCCTTTTTTCTTCTCTAATTTCACTAGTTTCCCCTATTTTCCCTTAATTTACTCGTATATTCTCCGTCTATTCTCTTTTAAATTTTTCTTCTATTTTCCTTCTACTTCCTCTATTTTTCCTCTGATCCCCGTCTGTTTTCTCCTCTACACGTACTTTCTCTCTATTTTGCATTTATTTGCTTCTCTATATTCTACTCTATATTATTTTCTGCTTTCTCTCCATTTTCTCTATCTTCCCTATATTTTCTTTCACATTTTCTTCTCTATCTTTTTTTCTAGTTTTCCTCTGTTCTCCTTCTATTTTCATCGCTATTTTCCCTGCGTTTTTCCTCTTTTCTATCCTCTAATTTCCACCTATTTTCCTTCTATTTTCTCTCCAATTTCCTTCCCTATTTTCCTTCAATTTTCTCCTTTATTTTACCTCCATATTATCCTGTATTTTCTGATATTTTTCGTCAATTTTCTCTTCTATTTTCTCTCTACGTTCTTCTCTATATTGGTCTCTATTTTTACCTCTATTTTGCCTCTATATTTTCCTTTATTTACTTCTATTTCCGTCTCTTTTCTTCTATTTCTTTTTCTATTTTATCATCTGTTTTCTCCTCTATTTGCTTCTATTTTCTGCTCTATTTCTTCGTTTTCCTCTATCTTTCCTCTACTCTCCTCTCTATCTTCCCTCTATTAACTGATGTATTTTCTCCTCTATTTTATTCTCTTTATTCACTCTTTTTCTCCTCTATTTTCTTCTCACTTTTTCCTCTATTTCCCCTCTATTTTCACCTCTACTTTCTTATCTATTTTATTTGTTATTTTTTCTTTATTTTCCTTTTATTTTCTCCACTAATTTCTCTCCTTTGTTCTCCTCTTTTTACTCCCCTATTGTCTTCTCTATTTTCTCTTTACTTGCTTCCAATTTTCTCCTCTATTTTTGCTCTATGTTCACCCTTAATTACTGATCTATTTTTCCTCGACTTTTCCTCTCTTTTCTCTCTATGTTCTCCCCTACATTCTTCTCTATTTTCTCCTCCATTTTCCTTCTATTCACTCTCTAATTTCTTCTCTATTTTTTCTACTTTCGCTATAAATTACGGTCTATATTCTCCTGTAATTTCTCATTTACTTTCTCCTCTATTTTCCTCTATTTGTCCTCTATTTTCCCTTTATGTTGTCCTCAACTTTTCCTCTATTTTCAACACCATTCTTTCTCTATTCTTCCTCTACTATCCCTCTAATTTCTCCTCTATTTTAGTCTTTAAATTGAGAAGGATATAGAGGAGACAATAGATCAAACAATAGCCGGAAAACCGAGAGAAAGTAGTCGGAAAGTATAGAACAAAATAAAGGATAATTGGAGGGAAATTGGAAGAAAAACAGAAAATAAAATAGAGGATACAGTAGAGAGAAATTAGAGGAAAATTTGAAAAGCAAATTGAGAAGAAAATATAGGAGCAGATAGAGTGAAAATAAGGGAAAATAGGGGAAACTAAAAGGAAAATACAGGGAAAAGGAAGAAAAGTAGAGGTTGAAATAGAAAAAATGAAGAAAATAAAGGGAAAATAGAGAAGAGGCTACAGGAGAAAAAGAGGGAAAATAAAGGAGGAAATAGAGGAGAAAATAGCAAGAAATATAGAATAAAGCAGAGGAAATGGAGGAGAAAATACAGGGAAAATAGACGAGAAAGTAGAGAGAACATAAAGGACAAAACAGAGGGGAATAAAGAGAATAAAAGAGAGGACAAAATAGTGGAGAAAATACATGAGAAATTTGAGGAAAAGAGAAGAGAAAATAGAGGGTGATATAGGCAAAATGGAGGAGAAAATATACACGAAAATGGAAGAGAAAATAGAGGAAATGCAGAGGAAAAAATTAGAGATAAAATAGACGCAAAAAGGCGAAGTAATAGAGGTCAACATATATGAGAATATAAAGAGAAAATAAAGAGAAAATAGATGAGAAATTAGAAAATAGAAAAAGAGGTTAATATGGAGACGAGAATAGAGGGGAAAATAAAAGAGGAAATACAGTAAAAATATAGGAGAAAATAGACGAGAATTTAGAGAGAAAATAGAGGAAAATGAGAACAAATGAGAGGGAAATTAGAGGACACAGGAGAAAGCAGACAAGCAAATATAGGGAAAATACAGGAGAAAATTACATGGAACATATAGGATAAAATAGAGGGAAAGTAAAGGAGGAAGCAGTAGAAAAAATGGAGAAATTACAGGAGAAACTAGAGGAGAATAAAGGAGAAAGAAAATGGAGGAAAAATAGAGGAAAATAGAGGAGAAAGAGAGAAAGTAGAGGAGAATATATATAGAAAAAGGGAAGATAGGGGAGAAAAAGAGGAAAATTAAAGAAAAGAGAAGGGAAAATAGTGGGAAAATGAAGGAAAATGGATAACAACATAGAGGAGAAAATGCAGGCGACAATTGAGGGAAACTAGAGGAAAAACAGGACAGAAAAATCAAAATAGAGGAGAAAATAGAAATGAAAATAGAGGAAATATGGAGAATGAAATAAATGTGATAGTAAAGAAAAATTGGGGAGAAAATATATGCCATATAAAGGAAAAATTACAGGAGATAACAGAAAAGTGTGTAGAGATAGATAGAAAATGGAGGAGAAAATAGAGGACATAACAGAGGATAAAATAGAGGGAATATAGAGGAACAAATAGGGGGAAAATAAATCAGAATATAGAAGAACATATAGTTGAGAATACAGGGATAGTACACTAGAAAACAGAGAAAAAAAGAGACGGAAAATAAAGGAGAAATTTGAGGAGGAGTAGAGAAGAAAATAGAGGAGAAAACAGATGCAAAGCGGAGGAGAAAATATATAAGTAAATGGAAAACATAATAGAGAAGAAAATAGAGGATGATTAGAAGTGAATATACTGTAAGTGGAAAACAGGGAAGAAAATAGAAAAAATTAGAGAAGAAATTAGAGGAAAAAAAAAACAGAAAAAATAGAGGGAAAGTAGAGAGAAAACTGAAGGGAAACTAGAGGAAAAAATAGAGAGAAAATAAAGTGAACATTGAGGAAAAAGTAGATAGAAAATAGAGAAGAAAATGGAGGAGAGAAATTAGAGCGAAAATGGTGTAGAAAATAGAGGTGAATATAGGAAGAAAATAGGAAAGAATATACAGGAGAACATAGGCTGAAAGTAGAAGCGCAAATAGAGGGAAAATAGAGATGAAATTAAAGTAGAAAACGCAGAAAAAATTGACAAAAATGAAGGGAACATAAAGAAAAAATAGAGAAGAAAGTAGAGGAGAAAATCAAAGGAAAATAAAGGAAAAATTGAGAAAAAATAGAGAAGTAAACAGAGGAGAAAATAGAGAAGAGTATAGAAGGAAGGTAGAGGACAAAATGGAGGTTAAATAGGGAAATATTGGGAAGAATATAGAGGAAAAATTAGATCGAAAATAAAGGGAAATTTGATAATAATGTAGAGGAGAAAACAAAGGAGAAAGTAAAGAAGAAAATGGAGAAATAGACGATAAAATAGAGGGAAACTAGAGGAAAAAGTAGACGCAAAATAGAGGGAAAATTGAGAAGAAAATTGATGAAAAACAGAAGATAAAATAGAGGGAGAAATTAGATGGGAAATGGAGAAAATAACAGAGGGAAGATGAGAAAGAAAGAGGTGAAAGTAGAGGGAAATAGATGAAAATAGAAACGAAAGTAGACTAGAAAATACGGGAAAATTTGAGAATGTAATTAAGCAGAAAACAAAAGAAGTAGAGGAGAAATTAGAGGGAAAATAGAGGAGAATATTGAGGGAAAATAATGGGATATTAGAGAAAAATATACAACAAAATAAAGGAGAAAATAGAGAACACAGAGGCAAAAATAGAGGATACAAAGAGTAAAATTAGAGGAGAAAATACAGAGAAATGGAGAAAAGAATGGTGGAGAATATAGAAAGAAAATAGAGGAAAAATTAAACAGAAAAATAGGAGAATATAGACGGAAAATTGAGAAGAAATGCAGGAGAAAATAGAAGAAAATTGAGAAAAATAGAGCAAAAATAGAGATAATAGCGGGAAAATACAGGAGAAAAAGGGGGAAGAAGAAGAGAATGTAGAGGAGAAAATAGAAGGAAAATGGAGAAGAAAAAGAGGGAAAATAGATAATATAGATGGAAAATTGAGTAAAAAATAACAGATAGAGAGGAGGAAAAGAATAAGAAAACTGAGGAGAAAATAGAGGCAAAAAAGAAGAAAATAGAGAAAAATTACAGGAAAATATAGAGAGAAAGTAGACGAGAATATAGTGAAAAAATAGAATATAGTGAAAAAATGGTTGAAAAAATGGAGGGAAGATAAAGAAGAAAGGGAGGAGAAAAAAATGGAGAAGATAGAAAAGATAATAACGGTAGAATTGAGGAGAAAATAGGCAGAAAATGGAGGAGGAAATAGCGGATAATGAGTGGAAAAAATAGAAGAGAATGTAGAGGGGAAAATAGACCAGGAAATAGAGGAAAAAGGGAGAAATTAGAGGAACAAATGTGACAGAATAGGGGAAAAATAGATCAGAAAATGGAGGGGAAAATAGAAGAGAAAACAGAGGAAAAAGGAGGAGAAAATAGAGGAAATGGAGAAGAAAATAGAGGAGAAAATAGAGGGGAAATAGAGGAGAATGCAGAGGGAAAGTTCAAAAGAAAATAGAGCGAAATTAGAGGAAAAAGAGGAGAATATAGAGGGGAAATTAGAGGGGAAATAAAGGAGGAAATTGAGGGAAAATTGAGGCGATAATAGAGGACAGTATGAAGGCAAAGTAGACGAGAAAATAGAAGAAAAAAGAGGAGAAATTAGAGGAAAAGTAGTGGATAAAACAGGAGGAAATTAGACAAGAAAATTGAGGAGATAATAGAGGAGAATATAGAGGGAAAGTAGACGTCAAAATAGAGGGAATGAAGGAGAAATTCGAGGGAAAGTAGAGGAGGAAATTAGAGAAGAAAGTATAAGAAAAATGGAGAAGAAAATAGAAAAGGAAATAGAGTGAAGTAGATGACAAAAATAGGAACTGGAGGATAAAATAGAGGGAAATTAAAGGAGGAAACAGAGAAGAAAGTAGAGGAGAAATTAAAGAGAAAATGGGGGGAAAATAGAGAACATAATACACTAGAATCAAGGGGAAAATAAAGAAAATAGAGAAGAATATGAGAAATTAGAGAAGGAAATAGATAAGAAAATAGATGAAAAGTAGGCGAAAAATATAGGAGTAAATATTGGAGAATATAAGCTGAAAATAGACGATAAAATATACGAGAATATATACGAGAAAATATAGGGAAAATAGAGAGAAAGTAAAGAAGAAAAATTAGGAGTGGAGATAGAGGAAAAATAGGGAAGAAAATTGAGGGAAAAGTAGGGAGACAATAGAGTGAAATAGAGGAGAAAATAGAGAAGAAAGTATAGATGAAAATAGAATAAAATAGAGGGAATATAAAGGAGAAAATAGAGGGAAGGTAGAATAGAAAATAGAAGACAAATAGGCCTAAAGGAGGAAATACAATAGAAATAGAAAATATAGAGATAAATAGAGAAAATAAATAAAATTAAATTGAATTATGGTTTATTTAACGACGCTCGCAACTGCCGAGGTTATATCAGCGTCGCCGGCGTGTCGGAATTTTGTCCCGCAGGAGTTCTTTTACATCGCATTTAAGCACACTTAAATGCCATCGACCTGGGCCGGTATCGAACCCATAATCTTCAGCACAGAAGGCCAGCGCTATAGCGACTGCGCTACCCGGGCCGACGATAAATAGAGGAGAAAATAGAGGGAATATTGCGGAGAAATAGAGAAGAAATTAGAGGAGATAATAGACGAAAAGTAGAGCAGTAAACAAGGAAAAATAGAGGAGAAAAGAGGCAAAATGGATGAGAAAAATAGTGAAAAATAGAGGAGAAATGTAAGAAGAAAAGAGACGAGAAAACAGAGGGAAAATAGAGACAATGTAGAGAGAAAGTAGAGGTAAAATAAAGGAGAAAATACAGGGAAATTAGAGGACAAAGTACAGAAGTATATAGAGGAGGATATAGAGAGAAAATAGAGAAAAAAGAGACGGAAAATACGTGAAAAATAAATAAGAAAACAAGGGAAGAAAGTAGAGGAAGAATAGAGAAAAAAATAAAGGAAAAATGGAGAAGAAAATATAAGAGACAATAGAGGGTAAATAGGGATAAATAAAGAAGAAAATGGAGAAAAGGTAGAGCAGAAAAAGAGGAAAAGAATAGGAGGGAAAATAGAGAAGAAAACATAGGAAAACTAGGGTAAAAGTAGAAGAGAAAATAGAGAAGAAATTGGAAGACAAAATAGAAGGAATATTGAGCACGAAATTGAGAAAACAGAGGAGAAAGTAGTGGAGAAAGTTGAGGGAGAATATAGGAAATAATTGAAGGAAAATGGAACAAAAATAGGGAAGGAAAAAGAGGGAAAATAAATATGGAGATAGAGGGCAAATAAAGGAGAAAGTAGAGGGAAAGTAGAGGAGAAGATAGAGAAAAATAGGGGAGACAATTGAGGAAAAATAGAAAAGAAAATAGAGAAAAATGGAGAAGAAAGCAGTGGAGAAAAAAAGGAAAAAGTAGAGGTATAAATGGTGGGAAAATTGAGGAAAAAACAGAAGGAAGGCAGAGGAGAAAAGAGAGGGAAAATAAATGAAGAAATAGAGTAGAAATAGAGAATATAGAGGGAAATAGAGAAGAAAATAAAGGAGATAATAGAAGGAAAACAGAGGATAGAGAAAAAGGAGACAAAATGGATGTAAAATATAGGAGAAAATATAGGGAAAATAGAGGAACATTAGAAAAGAAAATAGAGAAGGAATTAGAGGATAAAATGGATGGAAAATTGATAGTAAAATTAGAGAATACGAAGGAGAAAGTAGAGGGAAGATAGAGGAGAAAGTTGAGGGAAAGAATAGGAAAAATGGTGAATAAAATAGAGGATACATTAGACAAAAATAGAGAGAAAACAGAATAAAAGTTGAAGCAAAATAGAGAAGAAATTAGATGAAAAATAAAGATGTAAATGGAGGAGAAAATATAGGGAAAATAGAGGAAAAATAGAAAAGAAAATAGAGGAGAAAGTAGGAGAGAGAACAGAGATGAAATAGAAGGAAAATTGAGGAGAAAACAGAGAATATAGAGGGGAAAATTGGAGAAAATAGATGGAAAGTAGAGGAAAAATAGAGAAAAACTTGCTGTAATATTGTATTCTATTCGTCCAATTTTATTCTATCAATGCTATTCTATTCTACTCCATTCTAATTATCCTATTCCATTTTTCCATACTATCCTATTATATTCTACATCATTCGACCTATTATTTTCTATTTTATTCTACCATAAGCCCTATTCCCACGGTGCTTGTTTTTGTGATGGATTGCAAGCTGGGAGCGCTGATGGCAGCTCTGTGTGCTTGCTTAGTGAAAATCCTGCCCCCTGGTGGCTGCTTTACTAGCTATCATACTGGATTTCGAGATAGGTTGTTTGCCATTTTATTGTGTTGGCTTGTATGCTGAAATAAAAAATAATAGTATCACCGCTGAAACCGTGTTGCCGTGTTCGTTGTTTTCCAACTAAATCTGTTTTTTTTTCTGCATTCCTTGGTTTCTAAGAAACAGCAATTAAATATCGGACTTTAGCCGTTTTATACTTCGATTTAATTACGTACTTTATTACGTCATTTACTATTGTTAATGTAGGACTTCAGTTGTTTTCCACTCTCGGTTTAGTTTCTTCTTCATCATGAGTGTTGGCAACAGATGATTTTCCAATTTGAACTGTACCCACCAGAGCACCAAGCTTGCTGGTCAGCAAGGAAACAAGCATCATGGGAACTGAGCTTTCTATTTTATTCTACATCTATTGTAGTTATATTTTATCCTATTCTATTCTAGCTATCCTATTCCATTCTGTTCTATTTTATCAATCATCTAATTATATTCTACGCTATTCTGTCTATAGGCCTACTTTTCTCTGCTATCATATTCGATTCTATTCTAGATATCACAATATTCTATTCTTCTTATTGTATTATATATTCAATATATATTTTAGTGGGGATTTTTACCTGATCCTATTCTAATCAGTTTTATTATTTCTATCTTATTCTATCCTATTCTAGGCTGACTATATTATTCTATTGCATCGATTCCATTTTATTCTATTCTATTTATCTTATTCTAATCTATATATTCTACTCTAATGAAAGAACCCTACACTAATATTTACTATGTGGTTTATTTTATTGTATTCGAATTATCCTGTCTTATTCTAATCTGTCTGCTTATTTTTTAGTAGGTTATTTTACGACGCTTTATCAACATCTTAGGTTATTTAGCGTCTGAATGAGATGAAGGTGGTAATGACGGTGAAATGAGTCCGGGGTCCAGCACAGAAAGTTACCCAGCATTTGCTCATATTGGGTTGAGGGAAAACCCCGGGAAAAACCTCAACCAGGTAACTTGCCCCGACCGGGAATCGAACCCGGGCCACCTGGTTTCGCGGCCAGACGCGCTGACCGTTACTCCACAGATGTGGACTGTCTGCTTATTCTATTATAATTTGTTCTATCTCAGTCTATTCTATCTATTCTAATCAGTTCTACTTATTCTGCTCTACTCTTTCATCTATCTCATTCTATTGTATTCCATAACATTCTATTTTATTCTACATTATTCTAGTCTATTCCTATCCTATTCAATTCTATCCTTTCTATCCTTCTTCATACCATCTATCTTATTCTATTGTATCTCTGTTCTATTCTATCTACCCTATTATATTCTATTTATGCATTGTATTTTATTTTTATATATCCAATTATACTCTATTGAATATATCTACACTATTCTATTCTATATATTCTATTATATTTCATCTATAATCTTCATTCAAATCTCTATATTCTATTTCATTATATCCTACACCTTTTTGTATATCCCATTCTATGGTATACAATTCCAATCAATTTTATTCTATTCTATATATCGTGTTTCAATCTATTATATTTATTCTACTTCATCTATTCTATTTATTATAATCTGTTTCTACTATTGTATTGTATCGGTTCTAATCTATTCTACTTTTCCTGTTCTATTGTATCTCTTCAATTCTATTCTGTCCATCCTATTCAATTATCAAATCCATTCTATCTCTCCTACTCTATTCTATCCTAGCCTATTTATATTTTCCTATTCTATCTATCGCATTATATTCTAATTTCTTCTATACTATTGTGTATTTTACTTTATTCTATTTTATCTACCCTATTCTATTTATCATAAGTATTCTATTGCCTATCCTTTTCGAACGATACAGTTTCTATTCCATATATTCTCTTCCATTTCATTCCTTTTATTCTATTCGAGGAACATATTTTCAAAACGCATTAAATCCACTGGCGGACGTATTTGAATTTGATATTTTTTTCTTTCTTTGTCCTTCTGATTGTGAAATTTGATCGTTTCAAGTTGTCATTTGTAAGCCGTGAAACAAGTCGTTAAATGTGGTTGGGTGCAGCGCAATGAAAATTTGTCTTGTTCACGAAGAATTCAATTTTTCGTCGGTCCTGCAAAGAAATTGTTCCTTGGGCATAACTAGATTTTAAACGATGTGCCTTATTCTTTCTACGCTATTCTAGTTCAGATATACTGTGATGTTTATCCTATTTTACTTTATTCTATCATATTTTCCCATTTTATTGTCATATCCTATTGTAATCCTCTTATTCTGTTCTATTCTATCTATCCCATTCCATTCTAGGCTAGGCTATTCTATCCATTCTACGCTATCCAACTCTACTATGTTAGTCTATTTTATCTATATTATTCTCTTCTATTTTATGTAATATATTTTATTCTATTTTCTCTATTTTATTCTAACCTTTCTACTTTATTCCATCAATTTTATTATATCATATCCTATTCTCCTGTTATATATCTCCTTTATTATTCGATTCTAATCTACCCTATTCAATTTTACTATATTCTATTCTATCTACCATGTTCTATTGTACTCTATTGTCTTGTTCTACTCTGTTCCATCGTAATGTAATATATTCTATTTTATTCTATTTATCCACTCTATTCTATTCCATTCTGCATATCTTAATTTATTTTATTCTATTCTATAATATATTCTGTTCTATTCTGTGTATCTTATTCTATTCTCACTACATTATTTTTCTGTTTTCTTATTTCATTTCAATCTATATCACCCATTATAACTATTCTATTTTTATGGCATATCCTGTTCTCATACGTTCTACTCTATTTTATTTTCCTTATTGTATTCTATATATCCTACACTATTGTATGTTATCTTATTCTATTCAACTTATCCCATTTTTACACTACAATTTCTATTATACTCTATTCTATTTATCCTATTTAATTATATTCTATCCTATTTTATTTCATATATCCTAAGCAATTCTATTTATCATATTTAATTCTATAGTATCTATCTCTTCTATTCTAATCACGAATATGTAACCCAATATCCATATCATTATAACTCTTATTTCCTCTTCTATTCTGTTTATGCTATTATATTGTATATCCAATTCTATTATATTCTATTCTATTTATCTTATTTTAATCAATTTATAATATATTCTATTAAAAATATACTCTTTCACTTCTTTCGATTTACGTTATTCTATTCTATATCATTCTTTTTATCCCAACTTTTAGTATTCTCTTCTATCTGCTTATTCCCTTTTATTCTAGTCTATCTATCCTCTATTCTATTCAATTTTATCTATTTTCTTCTGTTCTATATTATTCCATATATCATAATCTTTTACACCCTAATTTATTCTATTTATCCAATTCTCTCTATTCCATTCCAGTCTATCTTGTTATTCTATTTCTGTTCTATATAATATATTCTATTCCATGCTAATGATTCTGTATATTACATTTTATTCAATTTTGTCTATCTTATTCTATTCTACTCTATTACCAGTACATTTTATTTTGTACTTCCTATGTATCGAATGCTATTCTATTTTGTATATCCTTTTCTGTCTTTTTCTATTCTATACCAACTATCATACTATAGGCCTACTTATTCTATTCTATTTTATTCCATTCTAATTTAAGTTATCTAGCCCTCTCATTCTGTATTTTATCATATTCTATTGTATTCTGTGTATTCTTTCTATTGTTTTTTTTTGTTTGTATAAAAACAGGATAGAGCAGGATGGAATAGATTAGAACAGATACAACGAAATAGAATATTTAGAACGCTATAAAATAGAATAGAATAAAAGAGGTAGAACAGATAAAAAAACACAATAGCTTGTACTACATTACGCATGAATGTAGCTCATAAGTCATAACAGACTGCGGTAAACTTCATATATGCAATGCCTTACAAAATGTTCTTGAACTGTGGCACATACAACAGTTGCACCGTTGGAGGCAATGTTTATGTTCTGTGGTGTCATATACAGAGGACTCTATAGTTTAAGAATGATATGGCCATTTAAAGAGGAGGAGCATCAGTTCAAAACGTGTTTCCCTTTTCTTAAAAAGTTGCTCATGTAGGCCTAGCATTTTTTTTTCTAAATTCTATGAACGCAGAATTCAAATCTGCATCGATTAAGTAATAAAACCAGTTTTCTGTCATCTGGAGGAGACAGGATTCTTTCACTTCGCGAGAAGAATACTAAGATGGAGAAAATTCATTTTGAATTGATGCTTCTCAAATAAAGTGTACACACTTAAATACAACATTGATAAATCTTTTATTGGAATCAAGGCAATGTACAATAAGGCAAAGTGTGGACAGAAACGGAGTACCCTACACACAAGGCAGCATCGTGTGGTTCATTTGAGCACAATTAAATATCATTTATGAACAAAATATACAGTAGAATACCCTGTTTCCATTGGTAGTGAACACAATTCATGATATAACCAGGGGCACAGTCCAGCCAGGGAACAGCTTTTTAGTCTGTGTGATACCCATGTCAAAAGATTTTGAAGGAAGAAGACTTAATTATTGCTTCTGTATGGGATTAGAAGGAAGATATATACATATTCTGGCATTATTTTCAGTTAATTTAAATTTAAATATATAAAAATATCAAATAAAATAATTATATTAAATTCTGTGATGTTTTCTTAAGTTCAATTTCTCATAAAATTATATTGTTTATTACTTTGGACGCATTTTATTTGTTGTACTTTTCAGTTGGTGCAGTGAAACTTGAGTTAACTTACATAATTTCCTGAGCTGTAGTTATTACGTCAGCATTTTGCTTGCCTGTTTCAACATAAGCAAAGGGAGAAATACAATAGGCCTATAATAATATAATAAACAATAATAATAATAATAATAATAATAATAATAATAA
Source organism: Periplaneta americana (assembly GCF_040183065.1). NCBI lineage: Eukaryota > Metazoa > Arthropoda > Insecta > Blattodea > Blattidae > Periplaneta > Periplaneta americana. The sequence continues at coordinate 65,967,542 of NC_091118.1, forward strand.
TAATAATAATAATAATGACAGAGCATTTACTGTATTCCATTTACCTTACATCAGCATTGTAGCTTTGATATATGGAACATGTAATAAATTATACAAAAAATTTATATTCCGTGAAAGATAATTAACTGAAGTGTTCGGAAGTAAAGATGGTAAGCACTATTTTCATGAATTTTTAGTGTCTCTGCATTCATAAGATGAAATAGTTAAAATTCGCACCAACACATGGAGTAGAACATCTTGAATTTTTTTTTAAATGCTGGTCATTTCAAGCAAAACTTGGTAAGCGATCTCTTCTCTATAGAAAGCTACAGAATCACGAGGACAGTCTGTCAGGATAGATCGCTTGTGAAATTGCGTCAGGAATGCGTACTGTCATTCAGTAAGAATAACTCTCACTCACGGTGACACCACACATACAATACCAGAGTATACAGTGAAGTTAATGTAAGACCAAAGAGCCGATATCAATCATCACTGTATCAGTCCAGATGGGAAGAAAATATCAAAGTAGAAGCCCAGTTAATGGAAATAAATTGGAAGGCATACTAGAATGAATGAAAGGAATACCTCCGCATTATGCCTCATTTCATGAAGGCTTTAAGCTTATCAATGTATTATTGCGATGTACCGAAGTACATATTATGATATTTCCATGACACAGTGCATGAAGGTTGGCCACTAAAGAGAAACTAAGACATGGAGCTTAAACTCAGAGGATCCAATCCGGCATTGGAATTGGAATCCGGTGTGGCTTAGTGGATAGAGCGTCAGGACGTAGAGCTGAAAACCCGGATTCAAATCCTGGTACCAGAGAGAATTTTTCTCTGCTCCACCGATCCTTCGTGCATTTCAAATATGTATATAATCACTTAGTGATTTAAGATGGCACTCATTCCATCGGATCCCAGCCACTCAGTCACTTGTAATGGGTGCACCTTTGCACGTTAGTGTGTTGGACATTGTGCCACTGTCTCACATCTGTGACAGTGCATGAGGGTTGGTCACTAAAGAGGAACTAAGAGGTGGAGCTTAAAGTGAGAGGATTCAATCCAGCATTGGAACTGGAATCCAGTGTGGCTTAGTGGATAAAGCGCCAGTACGTAGAGCTGAAAACCCGGGTTCGAATCCCAGTGCCGGAGAAAATTTTTCTCCGCTCCATCCATCCTTCATCTTATCAATGTAGATGAACACAGGGCCAGGGAATAGGAAGTTGATGAAAATTAGTGTACTACAGTGTACTCATTGACTGCTCTCTTGAAAAAGCACAAGAATAATGTGTTAAATGACATTTGATCCTTAAAGAGTAGTCCTGTTTTATTTAACTTCATAGTCTATGTGTTTATTAATAACAAATCAAAAATGTGCTGCTGTCTGATGTAAAATAGAGTAACCACCAACTATAAATTACAGTCATGAATATTCATACTGTAAGTGCTTCAAAATATGCACTTAACATGTTTTTCAACAATATATGTTGTCTATTTTCTATGTTTTCTGTTTCAATAGAACAAACTAGGAAACTTATTTTGTGCTTTTCTCAAAACTACTGTTATGGCACTTATCTTTTCCTTTAATTAATTAAATTCATGAGACTTGAAAGCAATCTCATAAATAGTCTGTATAAAACCTTAGCTAGACCCGTACTATGTTACGGAAGTGAAGCATGGACAATGAGAAGTACGGATATCAGCAGAATAATGACCTGTAAAATGAAATTTATGATAACAATGTTAGGATATAGTCACTTGGATCACAAAAGAAATGAGAATATCATGCAAGAACTTCAATTACAACCAGTCTCACAGTTTATAAATAAGTACCAGCTGCAGTGGAAAAACCATGTCCAACGAATGAATTGGAATAGACTTCCAAAAGCCATACTTCAATACAATCGCAGGGGAACAGATCTTTGGGTCATCACTGAGACCGTAACAGGCCTTGGGCCTTATACTTGTTTGGACGACGATGATGAATTAAATTAAATTTACAAGCATAAACAATTAATCAGTTTAATATAAGGTATGAATATGGAGAAGTTTAGTTTATTCTATTCTTAACTTCTTAACTTCAAAGCTTTAAGATAATAAAATTAGGCAGTGCAATGAACACTGTAATACATGAATAGTGATAGTGAACTTCTATTTTTATAACAGCTGATACTAAGAGAGGATGGGTAGAGATTAAAATTATAAATGTTTTGATTAATAATAAAAGTAACTTGACTTGTAACATAAAACAACATCAGGGAATGTAAGTACCGCAGATAACAAAGAAAATTAACCAAAATGGAATGCTGAATAAGGTAATTAAAGAAATAATTATTCAAGCAGAAATGCTGTCTCCACGATTATTAATTACGCAATGTTCTCTCAAGCACTTTCATTTTCGGATCCATGTTTCTGTGGTTTTAATTATCAAGCAAAAACTTTTCACGTTCTCTCTTCTTATAGGGAGAAATAGACATTTCAAATAAAACAACTTTTAAAGTGTTATCATTTATAGTGATGCAAACCAGATGTATGTACACCATGTATCAAAAAGATGGACTCAATTTCAAAGCCTTATATCTCACAATGGCAGTAAGTTATAATTACACAATAAATTACAAATACGAGTAGTTTAGCGAGTCGCCAAGTTTTACTCACCATGTTATAAATGCTGTGTCCTCCACCTGCTGCACAGACAACATCGAGGCCATAGCTGAATTCATCCCAAACTCCTCTCAGAGTGCCTTCTTCCACTGAATTCAGTGCCACTATGATTCTGTTTCTGAAGTCATCCATATTAGCTGGTACTGACTGCACAATAACACAGTCTTTAACGTAACTCACAAGAAGAAGTCGCACTGTGTAATGTCTGGGTACCTTGGGGGCCAAGAGTGTAGTGCTAAATCTTCAAGTCCCATATGAACTAACCAATGTTGAGGCAGTGTGTCATTTAGAAACTGTCGAACCTGCGAGTGCCAATGTGGTGGTGCTCTGTCTTGCTGGAAAATGAAGTCACTGGAGTATTCATGAAGTTGTGGGAAAAGTCAGTTTTCCAGCACTTTGAGGTAGTTTTGCTCATTAAGTGTGTTTTCCTCTAAAGGGAAAGGGCCATAACCTTTCTTGCAGAAACAGCACAGAACACGTTTATTTTTACTCAGTAAAAATGTTTAGTCTCAATCCAATGAAAATTCCTGTATAATTGCAGTCAGTAAATTTAGTGGTTACTGTTGCATTCGGCTATTGTTGTGTTGGGAGAGACATATAGCATTAGTCATTACTCATTAGAAACTCCATGACGTGCCGTTTCAAGTGATATGCAACGTCATTAACAGGTGACACTGATTGCAGAGATATAGGGCTTTGAAATTGGGTCCATCTTTTTGATATAGTGTGTATAATAGACTACAACTATTTTGTGTATAAGGAATAACCTTTCGAAACTTTAGAAATACATATATCTTCATAATTCCAAAAAATAATATTTATCTGTATGTTACATATTATATATTCTACAAAAATAAAATTCAGGTACTGATTTGGATCTAAATAAAACGTAGAAGTTTTGTCATGTGGTGCACACAAAATAACACCATCTTTACTTATGCAACAAACAGGCTATGATACTTTCAAACACAAACAAAACTGTATTTTTTTTTTCACTTCCTTTCCAAAGCTTATAATCCTTAATAATCTCATTCAAAGTAGAATAGTGATTAACTGTATTCATGTATCTGTATTGTACAAAGACTACTGTTACAATCAATTGCGATTATTTCTTACCAGCCAGATTGACTTTGTATCATTTTATAATGTCGAGTAACTGTGTTAAATCTGTTTACAATATTCCTGCACTCACACTTGCCATTTGAGACCATCATGACCAAAGATTTGGGGAAAGATGGATAACCCAAGGTGGTCAAATTTCTTGGCCTCCACTATCACCGGATTTAAGTCCACTCTCCTTTTTCCTGTGGGGCCACATGAAGAGTTAGAGGAAGATCTGCTAGCACAATTCTTGTCGCTGCATAAGATATTCAACACACACCAGATCTTTGTAAGTGCCAGAACATGATTTGTAGGTACAATGTTTGAAACCAAATTGGTGGTCGCCACATCGAGCCACGTTGTAGTGGATGCTCGCAAAAATGGGCTAACCATCATTTGAAGAAGAGAAAACTGATTTTTTAGTTTACATAGTAAAAATGAATGTGAAAAAAATGTACATTTTCTTTATTGTTTCCTTGACATTGGGCATTACATGTTTTGGTTGTACATGGAATTACGTCAGTACCCAGCAGAAGCGGGGGATTAAATACTTGATTTGAATTTGTTTTACTTGTAACTATCTTACAAGAATCATGAGATCAATTCTGCATCACAACCACATAACAGTACAAGATGGTACAATCCACTCTAGAACCATTCTATAAACAAACGGGGTCCTACAAGAAGACCCACTGAGTCCACTTCTCTTCAATGTAGCAACTGCAGATGTAATGGGCATAAAGGACAACCATACCCCAACGAATATCTATCTATACGTCGATGACATGGCCATGACAGCAAAGAACATAGAAGACCTACAGCACACCTTCAACAGACTTGTAACCTGGGCAGACCAAAACGGACTAACGATAAACAAGGAAAAGACACTACAGATGACTTTCCGAAGAGGAGGGAAACAAAAGGCTCAAGACACCTTAGCATACAAAGGTGATGACATAAAAATCACAAACTCCTTCAAATATCTTCGAGTGACATTCCAGACAACAGGAACCACTTTCGGTCTACATGCTGAAGAAAAAGCCATAGCCGCCACTAGAGCCATTGACATACGACACCTACAGGACATATCTGTTGAAGCAGCTATGAAGCTGTTCTATGCAAAGATTATACCCATTCTCACCTATGGCATAGACGTGATTTGGGATTATTTAAAGAAAAAGGATTTGAAAGTGTGGGAGAAAGTCAAAGCCACATATCTGAAAAGGGTACTCAGAGTGTCGAAGTTCACACCATCCAGGCTGGTCTATGTGTTAATAAAGGAACGCTTTCTGATCGAGGATTTACGGTACTCATTAATTCTGCCTTCCATAGATGCATACAAGCAACTTCTACAGGAGAATACACAGAAGAGGAACAATACAGACGAGTTCTATGGCACTAGCACAATGGTCGACCGAAGCTGGCCTGGGACTAATCAACGCATGAGGAACGTGGTAACAAGGCTAGCAGTGCATGGATTTCACTTCAAAGTGTGCAGCACAACACAATTCCATACAGTGTCCGAGAAGTGTATCTGTAAATTCTGTGGTGCAAGGTGTGACAGGTACCACGTCTTGCAGTGTACTGAGTGCCCGAAACAGTAACCAAACTTAGCAACGAAGACTAACAAATAATCTATGCACACTTGTGCGCATTTCTTCTTTGTATTTACTTGTAGCATGGAAACGGTACATTTTCAGACATGGGTTCCTTTTCAAAACATTATCTACTCAATCCCCTCTACAAGCTCCATGAGTTTGTAATGGAACTTTCGGAACAAATTTCCCATTTATGACATCAAAAAGGGACCCTATGAAAGTTTTAACCAGGCACATGAACCAGCTGATGATTTCGGCCTAGCTAAATAACTATGTCAACATTAAAGGAGAATTAATATTAGAGGAGACAAATTCGCTCCGGTACCGGGGATTGAACCGGGGTCCTTGGTTCTACATACCAAGCACTCTGACCACTGAGCTACGCCGAATTCAATCCGCAGCACCTGATCGAATTCCTCTGTTGTGGATTGAATTCGGCATAGCTCAGTGGTCTGAATGCTTGGTACGTAGAACTAAGGACCCGGGTTCGATCCCTGGCGCCGAAGCGAATTTTTCTCCTCTAATATTAATTGTCAATATTACAGATATTATTCTGTAGGACAAATTAATAAATCCATAATATTAAAGGAGAAGGTCGCATGCGTGTTTCGGTGAACCACATTAAGGTATGTTACAACTGTTCAAGAATTGTTTTAGAATGCAATATGGACACGAATCTCCAACATGGAAAAGCATCTGGTGTGGACAACAAACTGAGAGCTGCAGCACGCCTCTTTCTTTATTTTGGATATCTTGGGTACGTTCGTCCAGACATCCTATATTTTAACTTACACTTTTGTCCAAAAAACTGTAAATAAACACATGGAACATCAGTCATTTGAAACGAAATTAAGTGCCACCTCTGACTGGTAAAAAATTAATATTCAATTAACTTTTGGAAGTATTTTCTGAAACTTCAGTTTGGAAAATAACGATATGTACATTCAGTTACACATGTTTATGAATTATACACTTCATTCTGAACAGATTTTGTAAAACTTAACTCATGTTTCACTGTATAAAAATACACATAATATGCAAAATAAACATTTCGTTGTAAATATACGTTGCCAACATTACCTAGAAAAAAATACCTGAAATATACAGTCTATTTGGCATCTTGTTCTATTGCAAACTGATAAATTTGAAAAGTTCTGTTTCACACCAGTAACATATATGTACCAATATTGTATTCCCTTGAATTGTGAGTGTCGTTAACTGTGTATTAAGTATGACTCACTGACTGAGACAACGGATATAGACCAATCTTTGTAGGAAGGAAAACATTCTTCCTATATATGGCAGGGACTCGCATACTATTCTTTGCGACAAACAAAGGTCTGATACTTTTTTTTTTTTTCATTTATTTGTTACGAGGATAACATTAAGAAATATGATGATAAAACAGTATTTATTTATGTTACTTCGTAATTAAAGGGACTTAAAAAAAAAAACAAGCATTTTTATCATCATCATCATCATCATCATCATCATCATCGTCGTCGTCGTCTTTTATTTAAAAAGCCATGTGGCTAATTATGCCCACTCAATTTTTTTAAAGGTCTTTACATTTCTGTAGTGAATTGGGAGATGCACAGTAGATATGCCAATGTTGAAATGTGCACATTTATTAACGGTTGAATATAGAGAGATTCTATGACCATGAATTCTAATAAAAGGAATTTTTCTTCTACATAATGTAAGATATCTAAAGATTTAGTGCATAATTTTAACCACTGAAATTACTCATTCGTGATGAATGCTTATCATGTTAGGTTATTGTTATTAAAATAACTGAGCACACTTAACAAAAGCCAAACAACCGAGTGCATTTAATAAAACTGTTATTGTTTACCACTGATTTTGCAATATGGGGCAAAATGTGTGTGTTGGAAACGAGTAAGTATTTTCCAACTCCCAAGAGTGTATTAAATTTAAATTCATTTACTCATGGGTATAACACAAAATTTTATCCAACACCTCTTAATAAATCGTTATAATAAATAAATATTACAATAATGTAATATTAAATACCTTAATATAGGATTACTCAAAAGTCACGAAAAATTTGAAAATCTTCTAATTTCATGTATGGAGAAAAATTCGCTCTGACACTGGGAACGAACCCAGGACCTTCAGCTCCTATGCACTGAATGCTCTACCACTGAGCTACGTCGGGGCTCCATGCACAGCACTGGATCGAACTCCTCTCCTTGGTTTTCCCTTATGGCCTACTCCATGTTATGAAGTTATATCATTAGACATGTTAAGTGACTTGAGTGGTCAGGAACCAACAGTTATGTATTGTTAGACAATTGAATCTATAAGAAAAAACAAAGCAGAAGAGTTCGATGCGGTGCTGTGGATGGAGCCCTGATGTAGCTCAGTGGTAGAGCATTCAGTGCGTAGAGCTGAAGGTTCTGGGTTCGACCCAGAGCGAATTTTCTTCCGTTAGTAGTCCATAATAAACATAACAGAGAATTCTTTGGCTTAAAAATTAATAATATAGGTAATCTTATAGATCCTCTAACATTGTTAAGAAGCAAGTTTATGGAAAAATAATAATAAGGTTTCATTTATATTAGAATTTATCTTAATGGACAAAAAAACAGAAAATAAGTATAAAAGTGGAGATCCTAGAGAAATGTGTCATACGAGCTCTGATATATGGCTGTCAAACGTGGTCACTGAGAAGTAAAAGCAGATACTCCAATCTGTCAGCGACGGATGGAAAGAAAAAGCCTTCACATCTCACTGAGAGATAGAATCCGAAAAGAAGAGGTACGCAGAAGAACAGGCATGTGTGACATAAGCAGTAACACAAAAATGGAAATGTAGCACGGATGGACGAGTCACCACGTGGGACCCAGGAACAGGATGGGGGAACGTGGACCGGCAAAGAACCAGGTGGGCTGGCCACTTCAAAAATGTAGCAGGAGGACAATGGTCAAATGTGGCAAAGAATAGAGAAAGATGGAAACACCTGGGTCGACGACCAGAACTCAACAACAGTGATTAGTGAAAGTGCGTCAGTGAATAGTGAAAGTGTGAAAAGAGGCAAAGAGAAGGAACAGGTAAATGCAAACAAACCGCATAAGACCTCACAAAGCTCTCTAGGACTCGCTCACCTAAGTAGTGAAAGTTGAGCTAGTCCCTGTGTAGGGAGGCCATGGCCCTTAGGGGATGAAACAGGATTTACTTACTTAGTTATTTACTTATTTATTTATTTACTTATTTATTCATTTTCTTATTTATTTTTTTAATTATTTACTTATTTATTTATTTGTTTATTTATATAACAATAGAGTTTATTTTCACAAAACATTCTGTTTCAATTCTTTCACTACTGTTGCTCTGGCAAATGAAGTAAATAAATAAGAAATTCAAGTTAGGGCAAACCATATAGTAATTGGCCACTTTGATGTGTAATTATAATACTGGATGTGCAAATAATTTAGTTAATATTTTGCCAGATGGTAGCAGCATGTTTTCTTTTCTGGAGGTTTCTTTGATTTTCAACAACAGACAGCACTCTGAGATGAAATACAATTTTCTGCAAAACATATGTTCCCAATCTTTTGTTTCTTGTGGAATTGTTAAGAAATATGTTGTGGTTGAGTCGTAATAAAATACAATCCCTAAATGTTGAAAATTTATTGCCTAATTACTGTTTAATCATATCACATTTTTCAGTTATTGTCCAGAGTGGCTAATAATTGTAATTTTAAAATTATTTAAAAAATCAGTTATTTTGTGTCACGTAACTTATTAAATGCCATTATTTCACTAGTATTTTAATTTACAATTCATTAAGTTTGTGCATAGTTATTAGCCACGTGGCCAATAATTGTTTTAATGGGTGGTAAATAACTGTTCTTATTTCTTTTTGACCCAGATTAGGTTATTTTTAAATATTTTTAAATATCGAAACAGGCTGACTGTAAGTGAGAGGTGATGAAGGCAGCATTGGAAGAACTGGAAACTCACAGCAATTCACAGCAGTACAACACCAGAAAAGTGTAGGCTAACCAAAACAATTAATAATTATTTTATTATGTCTTTAAAAATTGCAAATAAATTTCCGACACATGTTTTCAAACTGAAAAGGAAGTCTTTTAACAGACTTGTCTCTGGTTGGTTAATCAACAAACCCTTTTATGATAGTAATGAGTTTTTTTAATGTTAATGTTGTTGAGTGTTTCTGATACAATTTTATTGTTTTTTATGTATTACTTGACTTTGTCAATTGCACAAATTTGTATTCACTGACTGTACGATATTCAATTGCTGAAAAGTATGGTGTTCCAAGGCTAACCTTTCAGTTTAAAATAAAGAATCCTGAAGCAAAGAATCTTGTGGCTCGTTCCCTATTTTATCCACTGAGGTGGAAACCACATTAGTTAAGTTAGTATTTATTATACTGTTGGACATTATCATTTATAGAGTGTTTTTTAGTTATTTTTATTATATTTGATTTTTATTATTCAGGTGGACAATTGAGATTGGAAGGAAGAGGTTTCTCAGAAAGAAGGAAGATATAATTTCCAGTGTGCAAAAATTCCTTATCCAAAATCCACAACCTAATCCTTTTACGGATAATCAAACTAGAAATGGATGGTTAAACGTATGTACTAAGGAAACTGAGTTTTAAAATGAATGATTAAATCCACTACAGTAAATTATTATTGTAAACTTTTACTTTTATAGACTTTCTTGAAATGACACTCTGAAGTGGTACCAGATAGAACTACCGAATGAGTTACTTCAACCAGTGATGTATCTCTGAAAGTGATATTAGGAAGTGGTTCGAGGAAATAAATTCCCACATTGAAGAGAAAGAGTTTTGGAATGTGATTAATGTCCATTCCACACTTTCAATCCAGATGAAATGGAATTTCAAATATGTCCCCCATCAGGTAAAGTTTTTCCAATGAAAGGAGCAAAAATTGCCTGTGATATTGAGAAAGTATTGTCCAAAGAAACAATATAACACTGTTGTTTACTTTTATTGCAAATAGAAGAACTTGTCCCATGATTGTGTAGTTAGGGAAAAACGAAAAAAGTATCTCAATCAGTTCCAGAAGAATGGGTAATTGCTCGAAGTGGTAATGGATGGATGACAGGAGAAGTATTTTATGAATTTATTGCCAATGTCTTTCATCCTTATCTTATCTCCCAAGAAATTCAATTTCTTTTGTAGACAAAAACATGTCACATCTAACATACCAGCTTAGTGTTCTCTACAGTGATATGAAGAGCGAGCTAATAGCTCTATATACAAACGACATTAGAATTCTACAACCTGCAGATGTGGTTGTGTTGCGCCCCATTAAAATTTCATGGAGGAAGGCTGCAAGGGAGTGGTATCAAGAACATCCAACAGAAATTCTGAATAAAGTTACGTTTGCTCCTCTGTAAAACACTTATACAAACATGTGGTCTATATTCATTTAATTCTGATCTAACAGACTATGGCAAATGCTTGGGCAGACCAATATCAGTTCCTCTGGTTGAAGAAGATGAAGGCTCACAGACACCTATTACGAGTTACGCTACATTTCGGGATATTGTAGGTGATGAGCAATTATACCAAGAGAAATTGATCAACATCCGAATGAACGAATACTATTAAGATGTCATGTAACATCACATTGGGTATGACACTTGACGCCAAATTAAAGTGGAAGGCTCATGTTAAAAAGAAAAAAGAAGAACTTGCTACTAAGTACAGAAAAATGTATTAGTTGCTGGGAAGATGTTCCCAACTGAATATACATAATAAACTGCTATTATATAAGCAGTTATTAAAACCAATTTGGATGTATGGGTTGCAAATTTGGGGTTGTACCAAGAAATCTAATATTAAAATTATACAGAACTTTCAAAATAAAGTGCTACGAGGAATTGTTAATGCACCATGGTATATTAGGAATGACAACATCCATAGAGACTTGAAAATGGATATGGTCAGTAAACAAATAAGAAATGTGGCAATGAAGCATGAACAGAGACTTCATAGACATCAAAACCCAACTGTGCTTCAGAGTCTAGACAACAGCAACGTAGTAAGAAGAGTCAAAAGGATAAAACCTGAAGACCTGGTGCAATGCAGTGCTTTTGTGTTTAGGCAAATTTTTAGCAGAATTATTCGCTCAAATAATTTTTGCCTAACAGTGACTATTACATTGAAGCTATTAGGTAAATATTTTATATAGTTGTAGCATGTATGTAATGCATTTAGCATTTTAACTAAAAAAAAAAAAAAAAAAGTAACATCACAGCTGTCAGATCTGTCCCAGGAAGGAGACAGGACACAACAGCATGCAACATCGGGGTTGTAATGAACCAGAGACTCTGGGACATGTCCTTGGATTTTGCTCTAAAGGGGAATTAATGCAGAATTCTCGTCATCACAAAGTGCGATCTTCTATTGCAACAGCTCTGCGCAAGGAAAAGTTGGAGGTTTATGAGAAAATATACTGCATCTCAGGAGTTGGAAGCAATCACAGAGCAGATATTATAGCAACTGACAGAAGCTATGGAAGAGGATTAATTTTGAACCCCACAATAAGGATGGAGAAGGATACTGAACAGGCTGCGGATGTAAATGAAGAAAAGAAGATCATTTACTGCCCATGCATACCTCACTTAAGTGAGAGATGTAACTTGCATATTAACCCTCAACCACCCAGACATGGTCATTCAGACCTTTACAGTTGATCACACTGCTTGTATCTCCATTTCAAATTTCATTGCGCAGCTGTGATTCTGTGTAATTGTTGATTGTTGTTGACGAAGACCTCTGTCACAGGGATTTGTTTGTAGTATTTTATCACATTTATATTATTTTGGACGGCCTGGCAGACCATGTCTGGGTACTCACTATGACTAGCAAACCAGCTCCTTTGTATGATGTGAATGTGGATAATCCTAAGATTATGAATAACAAACCTGGTCCTATACACGCAGTGAATGCGAATGCTCCTAATTTCAACAGTACTATATCATGATGGTATGAGGATGATGGAGGAAGTACTTCTGAACTCAACTGCACCGAAGATGTCGCGATAGAAAGCAAGCATGAGTCAGAATCTGAGTTAGAGCTGAGGGATGATCGTGAGAACGATGAGCAAAATATGACTGATGATCTTCGGGTTCACGAATAATGATTTGACCACCGTGTCTCATGTTCCAAGAAAGAATAGGACTGTCATTCTGGTATCCTCTATGCATCACTCAAATCTTTTTGATGATGTAAGTGATAAACCAGAAATTACTGCATATTAAGACTAAGGGTGGCATAAATTCCCTACATGAGAAGTGTGCACAAAATAGCTGTGGTTGCCTAACCAGACATTGGCCTATGGTCATTTTTTTTTTTTTTTTTTTTTTTTTTAGAATTCTTGACATCAGTATAATTAATGCATTTATCATGTACGGTTCCTACAATGATAACAAACCAATTTCCAGAATGTTTTTCATGAAGAATCTTGCAAACGTACTCATTACTCCCGATATGCATATTAGAAACAACAACAAGTTCATTACTTTTGAAACCCGAGTCTCCATGAGAAGAATCTTGGGAGCTGAAGAGGCTGTGCCATCATTTGAAGAGAAACTTGAGAAACAGAAAACTTGCTACACCTGTCCGTCAAAGAAGCAACAGAAAACAGCATATATTTGTCATTGTTGCAGGAAACCTGTCTGTTTAGAGTTCACAGTGAAGACATGCTGTAATTGCAATGGCACACAGTAAGGTAAAAGTGAAGAAAGTGAAAAGAAGACCCTAAATTATTATACATTACTTGCAATGATTCAGTGTATCCTAAAAAATATTACATTTTTTAAATTTGTAGTTTTACAACAAAAGGACGTTCTTGTTAAACTAAAGACTATGTACTATGCAGGGTCTAATCTCAAATTAAACTAGAAAAACGTGTAAAAGTGCAAGAACAAATTTACAGAATTGATCATTTTCAAAACCTGTTTAATTTTAACAACATTTATGACGGCCTTAAATATTATCAAAATAGCACCTTGATATTATTCGAAATAACTACTGAAGCTTTCCTGGCGACGTGATTATTCGAAATTTTCTCGGGCTTCCAGCCAGGTCATAAGTTGGTGATCCACCGACGTTTCGAGGATGTTCATCTTCCTCATCTTCAGGGTTAAGTGATATCTGAGCTCCTTAATTGAAAGTGACGTTAGTGAGTGGAAAAGCAGAGTCTGCCTAATCTGATTTCAAGATATGAACCCCATGACGAATGTGGTTTATTCTTTAAGCTCATGACTGACAAATCATACGTTTTCAAAGGAAAAAAGTATCATGGGGAAAATTAAGTAAGAAGTGGGCAACAGTGCTCGTTGTTGCTAATTCTGATGGCTCTGAAAAGCTGCCTCTGGTCGTGGTGAAAAAATCAGCAAAACCGCGATGCTTCAAACGTGTAAAGAACTTTCCATGGGTTTATAAGAACCAGGGACGTGCATGGGTGACCAGCAATTTGTTTATCACGTGATTAAAGGACTTGGACAACAAAATGGTGAGTACAGCTCTTTTTTTAAAATTCATAGGGTTCCGATAATTCATTGACCGAAAGTAGTCCCCCATCTGACATAACTGATGATGAAGCTAACGATGAGGATTGGGTTGCTGTGCGCGAAAAGCTGGATAATGTTCACTTGGAGGATTTCATATCTGTAGACGATGGTGTTGTGACCTCTCAGATATTCTCGATTTAGATGACATCATAGAAAATCATGCCACGTTGAGGAAGAAGGGGGTGAAGAAGAGGAATCAGTTCAATCTGTTCCCATGTGACAGGAAGCCTTTGCAGCAATGGCAGTAATAAGACAATTAATCAGTGATTGTTCTATTGATATGTCAGTTAGTGTACATTCATATTTAAATCGTATTGAAAATGTGATTATTCATTGTAAGGGTTCACGCACACAGCAAACAACTATAAACGACTTTGTGGAAGGGCTGCTTTTATGTGCACACTGGGGGTTTTCCACTCTTAAGCATGGACATTCGAATCATTGTTCAACAGTATTTAAATAGAAAGAGCAACGCTTCACAGGCAACATGCCAGGAATGGAATGGTTTCGTTCTTTCATGCAATGGAACAAAGAACTAACTGTGAAGTTTGCAGAGAACATAAAGAGAGCCAGAGCTGGTGTCACACAGAGTCTCTGGAAATGTATTTTCGAAACCCTGAGACCTCTTTACAAGGAATTCCCTTGTCTCATATAATAAACTATGATGAGACAATTTTACTGACAATCCGGGTGCTGTCAAGGTGGTCGTGAAGCGTGGTGTCAAACATCCAGAAAGGATAATTGACTGGAGCAAAACAAGCACCAGTGTAATGGTGGCGGCTACAGCTGATGGGCTTGTTCTTCCCCCCTATGTTGTCTACAAAGCTAAGCATTTATTTCTGGATGGACAGAAGGTAGAATAACTGGAGCTGTCTATAACAGAAATGGATCAGAACGGTTTGATGCCAATATTTTTTACGATTGGTTCACTACCATTATTCTGCCATATTGTAGAAGAATAGATGGGCCAAAATTGCTAATTGGAAACAATTTGTCAAGCCACTTGACGTTAAAGGTAATTCAAGAATGCAAAGCAAATGACATTCGTTTCATCTTGTTGCTCCCAACTCCACGCACATATGTCAGCCTCTCGATGTAGCATATTTTCATCCCCTATAAAGAGCCTGGCACAAAGTGCTGGATCAGTGGAAGATGAAGAATAGAGGAGCACTTCCCAAAACAGGGCTTCCAAGGCTCCTGAAGAGTGCTTTTGATATGATTAGTAGTTCATCAGCAGAGAATGCCAAAGCAGGTTTTCAGGCTTGCAGAATTTCTCCATTAAATCCAGCAAAAGTTCTGGCAAAACTTCCAAAAAAATCAACTACTGAGGAAGAAATGCAGACATCTTGGTCAGATTCCCTCATACAGCACCTTCAGAAAACATGGTCCAGTGAAACAACCAAAAACTCTTGCAGAGCAGGCATTGGTAAACGTTTAAATGCTGAACCAGGAAAGAGTGTTGTCTGTAGAGATTTGACCAAATTGGATGAAGATGATGAAGAAGAAGTTGATGATCCAGGTGTTGGCAGTGATGTTCCGATGGAAGCAGAAGAAAACAAAGCATCTAAAGTGCGCTGTACTGAGGATGACTTTGTGCTGGTTTCCTTCCATACCAACAAGAGGGATTGGGGGAAAATTCTAGAGTCAAAAGAGAACATGGCAGTTGTAAATTTTCTCAGGAAGAGAAACAGTCAAAAGGAAATATACTTTGTATTTCCTGATGTTATGGACATACAGACTGTTCCAATGAACAGTATTTGTTCCAATGTAAAGGTTAGAGACATTAGGAGGGGCCGATATGTAGTTTCAGGTGTAAATCTAGATAATGTTGAGTAATTCATGTCATATACTTTTTGCTGGTTGAGTGGAGGAGAAGGCCTTACAGCCTTAACTCTGCCAGCTAAAATAAATCATTATTATTATTATTATTATTATTATTATTATTATTATTATTATTATTATTATTATTATTATTATTATAGTAGCCTAAATTGAATAATTAATGTTCTGATTTCTATTGTAATTCATAAATCAATATATACTCGGAGCCTTGTAGTATCTTTTGCATAAATTTAGTGCATCATTATTTTTAAAAATCTGAACCACATTCCCCCTACAGTGGAGTAAAGTGGTTTTTACATGAAAATATATGCCTGACCACTTTACTCCACTCTATGGGGTAAAACAGATTGGCATTTAATAATATCTATAATTGTAACTGTAAATCTTAAAATTTTAATTTCAATGACATCTGAAAGGTCATACATGTTGGATATTAAATATATTTTTTGAAATTTTATCCCAATTACGTTCCTAAATATTAAAGAAAACGTTAAATTTTGATCCATTTTACCCCATTTTACAGTAAAATTCAAAGAAGCTATGCTCGAAAAAATGAACAATTCTATATTTTGTTCTGCCTCTGGCAGTATTTTCAGAAAGGTCATTTGAATCTTCTTGCTCAGGAGGAAATTGATAATGAGGATTCCAATAAAGTCATTCCACATCGAACAGAGAAATCTACTCAACAAAAAGTTATCGCTGACAATATTGACAACACACCTTTTATAAATGCAAGAGATGAACCCGGGAATTTGACTCCCTATAGCAATAAATCAACAAATATGAGTGCAGGATACAGTAGTGAACCCTCTGATGGTAGAAAAATTAATGAGGGAACTTCTTCCATGCTCAAAAGTGTCAAGAATATATTAATCGGCAAATTTCTGGTGTGCTCAGAAACACCTGAAAGAAAAAGCAAGTGTTGTTGTTGTTGTGGTCTAGTGCCTTGCATCTGGCAATGAAGCCATTAGCAGTCATGCTTTCCAATACTTTTGAACTAGAAAAAGCAAGTGTTATGTAGAAACATTACTGTTTTCGAGAACGTTACAGAGATATCAGGACATGCACAGAAAGAAGCGCGAAGTGAAAGTTTCCAAGAAAAGATAAAAAGAAGAAAGAAAGAGAAAACGTGAAGATGCGAAAGAAGAAAAAAAGAAAACACAAATGACAAAAAGAACACTCTTCAGGGAACTGCAAAATGAATCGAGTCCAATTTATGACATTTGCAAAAACACTTAAGCCTTCCAGTGAAATTTGATGTGAAGAATGTAAAAAGTATTTTATGTAGACTGTAATCCACGCAAAAGTGTTCAAGAATTCACATACCTTGGGTCGTTTACCAGTAATGAAAATAAAATGGAGAATGAAATTCTTAAAAGAATAATGTATGGAAATAGAACTTATTTCTCGTTCTCACACATGTTCACATCAAGAATGCTACCTAAAGAAACAAAACTTAAATTATATAGAGCACTCATTCACCCAGTAGTTACTTATGGAGCAAAAACATGGACAATGAAACTGGAAGATGAGAATAGCCTTCTCATATTTGAAAGAAAAATTGTATGTAGGATTTATGGTCCAGTGTATGATAGGGGAGAGTGGAGAAAAAGAATGAATAAAGAGATTGATCAACTATTGGAAGGCGAGAATATAGTATAGGATGGAATGAGCAAGAAAGATGTTGGAATGACTCATTCATCGAGATGCTACATGACACTCAAGCTGCTCCTATCAGATCACGAGGGAAATGCTGGAATATTATAGCAGGAAAAAGTGTTAGAATCCAGGATTTAATACATTAGGAGTCACGATCAAAAGAAATCTCCTATTCATCATCTTTATCTTCTACATCTTCTTTTCTTGTTCTGAAGATTCAAATGACGCTGTTTGTTTGGTTTGCAAAAAACTACGGTCAAGAAGCAAGAGTGGAGAAGACTGGGTCCAATGCCAGATTTGCAAAGCATGGGCACATGAAACATGTATAGGATATGCCAAGAAACAATACAAGTGTGGAAATTGTATAAAAAAGGTGACTCTCAAGTTGAAAGAACATTTGAATTATTTCTTGTTTTTGAATGATATTATGTGCTGAATTTTTACCTATCTGTATTTTTGATTGTGCATGTAATTTCTCTGTAGCAAAATTTGAATTCAGGATAAAAAAAAGTTGACAAGATCTAAAAAATGATATAAATAATCACTTGATATATTGGATACTGACCCTTCATGAATAAAATACAAGATAATGTGTCCAAAGACATCCTTATCAGTTGATATAAATCGGAATATGTGGAAAATGCATTACGTCCGAAGCCACTCCACAATGTGGGATGACACCAGACAGTGTTCACATGTATTTATATATTGTTGAGAAGGCATTAGTTTTGGTTACACAACTTGAACTAATAGAATTATATCTTGATAGATATAATTATTGTGTCTTGTCTTATTGCTACTAATATTGCTGGAGATGAATAAAAAATGCCAAAAATATGTTTGAAGTCGCCCCAGATTACAATAACTATAATTTGAATAAAGAAATAATTGACGATTACAGGTGTACCATAAATTCCTTCTTGCAATAGAATGCATTGAAATCCTCGATATTCAAACATAAAACTATCCTTAAGTGACCAATAACTGTATGGTTTACTTGAGTGAGATATTTTTTCTTCTGTAAATTTATACAAGAAAATAATAATTTTACCACTACAAATGCAAACTAGCCTTATTCAGTGCACTGAAAAGATTCAGAATTCTAAATAGATTGAGATATCTTTCCAACGTACATTTCAGTGAAGAGCGGTCGTCGGCACTGGAACAATCAATCTACTGGCTTTAACTATATTTAATTTTGTGTTTATGAATTTTACTTGCCATTAATTATATCATTAGTGAATTTTAGTAACATTGACATATTTCTATATATTTGCATAATTTTTAGTTTCATAATGGGAATTAACAAAGACGTTAATATACTGACCGTATTGGTTGTTTAGGGCGTCTATAAATAAACTGAAACTAACCAACCAACTAGATTGAAATATCGACGCTGCAATTTGTCGTAATTTGGAAGTCTATAAACAAATTTGAAAAAATTGGTCACATGGCAAGATAAAATATTTGGTGGCAGACAAAAATTCGTAGAAAATAATGAATGCTGCGATGGTTTTATAAGAAATCCAGAAAATTAGAACAGTTTAGAATATTGGTCATATGGCAGGACAAAAATTCGTAGAAAACAATGAATGCTGCGATGGTTTTATAAGAAATTAGAACAATTTAGAATATTGCATACGTGTGCAAATCAAGTTGAGAGGTGACAGCAGATGAACTAGTCAGGTGTGTGACGTATTTTCAGAAACTGGTTTACCTGTACTTGAATAAATCCCATCCTATTATTAACAGAACCTTATTATTTTTCCTAAGTTTACTTCTTAACAGAGTTAGGGGCCTTTCAAATCTTTCGTGAGTTTTGAATAACCTTATATGTATAAAGTTACCGGTATCCTTTATATTTTTACTCATTTTTTGGCTATTTAACAATGTTGTATCAACTACTAGGTTAGTTAGCATCGATGGAATTGGTGATAGCGAAATAGTACTTTAGCAAAAGGAGGCCGAACATTCGCCATAGATTACTTGACATTAATCTTAATGTTGGGGAAACCTCGGAAAAAATCAAACCAGGCAATTAGACTAACTCGGAATCGAACCAAAATCTGTGCACACTTAAAAAAAAAAAAAAAATTTGAAATATCCACTTGTTGTTCCTAGCAATAATAACATGAGAGGATACCTTTATATAATAAAAATATCAACATAGCAACAGGCTATTTTATTAGGAGGTATTGTATAAAATTATGAACTAATGCAGCATTGGCAAAGAGTCATAGATAACGTAACAGAATATATGTTATTACTGATTAAGTTCTGTTTTCTATTCATCTGAAATAACATTTTTGTCGCAGAAAGAAAATGTTATGAACTTTTACATCAACCCAATATGTTGTATCAATTATACACGTGAGACATTTGTAAAAGGTATTAAAAGAAAATAAATTCAATATCTGTATGTCCGAACTGAGACCAAAAAATTGTTATAAACCGATTATTTCGTTGTTATTTATTTGTCGCCATCTCGCAACATCTATTATGTAGATTGCAGATGGTTTTGGAATAAAGAAATTATTCAGAATCATAAATGGTTTTGCTCAGTGGATCCACGTCCCAACACTTATTCTATTGTATTATACAGAGACTCTAGATCTACTATGCCTGGCTAGCCCAAAATAATTCCAGTACAACTGTTATAAAATGTTGCAGATATTCAGTATTAACAAGTATTTGAAAATACAACATTTTTCTTCTTGAACACAATCTCCGAGAAAGCCTAAAATCTCACAAAATTAATTTCGCTATACTTTGTTGTCTCATTCTGTGAGTCATACCACAAAATTATTTGCCTAATAAGACTGAAAACACAAACACATGAAGTGTAGTTCCAATAAATATATGGAAGAACAGACATTATTTAAAATATATTACAATAATATTAGAGATGGGTCGTTACCAGAATTCTTTTTATATATATTCGGTATTCAATACCTTTTGACCAGAGTAACAGTGGAGCCATGAAAAAGCTAAATTGAGAGATGTAGGAGCAAAAACTTGATAATCCACATACTTTGATCTGAGAAAATTGAGAAAATTAGCTTAATAGGTGCAAATCTATGTCTGAAGATAATATTTTATACCATGTAATTTTCGAACTTCTTATTTCTGGCATGACTCACCTATTGTATTCACTCTATGAGTTCGATGTTGCCACGTAGAAATGTTAGCTTGTGCTGTGACTATGTTGTATTGTACACGTGTTAGCCTACAGTAGTGTTCCAATGCATAAAATGTCACAGAGTACAAAAACTATCACTTTACAAGGCAGAGAATTTATTGTCAATATTTGAGAATATTTCCTTCAAAATAAATGTAAAAGTTAAATCTCTCCATTATGTATCACTGAGGTTGTACAAAGAAAAATATAGGCTTCAGTGAATGATTTTTTTCAAATAAACGTAGAGAAGTTCAGACAGTGAAGGAATATTTTTGTGGCTTTATATTTCTATGTATTAATATTAATACTGAAGGAAAGTTAAAAAAAAGTATGTATTCAGTAGAAAGCATTCAATAGCTTATGATATTACAGTCCTGGGTAAGAATTCTTAATAAACATAAAGGAAATAAATATATTCACAACAATATTAAGTTCCCGGAAAGTACGGGACAGTGGTCACCCTATGGTATATGTAAACCTGACACCCATTTGTCATTGTGAGCCAATGCTCAGTGAACTAATGTGTCGACACACTAGAACTGTTCTGTGATTCACTGCCAGAAATAAGAGCACTAGACTAAGGTTACCAGATGTCCTGTTTCCCGAGAGTAGTCCCCGAATTTTGCTTTCTGTCCCCAGACAAAATTCGTCCCCAAAACATCCTTGGATTTAATATTCTTCTCCCAGATATCTCTGGATTTTCATTGTTATTTATTACTATGGTTTAATGATCCTTGCGCATTGCTGTGATAAATTTTTATTATGATGTAACGAAGTACATATGATATTTCCATGCAGATATTCTACGTTATCATATGATGAAGCATGGGAAGAATAGAGAAAAATTCTCTCTGGGTTTTCAGCTCTACGTGCTGACGCTTTATCCACTAAGCCACACCAGATTCCAGTTCCAATGCCAGATTCAATCCCTCTCAGTTTAAGTTCTACCTCTCAATTTTCGCTCAGACAGTGCTCATTCTGTCAGATCCTGGCCACTTAGTCACTCGTAATGAGTGCACCTCTGTACATAGTGTGTTGGACATTGTGCCACTGTCACATATTCTGTGACACATTACATGAGGGTAGGCCACCTAAGGGAAAACTGAGAGGTAGAACTTAAACTGAGAGGGATTCAATCCGACATCGGAACTGGAATCCGGTGTGGCTTAGTGGATAAAGCGTCAGCACATAGAGCTGAAAACCTGGGTTCGAGTCCTGATGCCAGAGAGAATTTTTCTCTGTTCTACCCATCCTTCACCATGTAATAAATTTTGCTAATATAACTTTGTTGCTTTTTCATGCCATAATTAAAACTGAAGGTGAGGATGTATGCTGTCGAGTCTTCAATTGTTATGGAAGTTAATAAAAAAAATTGAACTGCAGGAAAGAAGATAAATTTATTCCACTATCAATTAAGCAACTTTTGGGCATCTTTAGAAGAAGTAGCTCTTATTTCACAACAGAATTCTTAGTGTCTGTCATGAATTATATGAAAATGCTGTACAATATTTCAGTGCCTAGCTTATGCATTCACAAGATAAGATATCTATGAAATGTACTATACTTATATTGCTGAGACCTCCTCTAGAAAGAGAACAATTTGAGACAGAGTCCATTATTTTTCTTCAAATGTAGATGGACTCTGGATGAAGATAATTTATTTGATGAAATTTCTTGCTTCAAGAAATATGTGACCTCAGAGAAAATGACAAAATGACACAAAGAAAATGTTGCTTTTGCTTAATATGGAGTGGAATTTCTCATTTTTTTCCTGAGAAAATGATTCTCTGTGCACAATTGCAGAAGTTGATTGAATTATTTCTGTGTCCTGGAAGTAATGCTTCAATGAACATGATGTAGACAACCCAAAAATCCAGAATGAGTTTAGAAACTCTTCCTGCCATGCTTGCTATCTTAACCAATTTCAACATGACCTATCAGTAATTGCTGAAAAAATTGGGATCTAGAAGATCTGCTTAAAAAAATCACTCTTCTAAAAAAAAAAAAAAAAAAAAAAACAGTACTTTAGTTTGTAAATAAAATGAGTACCAGTTTTTCAATTCTTTAAATTGTGTAAAGCTACGGTTTGTTTACAGCAATCATCGCCGGACGCACATCGCTGGTGATTATAAATGCTGGCAATGATTGTCAGGAAGTGGTTTCTTTATCAGTGTACATCGCTGTCAATTCTCTCATTTGTTTTGCTGACATAACTCAATTCAATATTTCGACACGGTCTTCTCTAAATATTAATTACTGAACATGTATGCGGCAATGTGCATCCTGAATTTCCTTCTGAAGCAACCTCCAGTGATCTGCGTCATGACCAACGATCTACATTAGTGATCATCGCTGTAAAGAAACTGTGCGCATTCATTTTAACTGCTAGCAACTCCAGGCGACAATCACCAGTGATATGTGCCCGGTTATTATTGCTGTAAACAAACCGCAACTTAAGACCAATATAAGTGAATGACAATCTAACTAATGTTAACAGTATTTTTTTGTATGTTGATATTTGTCCCCGGACATTGTGAATAAAATCTGGTAACCTTAAACTAGACTACACCATGTGTATTTGGGATACCTAACATTTTCCATTCATATCTCGTGTATGTAGTATTTCGAAATAAACAGAAAAATCTATTATTTCAACTATAAGTTACTTCTTTCATACTTCGTTGTTATAGTGGATGTGTTTAAAATTATGGATATGAACTATTTCCTTGTATTTATGGGTGGCATAACTCCATTATTCGTTGCACAATTGAGACGTACTTTCGTGTACCGGACTGAATACTTCATTATAAAGTAGCTATTACAGTTCTCAGTTTGTTACAAAATATGGATTGTCAAGATTTATTTCACGTCTCTCAATTGTTGAAATGAAATATATTGAAAAGAATAAATAAAAACTTATTAAACTCGACTCTTTCAGAAAAGTAACTTCCAAAATTTAAGTGACTTACGGTAATTTGTAGATCAGGGACAGGGCAATCATGAGCTTATTGTGGAGAGGTTTGAATTAGAATTTTTTCATTAAAAAAAGTACAAAAAGAACCACAATGTTTTGGAGGCTGAATCTAACTTTATCTTAAAAAAAATTTAGTCATTTGATGTTATGTGACTGTTTAATGAGGTATTGTCAAAAATGAATGAACAATGCATACCAGTACCTGATCTATAATGCCTCTAGCAACATTTCATTGCTGTTCTTCTACTTACAAGAATAAAGACATGTTCTATATATTTACATTTCACTGATTTCTTGTGAAAATAACAATTTTCTAAATGCTACCAAGTTCATTCTACATCGCATACTAATGGTCTACAGCAGTGGTATTCAACTTTTTTCTCCCCTCAAGCTTGTACCCCAAAGTTTTTATAGTTAAAATTATACATTTTTTTGTATAATATCAAATTAGTCTGTATGATGTAAGAAGGAAGAAGCTTGGATATGTGTACTTGTTACTGAGTCAGAGGTCTCAAAATGCAGTTGATAAAAGGAGATTTGTTATCTAACAAAAGGCAGGTTCCTCATGGTGTTAAGTAGCAGGGATGATCTCAGTGAAGAGATAGTGAAGTTGAGTTGGTAGAAGCCTCAAAATATATTGGCAGTAATGCTGATTGAATCAGGGCATATTGAGAACCTAGTTATTTTGTTTCTTACAATATTTTGTAGCAGACAACAGACAAAAGAAGAACTTATTACACTGTCAAAAGGGATTGGTTCTTCGACAATAAACATGGCTTTGTGACACTATTGTAGTACAGTCTGTAGACAGTTTCTCATCAAAGGAGACCTAGATTTTATACCAGGCAGATCCTGTAAGATTTATAGTAAACTTCTATGAAAGAATGCTTAAAAAAATGAAATGAAGAAGAATACTTCTGAAATAATAAATAAGATTATACCTCATCGTAGTCCTTTTGTTACTATCTTGGTATGTAATCCCTGATAAGTACCTTGGACAAAATGGCTATGGAATAGGATTTCAAAGTGCCTTGATTTTCGCTGCCATTATCATTCCACCATTGCTTCATCATAATCATATATCATCTCAAAATCTTTATGGTTTAAAAGAAAAGCTGCTTTATTCTTGGTAACTGGGCATGCACTATTTATACTTTTAGAGAGCACAACTTCGGTTAGTTCCTTCCATGAAGAGGCCATAATTCGGATATTTTCATCAGAAAATTCTATTGCTCTAGGTCAGATGTGAAACCAGACATTTGCATCCCAAGATGAATATGGAAAACACAAGACAGCCAAGAACAACAAAAGAATATTAAATTAAGAATTACAATTCAGTGAAATCTCTATACAACGGTTGCTGATATAACAATAATACTCTTTACAACGTTAAAATATTACAATCCCAGCATTAATTTTATTAATGTAATGTAAATTCCGTTCAATTTTACGATAACAACAATAAATCTCTATCCATTACAATTACTTTTAAAGTCTCTGTTAACATATTTTTCTCTCAATACTATGATAAAATAGGTCGCGAAAGACTAAATTATGAACTACTGTAGACCTACTGAATTATTTAAAGAGTGAACTCAAAATCTCCTTGCCCTGCCACCACCATCACCACTAGATACAGCATTTTGTCCCCATCACCCCATCCACAACAGCTCTGGAACTTATCAACCCCTTGTTTTCCTTGTAGTACTCATATTTCCTTTGCATTCCTCAGGTTCTCTTTTCCTTTCCATTTTTATTTTTGTTTTCCCCTTTTTCTCCTTATATTCCCTTTGTACTTCTTATATTCCCCTTCTTCTCTTTCTATTCCCTTTGTTGACCTTGTATTCCTCTTGTTTTCCTTCTATTCCTCTTTTTCTGTTTAATTTCTCGCATCACCCACATACAGTTCTATGTAAACATACACAGTATAGTAAATTCATATATATGTCGAGCTTTTTAATTAATAATTCAATTCCCCGTCTTGAGAGGGGCCTAACTGCAGGATATCTTACAAGGGAACAAACTCTACCTATGAACTGGGATTTCAATAAAAATTCTCACAATTGCTAAGTGTAAGTCAGTAAATAATCTGGTCACTCATCTAGTTTATCCCTCATTAAAGAAATTTGTTGTTGTTTTCTAATGCCAGGTGTTTAACAATAAAGTCATTTGACCTCTTGCACTCCAATATTTTTCAAAGATATTATCATGAACAGCCACTGAAGCTCAGATTTTGAGGTGTTCCGAATCCATTTCTTGGTTTGAGTTACACAATGGGCAGTTAGGGGACTGATATATTCCAATTCTATGCAGATGCTTGGCCAAACAGTCATGGCCTGTTGCCAATCTAAATGCAGCTACAGATGATTTGTGTGAGAAATCGGTAATTAACTGTGGATTATGATGCAGAAACTTCCATTTTTTCTCTTGAGACTGTGTTATCAAATTTTGTTTGTTGAAGTCTAAGTACCGTATGTAGATTTAATAAATCTTTTCACAGAGTAATACGTAAATTTAGTAACAGGTCTGTAAGTAGCAGTGCTCCCCTTCTATCCTAAAGCATCTGCATTCTCGTTTCCCAGGAATCCACAGGATGGTATCCATTGGATATCTTTAATGGGATGGGATATCCATTCCATCCCATTAAAGAAGTATAACGTGTTTAATTACATGTCTTACATGCACCTCTTACATGCAACCAGCACACTCAACACAGCATGCTGTGAATTTGTTCGTACTGTACTATACTGTCACCAGATTGTAGAGCTCCTGACTTTCAAATCATGTCTGTCACCCTGTGTATTTGAGAACAGGTTGCAGTTGTGATACTGTGAGTTGTATGTTAGTGTCTTTTGATGAACCATGTGTTATGAAAAGAAATGGTTGTATAGTATATAAGTTTTAAAGAATGATTTTGTTAAATGTACAGTTTCTGCTGTTTATGTAATGTCATCTGCTGATTCCAAAAATGAAGTTGAATTTCTCTACCACTCGCTATTTTTTCGTAATTTTAGAAAAATTGATTTATTTTTATTGCTGTATATAGTTCTTATAATGTTAATGGAAAGAAAATATTTCAAATATTTAATTTTATTGCTTTGACAATTGACCTATAACTTTAGACTGCTGTTGCCTGGGAAGTCAGAATTCATAAAATTTAATTTTATTCCCTATAAGACTGCGAGAGTTACTATTAATTCTCAGTTGAGCTGGAATTTACCATGAAAGAAGTTTCATAATCCGTGTTTTCTTTGTCCTAATTTTGAATGTGATAAAAGTATCTTGTAAAGTGAAACATACCTCGAAATACTGTGTAAATCACAAACAATTTTTGTTACGTTTGTGGTTAATCACTTTGAAAGCACACAGGTGAATTTTACTACACTAGTTAAAAGAGCTTACGAGTGTTCTTTTGATTGCAAAATAGATGAAGTCAGGAACTAGGCCTCTGAAATCTATTGTGCTGCATGTAATTCTATTAGCCTAACTGGTTAGCTAAAAGGATCCCGTCATATGGCTTCTTCAGTTCCAATGATATGCCAGGAAGCATATCAACACACTGTTACTTTCTAGGAACCACAGATCAGAAGATTACAGAGAACTTGTCAGCGAAATGATTCAGAACTATAACTTGATGGGGTGTAATATGTCTCTCAAAATAACTTCTTGGATACTCATCTATGTTTTCTTTCCTCAAAACCTTCGGGTAGTGAACGAAGAACATGAGGAGCATTTTCATCAGGATTTTTCTGAAATGAAAAGGCGCTACCAGGAAAAATGGAGCCCAAATATTCTTTTAGACTACTCCTCAAAAGAGGTGTTTCTCAAGCGAATTACTTACAAATGGCTTTTAAGGAACCTGAAGGTTCATTGCCGCCCTCGAGAATTATAGCCTAAAATATATTTCACACACGTTTTAGGTAAATAAATATGATTTTAGGTAAAATGTTACAAGGTATCAATATTAGAAAAGTCTGAAGTACATTTCATGTAATTACTCAAAAACCCTGGGTGATAGAAAAATTTTGTAAAAAAGATATGAAATCAGCATGGAAAATTCTATAAGAATCACTCATTCTTTGTCTTTTAACACAAAATATGTTTAATTTTGTTGACCAGTGAAATTATTATTATGTTTGTTCACAGCCCTAAATCGGGTATTTGAGATTATTTGTTTTTTTTTTTTTTTGTGTGTGTGTTTTTTTTTAATGAGATCTATTAATCCAGTTAATGTCATATATATTAAAACAAATCTAGTCAATTCAAAACACAGTGAACTACAGGAAGACGGTATTGATGATCAGTCTTTCGCTTATGAACTATTTCACCTGATTCAGATAAATATCAATATAGAAGTGCAGATGTGATGTATGACTCATTAGATGTAGATACTACAAACGTGGATAAATTATTAGCAAAACTGATTTTCTAGGACAAAATATTAGTTTGGTGTAAAATATGACTATATTTCTCCATGTATAGTCTCAGTTCTGTTTTGTCTATACTTCATGAGCATGTCTTATCAAATGTTTGTGCTCCTGAAGCAAATGAGAATTAATTATACTCGGTTTACACAGGAACTGCATTCTAGCTATTTATTTACTTTTCTCACACAAGGGAAAAATCTGCTCCTTCATCCTTTCCTGTTCTGTTTACTACGCAATTTCACTTTCAAACACATAATGCAGGCAAGGTTAACCATCCCAGCAGTCCAAGGTTTCTTGGAAGGGGGTGGTGGCTGCCACCACCCCCAGGGTTGGAAGCAGGTAGCAGTGCCTCTTCACAATTGAAGTTGCTGTGTCTGTGTAAGGATGGGCAAGACAAAAGATATTTCTCCTCGAAAACGTGCAAGAATTGAGGTGTTATAAGTCAACAAATGAAACCCAGAGTGAACTAAGCCGAAATGTGGGTGATAGTGTGTCATACATTAACCAGTTTTCAAAGAAACTGAATGAACAAAAGGGCACCTCACCCCAGCGAAAGGAAAAATGTGGCCTAAAGCAGGCTACAACAGAGGTACTTGATCGACTTTTGTTAAGGAAGGCACGTCAGAATAGACATTTAACATCAACACAAATTCAACATATCGTTCAAGAGCATGGTGCAGAAATTATGGCAAGAACTGTGAGGAGGAGATTGTTTGAACATGACTTGAAGGCACGGCGACCCCGCAACAAACAAAAATTTACCCCTACCATGACGAAGAAACAACTTCAATGGGCTAAATTATATCATTCGGCAATGGAGTAAGGTAAGCAGATAATTTTAAAATAAATAAACAGAAGTGAACATAATATAAAATCGATAACATTTAGGAGACAAAACACAGAAAATAGGGAGCTAATTTGAATCGCCATTTGGTTTTATTTTACAACAAATGTGGATGAAACAATTTATGTAGAGGATGAAAGCCCTCAATGTGTAAGAAGAAGCCCAGGAGAAACCTTCAAAAAGGAATGCATTGTCCAACATGTGAAATATGCAACCAAAGTGATGATCTGGGGGGGAGATTAGTTTTAAGATAGTTTACATTATCAAATTAATCTTAATCAGGTATTATGGGATAATAAAATCAGAATTGAAACTAAACACAAAATTTACAAATCAATTGTGAGAAGTACAACTTTATATGGGCAATAACTTGGCTATTGCAAAACGCATTCAAAAATAAATTTTTGGCCTTAGAAATGGATTATTGGAGATGATCAGCAGGCATTTCAAGAAGAGATAAAATTAGAAACGATATAATAATCAGAGAGAAAATGCAAGTTAAGAATGATATTGTAGAGGATATTTTCACAAAACAACTAATATGGTATGGGCATATGATGCGAATGAATATGGAAAGATTACCAAGGTTGGCATATGATTGGACCCCATCAAGAAGAAGAAAAAGAAGAAGACCTATGACAACATGGAAAAAGGGCATTCTGGAAGCTATGGAAAGAAGACAATTAGGAGAAGACCTATGGAGAGATAGAGGGGAGTGGTATCTTGCAGTGCGATACATTTATCAGTGACTGTAAATTAATATTTGACTGTCAGAAAATCTCAAAAGGCATTGTAAACTGACTAATATTATCAAATTTTAATAATTTCACTTTTCATAGGTTGGCAGGATTGAAAACTTAAATGTGCAGTATGCAGTCCCAGGCTCTGTTAGACACAGAGTTCTTTACCTGCTTCGTCCACTAGTGACCTTCTAAAAGTAGCTTTCAGTTCCCACCCCAATACCCTTAAAGTCGCGCACATCAATACACAAAGCCTTGTTATCACTTCACTGAATTCCAATCCATTTTCGCAAATCTAAATCTTAACTGCGCTAAACTGGAGAATTTACTACGGTAGCTTTGAACCGTGCTGTTACGGTTACGACCAAATTTAACTAAATACACAATGTCGCCAACATAAGGATATGACGTTGATTTATGATGTCGTTAGAAGGAGAAATTCGTTTTTTTCTCCCTACCTCCTCGTTCTGAACATTACTGAGAGATAGCACCACTGTTAGTGACAAGATGTATTTGCGTAAATATTGCGAGTAGATTATGTGGCTTAGATGAGGGGCTCGCGACAGGAACAGTTTTGCTGTGGTGCATGCTCGGACCTCTCATACAGTGGCAGCGTGATCATTAATTGAATTTATTTTCGTGTGTACATTGCAGATCAAATCAAGAACATCCCTTCTTGCTCCAGTTACACATCTTGCATCTTATAGGAGGGTTAGGTTTGGTTAGTTTAGGTTTTTATTATCCAACTCCGCGCATGTGCAGGCAGCCAAAAAGATCCTGGCGGTCACGGCCCTTATGATAGTTTTTGTTTCGTAATATTAGTAAACAATAATATGGTGAAAGCAGTGAATAATTTCATGGCCACTAAAAGTTTTCTTTGTAAAAGACGAGGTATTTTCTCTGGACCACAAATAAAACAGTAACGCGGTAATAATTACGTACTTCACACTTTGGTGAACATTAACCGTAAATTTACTTTCCATCATTTGAATGATATTCCCTGAAACACGCCTTTTTCCCCCCTTTATTTCGTTGTGATAAGCTACTTTAAGATCTCACTATATTTTCATTTTCATTTGGTGCATTCAAAACACCGCCGTTGTACTGCATACGGCTTGCACTTGACTAATGGAGTGAATTATTTAAGAATATAGTCGCGAATTTTACTACTACCATTTCGATTGTCTTTTTTTCGACATGGCTCAGTACGGTCCGGTGACTACCGATGTTGGTCTACCATGCGTATTATCCAGTTGTTCCCTTAACTGTATACTAATCTCAGAATCATAGATGAAACCTACTCTCCCTTCTTCCTTAGTACATCTTGAAAATTACTCTCTTTGTAGAAATGACCGAATCTTGAAAAGGGGTGGAGGTGTCGCCATTTATGTACGCTGCGATCTCCAATATAAAATTGTTCATCAGTCGTCAAATGAGCAGTCTATTGAATTTCTCTTTGTGGAGATTAGGACTGGTTACCAGAAATGTCTAATTGGAATGGTATACAAAGCCCCAAAGGCAGGTTTCCTAGTGATATTGAAACAGTATTGCTAAATCTTGTACCTCATTATGATCATGCCATTGTAAAGGGGGACTTCGATATAAACTTAGTAGATCAAGACAGTAGATCTTCCCTGAAATTTAAGTCCAAGTTCCAATCAATTAATATGTCTAGCTTTCCTTCCCAGCCCACCCATCACACCCCTACTTCTGATACTCTTCTTGATATTATTGCCATGACAAATTCTGACGAAGTACTTTTAAATGGTCAACAAGATACTCCTGGAATATAGGGACATATCATATATATATATATATATATATATATATATATATATATATATAATACTCCTTACGTTACCCCAAGAAACAGTAAAAAAATTTAGGACGTACAGACACATAAATATTGTTAATCTTGATTAATTACAATGCAAGTAACCTTCCCTAGGATTTAGTTCGAACATTGCGAAGCATAGATGAAAAAAATTGATAAATTCAACAAGTTAGTTATCCATCTTTATGACAAGTATGCGCCCCTAAAATCTAATGGATAACCAAACCGCCGGCTCCGTGAATGTCCAAAACATACGATTCTAATGGCAGCAAAAGATGCCACTTATCATAAACATCGCCAGAGCAAGCTATTGACCGACTTTGAAGATTATAAACACCTGCGTAACAAAACTAGCAAAATCAGAAATGCAAAATTACGTCATGTGCACTCTCTTATTCATCCTTCTGCTAGTATGAAAGAAATGTGGAAAAACATCAAGTCTATGGGTCTAATGAAACAGAAATCTCAGGTAGAAGCCACTAAATTGCCACTTGACAGCTTGAACAAACATTTCACTTCCCCTCCTCCAGGTTCTATATTGAAAGAAGAAACCCTTTCCGAATTATATTCTTATCCTATACCTGATAAGAAAAATTCTTTTTCAAATACATAACCCTGGCTGAAGTAAGAAAATCATTGAGAAGTATTGGGTCAAAATCCCAAGGTATAGACAAAATTAACACAACTCTCCTAGATAAAATAATAGTCGTAATCCTACCCACTGTAACTCACATTATTTAATGCCTCTATTATATTAGGTACTTATCTGAACATATGGAAAATGGCAATAATAAAGCCTTTACCGAAAACCAGTTCTCCTCCTACACTAAACGAGTACAGGCCCATAAATGAGTCCTTCAGTAAAAAAGTGGGCCATGTCCACTTTTGGTGCATTTCAAGATACGTACATCTCCTGAAAGCTCAAGAGCATATATATCAATAAAAAAATAGATCATGTCCAGAAATGTGAATTTCCCTGGCATCTGCTGCCATACTTGTGTACTTCTAAGAAGTAGAAACATGTAATATAGTGGGCCATGTCCAACAGCTGATTGAAATGGCGGATTCTGGAAGTGATAAGAGTAAGTATATATGCTATAATATAATATATATTTGTGTACAATGTTTACGTGGCATGAAGCAATGGCTTCAAGAGGACCAGATGAAATTGGTTTATGTGTAATGAAGTATTGTCAGGAAAGGTTAAAGAATGGTGTGAAAGATATTGTAACATATTCTGACGGTTGCGGAGGCCAAAATCAAAGCTTAAAGATGGCTATGGTAGGATATTTTCTTATCAGCAAAGGAGTTAGAAATTTTGAACAAATATTTGTGAGAACAGGTCACAGTTTTCTGCCAAATTATGCCAATTTTGGTGTGATTGAAAGAGCTCACCACAAGCATGACTTATACATTCCTGACCATTGGATGGCATTGGCATCAAAAGCAAAGAAAAAGAAACCATTCAAGGTTATGAAAATGCAGAAAAACGATTTTCTGTCACTTGCTGATTGGGTGAAAGACGTTGCTGTTAACAGACATAAGACTGTTGATGGACAACAGGTTAAATGGCTACACATTCAGTGTCTAAATATAGAATCTAGAGACCCAATGATGATGAAATTCAAGTACTCATTAAATGACTTAGAAACTTGGAAGACTGTGGACTTTTCAAGACGAAAGAAAGGTCGCCTTTCATCCACAAGTGGTGTTGGTCCAGTTATTTTATATCCAGAAGGAAGAGAAGTCACTGAAGCTAAATTGAAGAATCTCAAGCAACTTCTTCCTTATATGCCATCAGTGCACCACAGCTTTTTCCAGAATTTTTTTTAAGTTGGTTATTTAATGACGCTGTATCAACTACGGGGTTATTTAGTGTCGATGAGATTGGTGATAGCGAGATGGTATTTGGCGAGATGAGGCCGAGGATTCGCCATAGATTATCTGGCATTCACCTTACGGTTGAGGAAAACATCGGAAAAAAACCAACCAGTTAATCAGCCCAAGTGGGGATCGAACCCGTGCCCGAGCGCAACTTCAAACTGGCAGGCAAGCGCCTTAACCGACTGAGCCACACCAGTGACTTTCCAGAATCTTACATCCCAGGATGAAAATAATGAAGATGAGATTTTTATTTCTGAAGAGTAGCAGGAGGATGATGAAACCAATGCCTAAAGTGTTCAGTGCAAAGGAAATGTGACTTAGTGTTGTGCTATGTTATGTCATGAAAGTTGTATGCTGTGAACAGTGGACATAAATAAAATGGACATGGACCAATGTTCTCCTTAAGTTTGCCATTTAGCAATTAGAAGAACAGTAATTCTGTACCATTACGACCAATCAAAAGCATTTTTATTTACAATTACATTTTTCTTATGTTACTGACTCTCTTTTGCAACTAATAAAGTACTTATAGTGTGTATGCTATTTTATAATGTATGATATAAAACAATTTATGTATACAAATGCAGTTTTCTCGAAATGTGACATTATGGACATGGCCCACTATTTTACTGAAGGGCTCAAATATCCTCCCCACTCTTTGAAAGCTCTAGAAAAAATCATACATCGACAGCTGATAGACTATCTCAACGAAAATAAACTTTAGATAGACTTCAATCTGGGTTCAGAGCAGCTCACAGCACTGCTACGGCCCTACTTGATGTAACTGAAGACATTCGAAATGCAATGGATAGAGGAGATGGGGCGGCTCTATGCCTCCTCAATCTGAGTAATACTTTTAATTCTGTGGATATCGAATTGTTCTTAGCCAAATTAAAGACCCTACATCTTTCCGACAGTACTACAGCTGGATGGAATCATACCTGCGTGGCCACCGACAATGTATCTCTGACGGCAATCGGTCTTCTTCTTGGCAATCCACAAAAGAGGGGATTCAACAGGGCTCAGTTCTACCCCATTACTCTTTTCAATATTTATAAATGACGTGTCAACGAACATAGTATATTGTCGCTACCATTTATATGCTGATCACCTCCAACTCTATGTACATTTCCGACCTGATACATTAAATGATTCTATCCACAAATTAAACAGCGATCTCATTTCAATCTCAACATGGGCCAGCTGACTCGGACTTAGACTTAATGCAGCTAAAACCCAGGCCATAATCATCGGAGCCAAAAGACTGCTGAACACTTTGAACAATAGTCAAATTCCGGCCATTAGGCTTAGTAATACTGAAATTCCTTACTCACCTACCGTTAAAAATCTAGGAATATATTTTGATAACGAATTAAGTTGGAATTACCAAGTAAAGCACACTTGTAAAAAAATCTACTCTTCTATTCACTCGTTAAGCTGGTTCAAGCATATCTTTCCCATGCCACTGAAACAAACATTAGTTCAAACACTCGTAATGCCGCACTTTGACTATTGTGATGTGTTGCTCACTGACTTAAGCACCGAACTTTCGAACAAATTACAACGTGTTCATAATAAGTGTGCAATGTCCGACGATACGATCATATTTCACCGTTTTTCGAATCTTTAACTAGGATCCAGCTCAATGATCACAAAACTTTACACTGTCTTTCTCTTCTATTTCAAATTCTGCACACCTCAGCCCCAAATTATCTGTCGTCTCGTCTTGTGTATTTATACTCCAACCATAACCTAAATACTCGATCTCAAATCACCGGTACATTGAGTACACCTCATCATAACACTTCCCAATACTCTTCATCATCGTTCACCGTTTCAATTTCTCGTCACTGGAACTCCCTACCTCATACCTTAAAGGGGTGTCAGACATTTATTAATTTCAAAACCCAGTTGTCAAATAGACTGCTTAGACTGTGAGCTTTCCTAAAATATAATTTTTTCTAACATATGATTTTTATTTTTAACATATAAATTGTCTTTATTATTTTAACAATTTGATTCACATTACTATAACTTGTTTGATTTTTAGAATTACATGTAACTGAACTTGTTTTCATTTTGTTGTTATTATTATTATTATTATTATTATTATTATTAATTGTATATTTTTCCTATATTTCTGCTATTGTATTGCTATTGTTCTAATAATAGTTGAGTGGAAGAGAAGGCTTTATGGCCTTAACTCTGCCAGTAGAAATAAAACCACTACCACTCCTACTACAACTATAATGATTCAGGTATGAGTATACTAAGTATACCACAAATATCATTTCTTAAAATCGTAGTGATTATTTCGAACCTGTTTGTAACAAGTGATAGGTTTTCCAGTAACGCTACACTGCTAGGCAGGTGTACTGATAGTGAACAAACAGTACAGTGGCAGTGTTATTTGAGTGTAAGAGCGACATATAAGACGTGTAATTCAATGTAATTAAACACGTTATATTTCTTTAATGAGGGACAAGCTAGGTGAGAGACTATTACCAGATTATTTACTGACTCAAACATAGCAATTATGAGAATTTCTATTGAAATCTCAGTTCATAGATAGAGAATATTCCCTTGTTAGAATAAACTAGTTTTGAAAATGGCAAACAAAATCATATTTGAAATACATTTTGCAAAGAAACATGCATTTTTAAATCGTTAAATTTCTCATCCTGCTTCAATGACACATATAACACAACTAATTGCAAGATTATTATGCTCTGCCCTCAGCTGGGTAGCCAGGACGCAAAAAGCTGTATGTGTGGTGAATATTTAAATTGTAAGTTCTGTATATCTATTGCTCGTGATAGCAGCACACTTTCTACAGCGCGCATCACTATCATGTCTGTTTCCAGTTGCAGCAGAGTGGCCATAAGTCAGTGATCATTCAACGCACTTCACTGCGAGGATATAAAATATATATCTCATCCACGAAAGATATGAAAAAACTGTGAGTTAAGCAAGTTCCATGTTTACATTTAAATCAGCTTTAAATTTGGAAACAGAAGAATGGCGAATGGCGAAATAATGGCAGAGAAAACATGAGTGCCTTCCAAAAGTAATCATTTCCAATAGTCAGACCGATTTTCTAGCTATACTGCTAATTTGGTACACATCAAAAAGAGTTATATACCCTGGTATTCATGGGACTGCGCCCCTGGTCACATAAGTACCCTCTATGCAACACAACCTTTTTTGCATAGAAATCATCACAGACCAGATGTTAGCTGTTGTTCCCTACTTGTCTCTAGTATCAGCTCTTCTCTGTCTTCACGATGGACAGTTTCTGGAAGTCTCTATGCAGCAGGTCGTCCAACGGATCTCGCTGGGATGGAGTTTCCTGTCTCTTGAAGAGAAGACTCGCCAAGTGCTGCATCTCACTGTCAGAAGTCGTTAGTGTTGCTTGTTCCTTGGGATTACTCCCAACTCTGGAGTCATTGTTCTTTGCTCGACCTTCTCGACTCCATATTGACTTCACATGACTCTGTTCTCTTCGTGGACTGTGAACAAGACGTTTCATTTATATACAATAACGTTTGGGGAAACATTTTTGACATCTAGAATACAGAATATAATTACAACTATAGAAATAAAATAATACAACCAATATAAAAAAATGAGATACAGTAAAATTAATAAAATTTGAAGACTGAATGAGCAGCGCTCGTGTTCGGTCACAGTTCAGATATATTATTAATAAGCATATAAGAGAATATACAAAGTAAAATAAAATAGGAACTAAAATTAAAACTACAGCTACAGCGAAATTATATAATATAATAGGCCTATATTAATATAAGAGGAATAGGCTGTAATATGCTGCAGTGACTTCTCATACTTCATTTGACATAAAACTTTCTAATAGACAACAGATACACATAATCAAGCTGAATATGAACATAATATCCTCATAACATTAAAAGTAAAATAATTAAATGAGTTAAAAAAAACACACTGTCAAGGGATTTGAGAAAATTCCAATGATTGTGTGAAATGTCTATGCTTGAATTAAAATAATAATACATCTTGATTACACAACTTGAAATTCTCAACACATAACTCAATTTCAGAACACACACACTCTTTGACTCCACATTACACTACATAAACACACCCCCACAGGAAACACAAACAAAAAGCTCCAAGACCAGCAACAACCAGTTCTGAAGATGACCGATAACAGGCTGAAACATGTTAATGAGGTAATGTAAAATTTAACACGAGAAAGACACATAATACGTTTTCCGAAATAAAATAAAATAAAATAAAATAAAATAAAACGTGTCCACAATGAGACTCCAACATTTTGAAAGTCTATAGCTTTTACATTTCAGATTGTATAGCTGTGATTCCGGAAGGAGCAGAAGCAGAATACCTCAAAAAGTTTATCTGGTAATATTGTATTGTGCGCAATAGTAGTGCTGCAACAACAGATTATTTCTAAAACATTTTTTACCATATTTGACATATTTGACCATACCATACACGAGCGTGGCTCCTACGGTAGTAGCTAGAAACATTTTTGTTTTATAATTTTAATTTGTACTCACTAGTTAAATAAAAAAAACGGAGATTCCAAACAAGCATGCACAGCCTGTCTGGTGGTATGCAGAAACAAAATTCATTATTCAAGTGCAACGAAACTTTCATCATGTTTACAATAAGCACCCTCCAACATACAGCATTTTGAAAGCCCATGGTGATGGTAAACCCAGCAACCAGGAAAGGGTTCCAGAAGATGTGCGGATATCATTTGAAAGGAGTCCACAGAAGTCAATAAGACAATCAGCAAGAGAACTTTATGTAAAAAAGATCGACAGTTCACAAAGTCCTTCACTGTCAACTGTGCTTCTACATAGACAGGACACAAATTGTGCAAGAAATCAAGCCTGATGACCAACCAAAGCGAGAAGCATTTGCAATCACTATGCTGGATCACACTGCTGAGGACGAAACCTTTTTATCACACGTGATGTTAATGAAATAGCGGACTTACAACGTCGCATAAGAGATGCCATAAACTCTGTCACAGAAGACATGCTGAACAACACAAGGCATGAAACAGACTACAGGTTTGACATTCTTCGCATCATCCAAGGCACCCCTTAGCAAGTGCACTGAACTGAATTATGTGAGTAACACTAAAAACTTGATGAGCTACATTATCATTTTCATGTACAGTGGTTATAGTATACACATTTTCTTTTTTCCACTATATTTGTTTAAAATGTTGGAGTCTCATTGTGGACACCCTGTATAATATGTATATATTTTGAAAACTCAAAAAAGTTTCATATCCATTGTTCAAGAATTAAAACAGAAAATCAATATCCCGAATTTAAAAGAAAACTTACAAATTAAACCAAACTCTTTAACTCTATTAAATATAGAATATAATCTAAATTTAACAGAAGAAATACTGAAATCAGAAGTAAACACTGAAATAATGAAACAATTGTCTTTAGAGACAATTAATATTAGGTACCCTCCACAAAACTGCCTTCATTTATACACCGAGGGATCCTTGATCTCCAGGGAACAAGGTGCAGGTGCAGGTGGTACGTGCTGTCTCTTCTCACTTCATAGATCTCTTGGATATGGAACAACAAGTTTTGATGGAGAAATCATTGCAATAAGTGAAAGTCTCAGGAATCTTCTATGCCACATCAATAAATTTAAGAATGCAGTTATATTGTCAGACTCCAAAGCAGCTAAACTAGCAATTGCCTCTAAACACACACCTTCATCTCAAACAGCAGAAATAACTAAAATGCTCTCTCAATTAATATCACTCAATAAAAGAATTGTATTTCAATGGATACCATCCCATTGTGGAATCCTGGGAAACGAGAATGCGGATGCTTTAGCAAAGAAGGGCAGCACTGCTACTTACTAAATCTACATATTACTCTGTGAAAAGATTTATTAACTCTACATACTCTTACTTCAGTGACTGGTCATGATAATATCTTTGAAAAATATTGGAGAGCAAGAGGTCAAATGACTTTATTGTCAAATCCCTGGAATTAGATAACAACAACATATTTTATTTTATATTTATTTCGGGCTAAGAGAAATGAAGTTACAGGAGAATATAATGAGTTACACAACGCAGAACTGCACGCATTGTATTCTTCACCTAACATAATTAGGAACATTAAATCCAGACGTTTGAGATGGGCAGGGCATGTAGCACGTATGGGTGAATCCAGAAATGTGTATGAAGTGTTAGTTTAGAGACCTGAGGGGAAAAAGACCACTGGGGAGGTCGAGACATTGATGGGAGGATAATATTAAAATGGATATGACGAAATTGGGAAATGATGTTAGGGAATGGATTAATCTTGCTCAGGATAGTAGGGGTCAATGGCAGGTTTATGTGAGGGTGGCAATGAACCTTCAGGTTTTCTATAAGCCATTTGTAAGTAAGTACCCAGTAAGTACCCATATACCCAATACTTCCATGACTAGCTATTATGTGGAACTTTGAGTCACGGAGCTCAAAGGGTCATAAAGAAAACCACGAGGCATGAAATTCATCTTACACTTTTGCTTCCATGGCACCATGAGTGACATCAGAGTAAATTTTTCATGACAAACGGTTACAACTTTTGTCTTTTGTAGCTTGTACATAGTTGTATCACGTAAAAAAAAAAAAAAAACAAAAAAAAAACAGTAAAAGCCATATAACGCAACTGCTGGAGATCATACTTCACCCCTATATTATAGTTTACAGCTTATCCACAGTATTTAACCCTTGCAGTGAATTTCGGTGCAGTCCGAAGAACCTAATTAGTCAAATTCATTCTCCTCATCTCCAAGCTGGGGCAGCCCTGGGATCTTTTAAGATACGAAAGAGAGAGTGGTGTGAGGAACGCAATGGAAGCTACCACATTTATCTTTCCCAAGAAAAACTGCAAACATGGCATGAGTGGAAAGCATCAAATACTTGGGGTGTACTATAAACAATAACATGAGCTGATGCCAGGAAGTCAAAAGAAAGAGAGCAATGGCAAAGGAAGCATTTAACAGAAAAAGGAGCATCTTTTGTGTACCTTTGGAAAAAGAACTAAGAAAGAGAAACTAATAGAAGCATTTGAAATGTGTACATGGAGAAGAATGGAGCATGTGAAATGTGTACATGGAGAAGAATGGAGCATGTGAAATGGACAGACTGAATAAGAAATGAAGCGATGTTGGAAAGAGTGGGTAAAAAAAGAATGATGCTGAAAGTGACCAGAAAGGGAAAAAGGAATTGGTTGGGTTACTGGCTGAGAAGAAACTGCCTACTGAAGGATACACTGGAAGGAATGGTAAATGGGAGAAGAGTTCAGGGCAGAAGAAGATATCAGATGATAGACGATATACAGATCATATGCAGAAACTAAGAGGAAGGCAGAACATAGGACAGATTGGAAAATATTGGGTTTGCAGTGAAAGATCTGCCCTTGGTTATAAAACTATGAATGAATGAATGTATGATAATAATCTTAATCTTACAGTGATTATAGTTTTATTTTGCTTGTGAGCCATTTTAATGATGAAGTACTCGAGAGTCTGCATGCAAGTCACCATTCTCATCCCTCATCACGTTTATCCTTGCCTGATATCCGTTCTTGAATTCCTTTATACCCTTATATAAATCTCGAATGTTTTTATTCTTACTATTTGTTTCTACCTTACTCAGTTTTTCTTCAAGTAACCTCTCATCTAGTCTGCTGTCAAAAAATCTGAAAGTTAAAATTTATAGAACAGTTATATTACTGGTTGTTCTATATGGTTGTGAAACTTGGACTCTTACTTTGAGAGAGGAACAGGGGTTAAGGGTGTTTGAGAATAAGGTTCTTAAGAAAATATTTGGGGCTAAGAGGGATGAAGTTACAGGAGAACAGAGAAAGTTACACAATGCAGAACTGCACGCATTCTATTCTTCACCTGACATAATTAGAAACATTAAATCCAAACGTTTGAGATGGGCAGGGCATGTAGCACATATGGGCGAATCCAGAAATGCATACAGTGTTAGTTGGGAGACGAGGGAAAAAGACCTTTGGAGAGGCCAAGACATATATGGGAGGATAATATTAAAATGGATTTGAGGGAGATGGGATATGATGGTAAAGACTGGATTAATGTTGCACAGAATAGGAACCGATAGCGGACTTATGTGAGGGCAGCAATGAACCTGCGGGTTGCTTAAAAGCCATTTGTAAGTAAGTACTCATTACTTGTCACATGGTATTTGAACAAGTACTGGTATTCCATGTTACTGCTTCAATCACAGTTGTCACTTGCAGATGAATAAACTTTGTTCTGTTGACAAAAGAATTAAAAATACAGTGAACAGACTTTACATTTCGATTATTCCTTTCAACTAATATGAAACAGGTAAACCACATAGCAGCATTGCTATTGCCGTTACGAACATTTTTTTGATTCAATGAGTACCATGTGACACAGAGCTGAAGATATAACTCACCTCCTAAGTGACCAAGATCTCGAATCTTCAGAACTGCAAGACTCGCTCCTAGGAAA
This sequence comes from Periplaneta americana, assembly GCF_040183065.1. NCBI lineage: Eukaryota > Metazoa > Arthropoda > Insecta > Blattodea > Blattidae > Periplaneta > Periplaneta americana. The sequence continues at coordinate 66,009,419 of NC_091118.1, forward strand.
GTCAACGATGGAACCAGTTCCAGAGCTGATGGGGCTCGGACAGGGACTCGGTGCTGTAGGAGCTGTTGGAGTCACTGCTGATGCTCCTACATCTGGTGTCGGCGTTACAGTATCCTGTACAGGTGTTGTCGCCACGTGCAATAGCTTTGGCTGATAAGGTTGTGCTCCATCTTCCAGACTCTTGCACACAAATGTATCAAGAAACGACAACGTGAAATCTAACTGAGTTTTAGTCTGCAAATTACTTCGTTGTAAAGTTTGGGAAATTTCACTAACATGTGGTAATACTGATAATCCTTCTCTACAAGTCTGACGGAGATACACATCTGTTAATGGCGAGTTCACAGTTTCTCGTAGGAATTCTTCTAAAGAAGGTATTGTTGTGCCGCATCTTTCAGCTGTATGGGTCGCTGCATGGATGATAGAAATCAGGAGACTACGAATGCCTTCGGACATGGGACTACTGGAATCTTGGTTGCGCAGAACTTTGTGACCTAATATAACGAGTTTCTCAAGCACGTCCCTACCCTCTTGGTCTCCTGTACTGCAGAAATGGCTTAATGCCCACACATACACTTCAAGAACTGATGTTGATACGGTTTTTGATTCTGAATATTTACCGAGAATGTGTAACACTTTGATTCTTGCAGCTGCTGTGTGTTCAGAATCACCATTCTCTGAAAAGAAAGAAATACACTTGATATAAAAAATGTCTGGAGAAATGATATACAATGGGAGGTAAGTTTCAACCCATGACAGAAATTATGATAGGATTTGAATGATAGAGATTCACTTTTTTAACATAATCCCTGGTCACATATACATCAGATTGGCCATTCCCATATTATCAATCAATCAATCAATCAATCAATCAATCAATCAATCAATCAATCAATCTTCTTAATGTATCCAACTGTTTGCTGACAACATAAAGTCCACTATAGTCCACTGTAGTCTATTCAGTTGTTTTTCACGAGAAATGAGGGGTAATTTGATCGGTGTTCATTATAGATGCCTGTTGCTAGTAGCCAGAGTTGGGGTGTAGTCAATATATACTGCAGGGCTGTGTCTTCTGCAACTGGTACTGATGATTTTAATTTACTTCTTTTGTGGTTATGGATGGACAGTATAGAAGAATGTATTCCAGATCTTCATCATGATCATTACATCACAGACAAGTAGGATTATCAGAAAGGTGAAATCGGTGTAGGTACAATTGTGTGACAATGTGATCTGTTCTGGCTCTCGTTAAAAATGTTTGAACATGTCTGGGCAAGTTTTTGTACATTTCCAGGTCATTTGGTTTCTTCTGAATGGACTGTAAAATTTTTCCTTTGTCAGAAGGCAGCCAATTGTTGATCCATAGGTTTATGAAATGAGACCTTACTGAAGCAAAGGCGTGTTATAAAAAGGCAACATATAAAAGAGAACAGTCGCTAGAATCTGCACTGTCGAAAACGAACTTTTGGTAACGACCGCTAGACAGGGTTGTCAGATTCTCTCGTCAGAAATCCAGGACAGGTGACGATACTGCATACCTTAACATGACTACATATTTTAATTAATTAAATTTGTATTATAATTGATTTTGTTCATTTTATATATTTCAACTAATTATATACAGCCTACACTTTTAATTTTGTTACACTTTTGCTACATTATGAAATTTCCTTTGAATTATTGATAAAGTCTGGAAAAATACTGTCATATTACAGCCTGATCTGTACAAAAAAATGTATGATACAGTAGAGTCTTAGAGCTAGACTCTCGAAAACTCGACATTCCATAAAACTCGACATCTGCAGAATCTTTTCTATTTTTTTTTCATGATATGTCTTTTCATTTTATTTCTCTATGGACCAAAGGATTTTAGAAACAATTTAGAGGTGATACAGGTGCAAACTTCTGTCTTCTCTAATCCTAACTATGGAGGAGGGTCATGAGTTCATCGAGAGATTGAAGAAAATTGACCTACTGAATGAAGTAGGATGGATTTTGGAATCTTGGGACGAGGTTCAGTGGTAGAGAAGAGACAGAAACTGTTCAGTTAATGAACTTACTCAAAACGATTCTGAGCTGCAAAGAAGTTACTGATGATGATATTGGAGAATGGATGGGACAGAATAAAAATGGCGAATTACTAGGCGACAGTGAAATAGTTGGATTGGTGACAGAGAGGGACGAGAAAGCTGAAGAGGAATCAGAGAAATGCATATAGAGTGTTAGTAGGGAGGCCAGAGGAAAAAAGACCTTTGGGAGGCCGAAACATAGCTGGATTATAATATTAAAATGGATTTGAGGGAGGTGGGGTATGATGAGACTGGATTACTCTTGCTCAGGATAGGGAGTGATGACGGGCTTATGTGAGGGTGGCAATGAATCTACGGGTTCTCTAAAAGCCATAAGTGAAAACTAATAATTTTATGTATATGTAAATTTTTTAATTATTTTTAAAAATAAATTCTTTTAGATTAGATTTTGTTTTTTCTTTTGGTATCTGCATGCTCGAAACTTTGTTTTTTAATATACTGTATCCTGAAATAATGTGTTTTATATAACCGTTCTACAAGTCCGCAAAACTCGACATTTTTGTAACTCGATATCCTCTTAGTTCACATTAGGTCGAGTTTGTGAGGCTCTATTGTATAGTATTTAAATCCTATCACTAATAAATCAACTTCCAAAGAGAATAAAGAATAAAGATACTGTATGACTCCTAATACATACTGGAGTATTAATGTTTGTATTTCAATACAACCCGATAGGAGGTGACATGCAGCATTGACAATGAAGTTGAACATAGGTCGGACAGAGACTTGAAAAAATGAATAAAGAATTTTAATAAAAAATTATAGAAATGAGCAAAAAATTATATCTTTCCAATCTTTTTTTGACATTTTGGGACAAATATTAACTCAATCCAGAACACAGGAACCATCGTTAATATCCAGAACAATCCTGGGAAATCCAGGATGTCTGCAACCCTGCTGCTAGATGGATGAATAGTTGCAAGCTCTACAAATTCCTTTTTCATTGTATCGAACAAAAAACTATATAATTTGAGCCTGTCATCATTAAATTCCCTTACCCAAATTACATGAAGAAAATTATCCTATAAATGTTATAGCAGCGTTTCTCAAACTTTTTTGAAGTGGGGACCACTTTTAAAGTCAGAACAGTTCCGCAGACCACCTTACTCTTGTTCCCTTCGAAAGCAAATTTATCATTTTCGTAACATATTTTAATACCAATAGGCCTATATTTATATTTTAAAATTGAATTAAGGTTCGGTACTTTGGTCCTCTGTTATGAATTCGGGTGGTCCCTGGCTGGGTTACAGGCACGGCGCCAGATGTGCAGGGAAAAGATGCCGAGAAACACCACTATATAGTGCTTTAAATCCCTCTTTTGTTGCTGAGAGTAGAGTGGGAAGTCGATAGAGGGGTAGGGTAATAAATTTCATAAAATGCAGTACTGGGAGAAAACGTGAAATTAAATTGCCATGTGTCATTTTCAAACTCTGAGATTTTAAGCTATAGTGTCATAAGCAATTCGTTTGAATTTTATTTTTTCTTCTGTCTTTTTTGAAGGACCACAAGGACAGACCTCGAGGACCACAGGTGGTCTTCAGACCATAGTTTGAGAAATGCTGTGTTATAGCATATTGCATCAGAGTTAAAAATATCGCATAATCCAATAATTTATAGCATGGTTGGCAATGCTGCTGTCGTGTCCAGATCTAGGGCCATTCAGCCATATCACGTCATCTGTTATTGGTCTGTGGAACTACTCATGTTGTCAAAAAAGCCCTCTATCACAGCCAATCTGTTATATGTGATCAGAGACATAATCCCCTTTTAACTCAATACATTTATTTCTGTGATCCAGAAGATTTTTTGTCCTCCACAAACAAAATTTAGAAGTTTTTCACTGAAATCAATTATTCATTGCTTCCATTACATAATTACTGTCCTAGAATTTCCTTCCTTTCGAAGTCCTGTTTGAGATATGGGAATAGAAAAAGTCTGAAGAAATCAAATATGGTGAATACAGTGAAAGACAGAAATAGATAAAACTCCAAAACTGACAGAGGCCAGCCCCTTTTTTCAGAAGCTAGCATATTTTACCCACACATGCAATGAGAAAGTCATTTGAGCTAAGATAAAGATACAGTTACTGAAATACAAGATGGGTCAAAATTCCCTTTCCCCAATGTTCGTTCTTAGGTTTCATACTTGTACACATATATAGATGTCATAACTTGAACAAACGAATAGCTGGTGTAATAAATGGTGGGTTGGCAACCATGTTCATGCATCAACTGTTTTTCTGATGTCATGTCTTGAAAACACACACAAATGACACACAAACAACCACCCCCACCATAAGAGCAACACACCCCCACCCCTACAACTGACGCCGGAAATCAAGATCAGCTAGAACAGCAGTAGTTCATAGGACACTGAAGGTGCTGCCGCACTGGCATCGAAATGGGCAGAAAAGTTTCTGGAAAAATAAAGCGGAAAATTTTCTTTTTCGCATCAACAACTGTGACACAATACTCGTAGTAATATGGATATGTTATACAATTAAGATCAACACACAAGTTATATGAGAAGCATGTCTACCATAATCATTTCAGTAAAATAAGAATAGTCTTGAACTAGTGAATTTCATACAATCAAAATTCGACCATTTGGGTGGATTACTACACACATTAGCAACACTCCTCTCTGATTCTGGCCAGGATAAGCTTACTGTAGGAAAGTGAGGGACAGTTTTGTAAGAACAATGCACATTAATAGCAATTTCCATTGTATTTCTTTTCAAAGTTGAGCATTCCTTTGATTGAGAATCCACTTGTATTTTAAATCTTTAAGATTTATATTTTATGTTGAAAAGATGGGCAGTACATTTCGTATTTGACAAGTCTCTAGGTCTATTGTTCAGAGCTTTTGGTTACAGTTCATGAGGTTCCAGTGAAAGAACAGGAATTTTTCCTTAAAGGGAATTGTTCCTATGTTCATCCATGGTCTGGTATTTTGGTTAAGTTTAGATTTAAGATCCCTACTGCCACCACATAATCATATGTAATCATCCTAACATATCACTGAGGTACTGTAACTTCTCCTCTCAGGAGACCCAACCTCAGAAGTGAGTTACATGTAAGCTACTGCCAGGAGAGAAGACCAGAAATTTCGAAAGAATCCTATTTCAAATAGACTTTTAATATTTGAAGTCACTAGTTTTACTCAAGCCATATACAGAGTGATTCACGAGGATTTACCACCCCTTATGGAGCTTATTTCCGAAGACATTCTGAGCAAAAAAAGTCATATTTAAACATTTGCCCTTACCTCAATATTTTCAGAATTACACTAATTTGAAGTTGTTTGTAAAATATCATTATTCTTGAGTTTTAAGGGTAAAAGAATATTACAGACAAAGAATGACCTATTCAGGAGTATCATTTCTTTAATTAGCTAATATTCTGAAGCTAGAAATGAGTTGTGAATTGCATAGTTGCTTCGTACAGAATTTTTTTTTTCGATTTTTAACTACAAAATTACATTTTCTTATGCATTTATCACAATTGTTACAAACCACGCCACTCTTGTAAATTCTTTAAGACTGTACATTAGGATGCATAATTAAACTGTAAAGAATCAAGTTCCTAAAGTCGTATGATTTGTAACAATTTTTGAGATAATTGCGTAAGAATGATGTAATTGTTAGTTAAAAGTTGAAAAAAAAAATCTGTACAAAGCAATTAACAACACATTTTTAGCTTCAGAACACTACCCAATTAAAGAAATGACACGTCTGAATAGTTCATTCTCTATTTCTAATATTTTTTTACTCTTAAGACTAAAGAAAAAAGGTATTTTACTAACAACTTCAAATTCGTGTAACTCTGAAAATATTGAGATTAGAACAAATGTTTATATGATATTTTTTTGCTCAGAATGTCTTCGGAAATACTGTAAATACGGTAAATCCTCGTGAATCACCCTGTATACAATCTATTTTGTTTATTTCCAATAGAATGTAATATAATGTTATACCAGTGAGTACTTCTGGACTTTTTTTTTTGCATTATTTTCAATCAAATCAAATCAAGCTCATCCAAAACAAGAAACCAATAAATCAACCAACACAATCCAAGAAAACCAACCAATGAACCGAAGTAAATTTAAAACCTGAAATATGCATGCAAATATGCTCTATAAAACCTTAAAATATGCACTATAATATGTAATATAAATTTCGAAAAATGTTGTTGTTGTTGTTGTCTAGTGCCTTGCATCTGGCAATGAAGCCATTAGCAGTCGTGCTTTCCAATAATTTTGAACTGTAGTTTCTTCTGATCTTAATGCTTCACAGGTCTTCAAAATTTCGAAAAATAATACCTCATAAATGTTTTTACTTTTACAATGTAGTAAAAAGATGGCAGTTTTTTCAACCTCAATGCATGCAAAATTTGTTGAAAGTTCTGCTGCTTCATGATGTAACAATTTTGCTATCTTAGAAACAGAATGGTATACAGAATTTTTTTGAAGCATTGGAATCTTTCGGAAAAGTTTTTGCAATTCCGTGTGTTTCAGGGGTAAAAATATCAACATTTTGAACTAAAGACAAGGACTCTTACAATGGAGAACAATGTGCTTTCATTTTGTTATGGCTTCAGATAGACTGACTCACGTGGTACTAAAACAAATGAGCTAAGCATAATGCTACTTTTCCACAGCACGTAAATCATTCCTTATTAATTAAGCTCCAGAGAATTGCCTAATATGACATTATCTGTATTACAAAAGAAAATATACATTACAATATATCCAGAATATGCAATTTGTATATTAAATAGAAAAATATACAAGCAATGTAAATAAAACTTAAAACATGCAATCATATGCACTAACAAATACGTATTAAATGATTACTACTGTCATGATAATCGAAGAAAACCATGTTTCCATATCGATGGCTGAGAACCAGACTGTTCTAAGTCCTACTTTTTAATAAAATGATTTTTATGTTCCATTGTGTTCCATGTCCTTGTCTGCATGTATGAATCGAACAAAATTGTAAATATTCCTCCCCATAATTTTTCTATGATGCTATTCCAAACTCTTCCATGTCCTTTATGTAGTTACATTTCCATTCCATAATGTTCCATATCCAATTTTACCTATTACCATCATTTGCTCTGTGTTTAGATGTTTACAACTAAATACTGTATCTTATTTGTATCATAATTTCTTGTCATTTAGGGGAGAGTCGGGTAGTATCGGACATTGGGTAATATCGGACAGTGAATTTCTTTCATCTACCACAGATGATAGTATCTGATTGACATGGTTACGTTTCTGTGATGTCGCATAGAGAAACGTAACCATGTCATTCAGGTACTACCATATGGTGGTAGATGAAAGAAACGCACTGTTCGATATGACCCGATGTCCGATACTACCCGACTCTCTCCTAAGGCTAAATATGACTTTCTTTAATTAAAATTGAACAGTTTTTATGGATTTTATAGGTTATTTTAAGGTTTTCGTTATTACTTAGTTTAATTTTAATTTCTAGTGTGTTTGTGTAAAGAATGTTGGTTAGCCTGCTTAATTCTTTAATGGTGCATTGCATATTTATGCTCTCGGACTTCTTAGCAGACTGTTTGTGATAATTTCAGTTTAATTTCATTGTTTGAAATGGATTGGAACTCGGATAAGAGCGTGAAAGACACAGGTTACCATGTTGATTCTACTTCAAGCAGAGAATTATAATATATAGAAACTCCACAAAAAAAATATATTATCCAAATTACAGATTCTCGCATAAGGCAAAAACCTAAACAAAAATACTTCTGTTGTGCATAACATTTCTCAGGAAGTATTACAAAATGTAAATGGTAAGATAAATACACATACTAATGAACAAATCCATGTTTCTTCAGTGGAGCAAGAGCCAGGGACATCACGAGATATTAGTGAAGAATTCTCTCAAACATCAGTTTCAGTAAGTAGAAAGAGAAAGAAGAATTCTGAAGGCTTGAAAAAAGGAAATTAAAGAGGAAAGCTGGACAACAATACATCTTTGGTGAAGAGGAATTCAAAAAAGAAGTCATAATGAAACCTAAAAAAAACCAGGGCATAGCATAATACCAGTATGCAACCACTTATCCCACAAACATTAAGTGCTAGTGTTCGGAAAATTGGTAAGAAGAAGATACAGGATATTAAATCTCTGTGCAAGTACTTCTCTTCAATTACAGTATAATATCATCTGAGGAAATGGTGTATCAGTGGGGGTAAAAAAAAAGGAAAAGAAAATACTTATCTCTAGTGGACAGGCAAATTTGGAATGCTATATTGAAAGAATGGGCGGCCAGGTAGCTCAGTTAGTAGAGCAGCTGGCTACGGACTAGAAGGTCCAGGGTTCGATCCCAGGTGGTAACAGGATTTTTTCTCGTTGCCAAACTTTCAGAACGGCCCCAAGGTTCACTCAGCCTCCTATAAAATTGAGTACCAGGTCTTTCCCGGGGGTAAAAGGCAGTCAGAGTGTGGTGCCGACCACACCACCTCATTTTAGTGCCGAGGTCATGGAAAGCATGGGGCTCTACCTCCATGCCCTCCAAGTGCCTTCATGGCATGTTACGGGGATACCTTTACCCTTTACCTTTATATTGAAAGAATAAGAGGAAAATGTGTTGTATCATTGTTCGTTACATAAAAAATTAATCATTTATTGATTTCAACTGGACATGGAACACTTTAGTTCTATTGCTATAATGATTTCCTTACATCATGCCCACTTATATTTAGGAATAAAATTAATTTTTTATTAATTAACAATTTTTTACCTCCGGAGAATTTTACACTGAGGGACTCCATGAATATAAACAGTGAAAAATATAGTGGGACTGCGTTGGTGGTAATGCAGCTTATGTGGGTACCTCTTCGTTACTTGTTAGCTTAAACAACAAGTTTAAGCCCCCTCACCACGACAAGGTCAGTACCCACGAGAGGGTATCTGGAAATGTACAAAAACTTGCCCAGACATGTTCAAACATTTTTAAGAAGAGCCAGAACAGATCACATTGTCACTCAATTGTACTTACACCAATTTCACATTTCTAATAATCCTACTTGTCTGTGGTGTAATAATCATGATGAAGATCTGGAACACATTCTTCTATACTGTCCATCCATAAACCACAAAAGCAGTAAATTAAAATCATCAGTACCAGTTTCAGAAGATACAACCCTGCAGTATATAGCCTATTGACTACACCCCACCTCTGGCTACTAGCAAAAGGCATCTACAATGAACACCGATCAAAATATCCCTCATTTCTCGTGAAAAACAACAACTGAATAGACTACAATGGACTATAGTGGACTTTATGTTGTCAGCAAACAGCTGGATACATTAAGAAGATTGATTAATTAACAATGCCAAAAACATTCTTAAAGACATGCCACCAACATACTGTGGTATATGGTAATATATTATTACAGTTTCGAAAGTCAAAAACTTAAAACAGCTCTCCTGAAAAATTTAGTAAATTGGTCTTGGAGCAGTCTGGTGCTCAGCCATCGATATGTTACATTAGTTTGCATATAAATCCGGGTTCTACTAATAACCCAACTCAATCAAAGAGACCAAAACAAACTGACAAACACAACTTGAGCCAACAGAATAGCATTTTTTGGAGTATGCTAACCTTCAAGCAATGTGAGCTGTATACGCCGCTGTATGGCCTTGGCCTGCTTGTGCTGCGCAAGGGGCAGGAGACGGATCAGCACAGCAATATGCCAATGGGTGTGAGGGTCGGGGAACTTGTCAGTGAGAGCCACGGCCCTGCTCACCAGGTCATGGGGGCTCTGAGTGCACTGGTCGCGCACGTAGTCGGCAACCTGTGTGCACACAGCCTCAGCATTGTGGGCCTCTGCCACAGTGCACAGCAGACTGAGTGTGCGCCGCTTCATGGCTTCATCGGGATGCCGCAGGCTGGACAGTACAACTTCCTGCTGTGCAGCGGACAGTGGCAGCTTGTACCGCTCCAACACTAGTTCCAGCAGGCTCAGACCTGCATACCTGCAACCACACAACAGGCGAGCTGATCAAGTGAAAGAAAAAGTGTTCAGATGAATTATTTTAATATGAATGCAGTACAGAAAATTTATTAATTTACAAAAACTTTCCCCATCACAGGACTGCCACATGGATATTATTATTATTATTAATTAAATATCCACTAAAGAGAACCCTAATTTACCAAGTGGTATGATAGGATTTTAGTTTAGTTATATACTACTTATTGTATGTACACAAATAATGATGAAAGATAGCCTTACTGTCTTTTAAAGATAAAGTTTAACATATTTATAAATTCTGTTTATTTTTAATCACTTTACATAGTGGAGTGCTGTACTCGATGTTATAGTCCAGGAGGTGTGTCTTTAGTTTAAATCTCTTTACTTCAATCATGGGGCAGTCAAACAGAAGGTGTTTCACACTATGAAGGTCTTCGCGGCAGGAACAAGTAAGAGTCGATGTCTGCTGATACGTTGAATCTGTCGAAGTCAGTTCCAAATTTCCCATGTCCAGAAAGAAATTGCGTTGATATGTAAGTAGGTGTGAAGTGATGAGTTTTGAATAGGTCGTAGATTGTTGGGAAGTAGGTGTCACTCGTTAATGATTCTGTTGTGCTTGTCGTCCATATAATGTTCTAGTTTTGATGAATCTGTTGTCTTATTTGTTTCTTCATAATATGTGATACCGGTTGTAAAGTGTAGGTCGGAGTTTCTGTACTGGAGGCTGCTGCTTTTGCTAACTCATCAGCTCTTTCGTTTCCTCTTACATCACTGTATCCACAGACCCAAGTGAGGCACATGTGGTGCAAGTACTTTTGAAGTAATTCCCTTGCCTCCATCGCTAATGGGTGAAGGTTATACTTGTCAGCAATGCAGTGAAAGGCAGCTTAGGAATCACTAAAATATGCATACTGTGTTTTCGTTGTTAATATATAATTTTATAGCTTCATTAATTGCTAGAAGTTCTGTTTGGAAAACGGTGCAATAAGAGACAGTTTTAATTTGGCGCAAAATATTTCATTATTGCTGTGATAAACAAGTGCGCAACCTATCTGCGATATAGACAACTGGAAAATTTATAACATGCCAAAGGTCTAATACAGAGAATAATTTATTATATTTATATACAATATAGTCGTCCCTAATAGGAATTCCAGAAGAATGGCCTCCTTATCAATTTGGGTTAAGAACAAGTAAAAAATACAATTTATCGCAACTCTAACACCTCAAAACAATGCCTCAATCCCTGTCACCCTACCAAAATCGTAGTCAAACAAAATCAGTTTGGCTCCAAAGCAATGTTATGTGTCTAATTTTTGAAGGTGTGATTCACTAGAAGTTCGTTCCATATGGACATGCAGATCTTTATTCTCAACAGCTAGAATGAGTTCATGAAGTTTAGAGTGAGAGATATAAAGCATTAGTTAATCAAAATAGAATTCTCTTGCAACAGGAAATGTGAGTCCCTTTATCACTCAACCAACCATGGAAAAGATCTAAGAATTGAGAGGACTCGAACTATTACCACACTCGGCATAATATAGCTCTGATGTTGCTCCTTCAGATTATCATTTGTTTCGATCCATGGCCCAATTCCTGCGTGAAAGAAATTTCTAAAGCTTGGAAGCTGTTGAAATGGGTGTCACCAAATTCTTCACATAAAAAAAATAGTACTGAGATAACAAACCTCACTGAAAGGTGGCTCAAGAACATAGAATCTAAATGCCTTTACTTTGAAGATTAGATTATGTCACAACACATTCCAACTAAAATTTTGCTCCAAAATCGACATTAGTTATGAGCAGGGAAAGGAAGTTCATATCCTAAAAACGTGAAGAATATGTATGCATTTATGCCGTAAAAATAGATAAATATGCTACAAAATATGCATTATTAGTCTGAGATTATTTTAACAGAATAATAAGGTATAAGTAACTTACGTTTAGTCTATGGATTTTGAAGTGCTTGTCTCATTGCTGAATGCTTCATTTATGCTGTTACAGTTCACAACTAAGAAGTGACGTATGTTTTCTGTTGTCATTCTTCGTCTGTTGTCTCTCAGCTTAGCTTTGTAGCGCGAAAAGTAAAAGGGGCTTGCACAAAAGCTGTGAGCTGTTCTCTAGAAAATTTTGTTGGTTTTTGGGGTGTTTTTCCTTCGAGAATATCTTGACTTTCTTTAAGTTGATAATAGCCAAGGTTTTTGGAAAGAATATTTGCTGTTTTCTCGTTCATTTTATCTCCTACATTTCCTGGAACTGATGTTCAACTGGATATTATTCTATCGAAATCTGCTAAAGACTGCAGTAAAGGAATATCAATTGCTAACTTGAGAGGTTCCTATGAGGGCGTCATCATTACGTTCGAAATTTATAAACATAAATTAGTCGTATTTAAGAGGTTACACACTTTTAAAAATGAGGGAAAGACAAATAAACATACATACCGTAATATGGAGTTTCCCTCCATAAATGTTAAAAATATGATGTTTCTATAAATAAAGGCAAAATATGCACTTTTATGCACAATAAAAGTAATATCATTGTATTCAGAAATTTGTGATTCGTGTAGATAATCTTTCAGCATATTCACACAACGATAGAGAACAAATATGCAAATGCATGAACTTCCTTTCCCTACTTATGAGACAGCATTTGTACATAGAATCCTAATTCTCATTATAATTGACTTGTGAACAGAAAAAGAACAGTCTATCTCACATAAAACCATAATATACTATAAGTTTACCTGAAGTTTCCACTAACATTGCCCATGAGGTCGACCACACAAAGCAGTGATGAGGCCAGGAGTTCATCTCCTGCTCTGTGATGCACCAGAGTGGTAATGCACTCACTGATGATGGCCGCCCCTATGGCTTCATCTCCCTTGCTCTTTGCTATTTGTAATGTCTTTTGAATCAGCTTGTAAACAGTCTCATTAGGTTGTTTCAGATATCGCAGCAACCTTAAACAAAATGTCGCATGGTAATGTAGAACTGAGCACACAGATTTGGCAACTTTATCGTCACTTCACAACTGACAGATCACCTGATTATGGATATTTGCATCCAGGGTGCATGCAGTCCTCGGTAAGTGTACTCTGGTGGAAGTTTGCCATCCAAGATCTGACATTGAATTTGGATAATTGATGGAGTTATATCCAACACCACACCAGGCAAATCCTAATGGAGAGATGATTATTATTATCATGCACTATATATTGATGAAAAAATATGGTCTGAAAAGTAATTTTGACAATTACCTGGTTACTGGACGTAAAGTTATACAATTAAACAGAGAGAATTCAATTTCAACAAAATATACAGGCTGTTTCCGAGGTGGTGTTACAAACTTTCAGGGATGATGGTGAAGGGCACATGTATCAATTTGAGATAAGGAACCCTGGTGCGGAAATGACCGAGTCGAAAGTAACAAGCAAAAATAGTTCTGTGGAAATGAAATAATTTTATTCCTCTGTACACCTTATTTATATGTATTTATCTATACATCTTACACGTAATGTATTCATCTGATGTTGTTTATGTTGTCTACTTACAGTATTCCATTCAGTGCGCTGTCTGAGGGATGGGGACAGGAAACTACAATAAAGCAATGCAGATAGTGTAATGTGTAACGGACATGGTTGGTCCTGATATGCACGTCTGTAGACAGCAGTGTATGTGTACAAGTTGCAGGGTCCAGTCGATCAGTCCTAGTGAAATGGAGGAGTACACGAGAGTGGAATAAGCAGACCTGATTTTCGAATACGGATGAACCAATGGGAACAGTAGACAAGCTCACAGATTGTATCGGAACAAGTACCCACACAGGAGACATCCGGCCCATACCATTTTTCCACGACTGTTCCAAAAGTTAAGGGAAGGAGGGCACATGGAGCCAAATTACAATTCCATTTCTATACAACTATTTTTGCTTATAACTTTCGATCAGTCATTTCCGGACAATGGTTCCTTATCTCAAATTGATACATGTGCCCTTCACCATCATCCCTGAAAGTTTGTAACACCACCTCGGTAACATCCTGTATACTCGAGGACTATCATGATACACGAAACTAATAGTGGTAAGAATATGATCAATGTATGGAAAGTGAGTGGTTAAAAACCGAATTAAATATGGTGGTTAGACTCAAAATAGAAATTTGTAAGTCCTGCTATATTTTAAAATAAAAGTTAGATTGCATCATCGGAAAATTTGTCGTGAAGATGACGCATACTTACTCAACATAATATTTTGTGTGCTTTGCAACAATCCAGTTCTGTATTGTGTAACCAATGATACACAGGAAGAACATTTTGTAATTCTAAAAGGTGAAATATTTAACTTCAATTATACTTTTTTTTTGTAATTCTAAAAACTTCAATCATAAATTGTATAGTTTAGCTAGATGTACCATCATGATGCCTCAGTGCTAGTGCACTGGGTTTATAAGCCACAGGCCTGCATTCAAATCCTGCTCCAACTTGAATTTATAACTTGTATTGGTCAATGGTCCAGGCGACACCATAGCAAAACCAGTATTTAAAGTGTGGATAGACAGAAATTAAGACATACATTACTATGTATTACTGGCTTCATTTATACACTTGATCTCCAGAGAACAAGGTGCCGGTGCAGGTGTTACATGCTGTCTCTTTTCACTTTATAGATCTCTTGGATATGGAACAACAAGTTTTGATGGAGAAATCATTGCAATAAGTGAAAGTCTCAGGAATCTTCTATGCCACATCAATAAATTAAAAAATGCAGTTATATTGTCCAATTCCAAGGCAGCTATTCTATCAATAGTCTCTAGCCACACACCTTCATCTCAAACAGCAGAAATAATTAAAATGCTCTCTCAATTAATAACACTCAATAAAAGAATTGTATTCCAATGGATACCATCCCATTGTGGAATCCTGGGAAATGAGAATGTGGATGCTTTAGCAAAGAAGGGCAGCACTGCTACTTACAGACCTGTTACTAAATCTATGTATTACTCTATGAAAACATTTATTAAATCTACATACTTAGACTTCAACAAACAAAATTTGATAACACAATCTCAAGGAAAAAAATGGAACTCTCTGCATCATATTCCACAGTTAATTCCCGATTTACCACGCAAATTGTTTGTAGCTGCATTTAGATTGGCAACAGGCCATGACTGTCTCAATATGATGTGACTACGATTCACAAGGAAAAAGTGCCGATCAGCAAATGGAAAGATAGGATGAGATTAGAACATGTCGAAGGTCCAATCTATCAAGAGGAAAAAGGCACAAGATAAAACATTACTATTGTTACCGGAACAAAATAATTTACTTTTGATGTATCTAGTGATGCACACAGAAGGTAAAGGACCAGAGTACAGTGTTAAAGATAGCAGCATTTCCCTTCCCACTACCCAGAGGCAGGCAGAGATTTTCTTTTATTACTGATAAGTGCAAAAGTAAGTGTTTATAATGCAATCACAATTGAGCTAAGAATCTATGTAGCACTGCCATCTTCACTTGCCTTGTGGCACCAGAAAAGTGAGTGACAAGTCTAATTTCTACTGGCAGACCTATGTGGATAGGAGATAGAAGAAAGTTTAAAAACAGAGTTACAGACAGAGCTGTCAGAAGTAGGTTCTTTTGTTGCAAGAACTTCAGTCATAACTGAAATCACTTAATCGAAAGATTGTTGTATCAAATGCTATACATAAAAAATGATGCTTGCTGATGACTTCTCACCATGACAGTAAGTCGAAAGAAATTTATCTTTCTTGGTAAAATTTTGCCATTGTGTTCATAAAAATGGGAGAAAGATAACATGCTGAACATTATGTGTAAATTTTTTTTAAATTTTATGGTTTGTGACTATGTAACAAAATATATTTGACAAAGTAAACAGAAACATTCTTATCGAAATTCTATGCCATGATAATGTGCCAAATCAAGTTATCCCCAGTATCTACAACTTATATAACCAGAATGAAATTACCATACAAACTGAACATGAAACATCTAACTGGGTCCCAATAAATCAAGGTGTTAGACAAGGATGTGGACTCTTACACTTTTGTTTATCATATATATGAACCACATCCTCAAAATTTGGAGGCAAAGCCATCATGCTGGAATACAAATCAACTGGAACACTTGCCTCGACACTCTGCTGTTTGCTGATGATCAAGTTATCATTGCAACATCAGAAGATGAACTGCAATGAGCCATCCACAACTTACAAATAACTGCTTCAAAATTTAATATGGAAATATCAACAAAAAAAAAAAAAAAAAAAAAAAAAAGGGCCTTCTTAGGAAAAATTCCAGTTCCGTCCAAAATCATTAGAAATGGCACATTAATGGAACGTGTGAATTCATTCAACTGTTTAGGTTATAATCTATCATACATCACTGATGATGATATAGACAACAAAATCTCAAAATTTCTAAAAATTGCTGGAACCCTAGATCATATATGTAACAGATATGTCGGGCTTATAGGCTTTGAGGTTAACAACTTTTGTCAGGTTTACTACGCTGCCATCTAGTTGTTACATAAGGAGTCACGTCATAATTCCCATTTGAATTGCATTAGCGACTGTGCTGCTATCTCGTGTTCATTTATGGCAGACGGGTGGTGATCCTGGCGGTTGTTCTCTTCAAAGTGCTGCCGATTTTAACGTAGCGAGGAGTTATCTGTTACATATATGATCTAGGCTGGAACCATCAACAATGTATTCAAACCTTCCCAAGTACAAAGACATACAAGGCTGAAAATCTACAAAAGTCTCGCATGACCAGTTTTGGCTTATGGCAGTGAAGCATGGACACTAAGAAATTGCGACGAAAGATGGCTAACTGCTGAAATGAGATTCATGCGAAAAACTGCTGGATACTTTCTTCTCAAACATCACTGGAATGTAGATATTCTGAAGGAATTAAAAATTGGCTCTATTGTCCATTGTTTGCAGCGATACAGGCTTCAGTGGCAACACATGTCAAGAGGATGGATCGCTCTAGAAGGCCCAGGCAGATTTTGTAGTATGTCCCAAGAGGTCAAAGAAATTTAGAAAGACCTAGGAAACGCTGGCAAGAGACCGTAACAGATCCACTGAAGTCTAACACTTGAAGGCTGATGATGATGATGATATATACAGAGTGATTCACGAGAAGTTACTGGCACTTACGGAGCATATTTCCAGAGACAGTATGAGCAAAAAATGTCATATAAACATGGATCCTATCCTCAATATTTTCAGAATTACACTAATTTGAAGAATAAGTTTGTAAGAAACCATTATTCTTTAGTTTCAAGGGTAAAAGAATATTACAGATAAAGAATGAACTAGTCAGGAGTATCATTTCTTTAATTAGTCAGTATTCCGAAGCTAAAAATGTGTTGTGAATTCCATAGTTGCTTTGTACAGATTTTTTTTTTCAATTTTTAACTACAAAATTACATTTGTCTTACACATGTTACAAATCAAGCTACTCTTGTAAATTCTTTAAGACTGTACACTAGGATGCAACATTAAAATGTAAAGAATCAAATTCCTAAAGTCGTAAGAATTATGTAATTTTTAGTTAAAAATTGAAAAACAAAATCTGTACAAAGCAATTAACAACACATTTCTAGCTTCCGAACACTAGCCAATTAAAGAAATTATACTTCTGAATAGGTACTTCATTCTATTTGTAATATTCTTTTGCCCTTAAAACTAAGAACTAACAACTTCAAATTAGTATAACACTGAAAATATTGAGATTAGGACACATGTTTATATTACATCTTTTGCTCATAATATCTTCGGAAATAAGCTCCGTAAGTGTCGGTAATGCCTCGTGAATCACTCTGTATAAGACATTATCTTTGACAAAATAAAACATTTAAATTAAGTTTAAAATATTTAACCTTAAACAGCAGATATGTTAGGGCACGACATACAGCTATCTGTGCTTTAGAATTAGCGGTATAAAAATGTAATAAAGCTGTTCACTATACATTCCATATTCCAATGGCTGTTGTCCAGCACATAAATATCAATAAATGAATAAATAAATAAATAATAATTGAAGCGTCGGCTGGAACAACATTATAAATTACATTTGGTAAAATTTACACGTACAACGTTGTTCTTATAGGGTAGCAAACTTTTGAGTGGACAAATTTCACGTACTGCATTGATGGACAGTTGCAGGACAAAGAGTATAGCAAGGTAACATCACATACAACATTATTACACAGAAACACGCCAAATGAAAATTTTGTAACTTACAATGTTGTTCCAGCCGACGCTTCAATTATCATTATTATTATTATTATTATTATTATTATTATTATTATAAAGTGACACTAACACTATAAATCGAAAATCATAAATATTTCATAATTTGACCCAGCAACATCCGATTTAAGTACTATATAGGAACTATTATTCTAATAAAATATTAATTAGTCCCATTATCACATTATGTCCTATGAAACGAATGTATTAATAAAACTCCATAAATAATTCAAAACACTACTAGGGATATAAAATAATGTCAATATTTATTAATTTCTCTTAATAAATTATATTTAATATCTGTCAGGATAATTTTCATGTATTTTCACCAGAACAATTCATATTTATAACTTACCGCTAACAATGGCCCCACTGTAATGAGTTTATGTCATTTGGTTGAACCGATATCCACCATAATTATATTTTCCCATCTTGTACCGTAAAGAATTCCAACAGTTCAGGGTTAGCACCAGTAGTAGCAAATTGAAAAAAAATTGGGCATGGAAAGAGCAGAGAAAGAAAAGTGAAATCTTACCAAAAGAACTTCCTGTCACTGCTCTAAATTTCGCCAATTGAGGGCTGTTTTTGCAAAACTTGCTAACTGAAAAAACTAAATTTTACAGGAGAGACAAAACACTATAGTAAGCAAGTTTTGCTGTAACTCTCACCTATAGCAGAAAGCAAGTTTTGAAAAAACGATCACAGTTTGACACACTACAATCAAGAGAAATAAACCAATTTTACTGAGACGCCTTGAAATCATGTAGAGGCCTGCCTTATGTTAAGAAATCAATCAAAATCTCAATTTTGCAAATTTTGCTGTTAGCAAGTTTTGCAAAAACAGTCCTCAATTACAACTGGAATCGCCTAATGAAAAAAATTGTGTCTAAACTATACTAAAAAAAAAAAAATGTTAGCTGGTGGCCATTTATTAAAGAAAAGATTCCCAGGCAGAAAATTCGTAAAAAGAAATCAGCTGTGGGGTAGATTTTCTCTCAACATTTCGATTCTGTCATTTCATTACTGCTAAATATCACCATATCGATGGTGTTTAGGTAAAAGGGCTTAATCCTCATTTGTAAATGTGATTTTTTTTGCTGTGATTAGTAAAAAATTTAATTACAAAACACGAAGATATGTTTTTTGACAATTATGTTTACATTCCTGCATATGGTAACTAATCATAATGTGTTAAAATTTAATTTTTGTTGTTCTTGAAAATTTTTTCTTTTGTGGGATAAGCCCTTTTACCTAAACATCATTGATACACTCGTCTTATCACCTACAGACATCCATAGTTGAAATGAAATGTTAGATAAAGAATTACCAAATACCAAAAGTGAACAGTTTATGGTCCATGCATGGCACTCTACCTGAGCGACATCTGAGAGGAACTGCAGTACATGTGCCACTACACCTGGATCTTTATCACCAAGCATGATTCGGATGTGGTCCAAGTAGCCGGCACAGAGCTGAGGACATCTTCGATGGAAATGGTGTAACACTATCACAGCTTTGCTACGAATGTATTCCTGTAAGAAGCCACACAATCGTGATAAATATGTACACTTACTACAATAAAATATATTTATATTCGTTCTGACTTGTCATTCTATTTACTGTACTATATTTTGTGCTGTAATCAGTGGGAGCCGGTGAGGCATTCTGGTGTTGCCAAAATGAAAAAAAGTTTGCATGCAAATCACCCTAGTGAAAGGTGATAACTAGGGAGCGGATTTTTATGTGCTAAAAAATTTAAATATATTTATTTTTTATGTGCTAAAAAGTACGAAAATATTTAATAAAAATAAAGAAATATTTTTTTTTTTAATATGACAAAAATACCTTACTTAGCTTGGAAAAAAAAAAAAAAATGTTACTACATACTCAAAAACCACACTTGAATGCTAGTAGTTGGCTGAGAATTGCAGTGAACAACAAAGGTCGTCTCCAAATTCTCCATCACAAATGCATGCCGATTATCTCTGAACAACGACTTAGACTGTGAAAACGATCTTTCCACATCACAGGACGTCAGACGTGCATATTTAAAGAGAGGAATGTCACAAACACAAACACCGTCAATTTCACCTACAGGCACACCCTCCAATACTTGAGCAACTTCACACATTTTTTTACATCCACTGTTTTTCCCAAACACATTCTGGAATTTGTCCCTTAGTACTTGTACTTCTGAACCTGGTAGTGAGTCTAGTGTAATTTGCATGGCACGCACCTCCCTGTTTCAGACAACAGGTTTTCGGATGTATCGAGTTTTTTATGGTGCCACACAAAAAGCTTAGATTTGCTAATAGGAAAGCCAAATCGTTTTTAAACAACCATCTTTCAGTATATCTTGAAGGATATCGATTGACTAAGCCCGATAACAGGGAATCACAACAAGATAATATATATTGCCTTGCGAGAGGCGAAAGATTTGTTTAAATTAAATAATGTTCATACCCAAGCTCTTATCTGTTGTGTTTCACAAACAAAGTGTGGAATGAAATTATCTTCAGCAACAATAGACATTCCTAATTGTGTGTCCATGTTAATTTATTCTCTAATAATAACATTGATATGCTGCCTAGCAGTTCTCAGAACTTGAGGCGATACTATTACGAAAATGGATCATGGATACACCACACAGCGCTTAGAAACAAGAAGCAACTAAGAATTCTTAAAAAGATAACGTACTTTTGAGTGATATAATTGGTTTAGTTTTAAAATATTTAAAATTTCTTGTAAAAAAATTATTTAAGTAAAAAAACTCTAAGATTTATGTGTTTATAATAGATTTCCTGAAAATATGTATTTACATAATTTTTTGTGAAAATATGTGTTTTTATGTGAAATAAAATTCGGGTTTTAAATTTGAAACTTCATGTTCGGAATTTTAAACTTTTTTAATTGTGTTTTATCACACGCAAAAAGAATATTTAATTACATAGGAATCCGCTCCTTAGTGATAACCACAGTTTTACATTATGTTAAATAAAACATTAATTAAACCAGCTATTTTACAGGTGTGCAGTTAATAATGCACCTAGTAACAGTTACAATAACATTTCCGAAACTAATAACGAAATTTACAAATACAGATAATGCAAAACTTTCTCAGTACCGTATTGTTAAGTCAAATACAAATAACTTTTATAAGTAGTAAAATCACTAGCAAAAACATATGAAATGAACAATGATATATTATAGATAATAAATGAACACGTTTGCACTTTATTTAAACAGGCCGATGAAGCCAAGGCAGCAGCCTGAATAACACTTGTTCATGTCCTGCACAGATTTCATGTATTGTTAACAAAAGCATGAATACTAGCAACATTGTAGTGATATTTAGTTGCCACAAAATAAAACAAATATTACACAACGTTAACAAATAGTGTTACATAATATGAAAAAAATATTTATCTCTCTAAAAAGAACCATGACTGACTATCTCTGCATTCATTATAGTTAAATGGGTAATAATTTATATATTCAAATCCAAGTTGTGTGTATCAGTTTTACATTGGTAACAAGATTTTGCGCGGAACTTTAACTTGTGTTTTTCTACAAGTCTGCGCTTCATGGTTCCCTGCCTAACGTCTCCAACAACCCTGCCATCTAGCGAAATTTCTGCATTACTGCGCTCTAGCGGGTGGAATGTTAATTACTGAGTCAAACTGAATTCGGCTCAGTGTCTGCCATAAGAAACGCATATAAACTTGAATCAGTAGCCTTTTGTACAGTGTTATATGGACACAGACAGTGCCACACCGAATTGGCTTCAACATTCGGAAAAATCCTGCAAGAGTGCATCCCTATCCGTGCGTGCGCTTGTTCAGATGAAATACGAATAAAATGTGTAGAAATAAACAATTACAACTCCTTTTTAGGATAATATTTTTTCTTTCTTCCATTGGTGATGCCATGGCACACTGGCACTACCCCACTACCCTGGCTGTAACAATAAAAATTAATTTCACATTTTTCATTTTCTACACTATACGAAAATTAAATCATTTCTATATTAAATTAAGTCTTTAGATCAAACATAGAAATAATGCAAAATTAAATACCTTATTAAATTGTGGCTGTAGTTCGAAAAAAAAATTAATATAAGAATAACAACCGAGAGCAATGAAGTTAAATAATGATTTATGTTAGTTCTGTAACAAACTTTTTCCACACTTCACTTCTGAGGTCTAAAAGCTTGCTTAATTTGTATTCGTAGCTTAAAAGTTCAGCCTTCATAACCTATCTACTTTCCCCATTCTGTTTACTAGGGCATCTGTCACGAATGTGCTTCACTTATTTCGAGCATCACTCACTCTAAGTTTAGTGACAAGTGATAAGGCTTCATACACTTACAGCATCTAACAGTTTCATACACAACTACCTGATCGCTTTCTCATGCTCAAGCGAAATTAGTAAATGCAGGGCTCTATGCTAAACACTATCATCATTATGTCACAATTCTTAAGATTCTTTTATTAAACATAATTCAGCATCTACGTAAATATTATTACTTTTTGGTCCTATAGAATACATCTATTATGGTAACAATTAATATCAGAGGAGAAAAACTCGCTCCAGCGCCGGGGATTGAACCCTGGTCCTTGGTTCTATGTACTAAGGACATATTACTGTACAGATTACTGTGCATATTACTGTGAAATCCCGGCCACCAAGTCACTCAACTGAGTGCGCTGCTTGTATAAAGGCAGTTGACTTAATATAAAAATCAGCATACATGCCCAACTTGGAGTCAGGCCACAAAAGAGAAAAACACTGGAGGAGAGGGGTTCGATGCGGTGTTGTGGATTGAACTTCGGCGTAGCTCAAAGGTGAGAGCACTTGGTATGTAGAACCAAGGACCCTGGTTCGATTCCCAGCACCAGAGCAAATTTTTCTCCTCTAATATTAATAATTCAGCATGTTTAGCTGACTGTAGTGAAGTACTTACACTTGGATGCTTGAGCTTGTCGTCCACAAGAGGAAGGAGAGCGGGGGCTTGGTCAGGAGGGATAAAATGGCAGCTTGCAGACAGGGCCATAGCTATCACAAAAATGTTCTTGCTCGTGAGATCGCGCAGAATTGTGTTCACGAGCAACACAGAAAGTGGGTCTGACTCATGAAGTAGGAAACTGCATGCCAAGTAGCCTGAAAATAAAGTAACAATCATAAACCCAAAAATTGTCAGTTCAAAAAAGTCTATCACGTCTGCCATTCATAACAGAAACTGTGGGTACATTACAGTAACACTATGACATTGTTCATCTGTTTGATTTTATGGAGAAATGTCAGAATACTTGCAAGAGAAACGAAAGTATCATAAGAAAACTCGAAGTCTGTAAATGTTAAAAAATCGAGAAGTTTTAGAGGTTTAATTAATAATTACTAATTAATTAATTAATTATATATATATGTATATATATATATATATATATATATATATATATATATATATATATATATACATAAATTATTGAAAAGTTAGAAAACTTTGTTAATCATTAATACTTTGTTAAAATAATGTTTATATAAAATTATAAACAATTTAATTGATAAAAGAATGGGATTTATGTATTAAAAAAAAAAGCGGTTAATATAAATAAAAAATAAGTGCGAGTTTGCTCTTCAATTGTTAACATTTGTTCCAGGCTCAATACAACATTCAAAAGAAAATGCCATGAGAAGTTCTAAATATATTTCTTGATGAATTCTTTATTGTATTCATAATAACAGTGAAAAAATTCGCATCAGAAAAGACAAATGATTTCTGAGACACATATTTCTGAAAGAAATGAGGAGAAAAAAATCGAAAGAGACATTTACAGAGAAACTGAAATGAAACAACTGGAATTTACTCCTACAGTTTCAACAATTTTGTATGTATCCAATGCCTACCCACTTTACTTTATGTGATTCGAGTTCCACATATTGCGGATAAATGGCAGGACTGTGACCCATTTTCTAGTTGCACACCTCTTCAGCAGATCAAGCTGTGGAGAGTTATGTCGTGTACTAGGGTGAGTGTATATCTACATGTTTCAAAAGTCTTTCTTTTGAACAATACTATGGAATGTATTAAAATTATGTGAAATTACTGTATACTTCCGCAGCTAAGAAGATAGCTGAATCATAAAAATATCCACAAAACAGTCGACTCAGTAGCGTACTTGGTATAGTGCTGGCCTTCTATGCCCGAGGTTGCAGATTCAATTCCGGCCTAGGTCGATGGCATTTAAATGTGTTTAAATGCGACAAGCTCATGTCAGTAGATTTACTGGCATGTAAAAGAACTGTAATCTTCATCTTACGATGTTTGGTCACGTATATACGTCCGTTGATGTGACATATTAATGGATTCATATACTATTATAATCACAATCATGCCATGGTATGAAAGAAAAATTACACAACCTCGAGCGGGAATCGAACCTGCGACTTCCTGTTCTCCAGTCAGGCGCTCTACCGCTGAGCTATCGAGTTCATCTCACGCCAAAGGCTTGGAATTATCCTTTCATACTGGTGACTCTGTTATAGAGTACTGTCCATAGTGTCTGATCTACTGGGTGTTCAGTTCAAAATGTGTCTTGGCTCGCTGTATGCCATCATGTGGCTAGCTGATGAGCCTAGGGAATTCAATCTTCCTACACTTCCGCAGCTCAGGTGTATAATCTAAGAGGCAGAGAAGTTGGCTAGCAAGTACGGCATTCATTCTGAAGAGTATGTGCCGATACGTACGGTAACGCCGGTAGTGGCAGGAATGTGAACTGTTTGGAAATAAGTACTGTCGGGATATGGGGAGAGGGTTAAGACGATTACTTACGTATTTGTTGACATTAACTTCGACGGTCAACATGGACACGGAGCATTTGATTTGTGTTGTGGAATGTTACCGTACGCAACCGATGATAACAAATACCCTGCGTACGACTTGCCGGCGCAAAACACAGTTCGAAAGAGGTTATGGTAGCACACAGACCGTACAGACCGCCATCTGTTGCTACGATGTTCAAGTTATACCGTACACGTTCTCAAGTTCAGATTGAAGAAAGCCTTAAATAATGGGCAACTTCTCTAACATATAAACTGAAACTCACTTCAAATCGGTGACCCAACAACAGTGACGTCATGACACACTTTGAAATGAACACCCAGTAGTCAGCACTGCTTATGGGTGTGAAGAAACTGTTTACAAATGTAATCTTCATCTTACGATGTTTGGTGACGTATATACGTCCATTGACGTGACATATTAATGAATTTAAATACTATTATAGTCACAATCATGCCATGGTATGAAAGAAAAATTACACAACCTCGAGCGGGAATCGAACCTGCGACTTCCTGTTCTCCGGTCAGGCGCTCTACCGCTGAGCTATCGAGTTCGTCTCACGCCATGGCATGATTGTGACTATAATAGTATTTAAATTCATTAATATGTCACATCATCGGACGTATATACGTCACCAAACATCGTAAGATGAAGATTACATTTGTAAAAAGTTTCTTTCAAGCCATAAGCAGTGCTGACTAGATCAGACGCTATGGACAGTACTCTATAACAGAGTCGCCAGTATGAAAGGATAATTCCAAGCCTTTGGCGTGAGACGAACTCGATAGCTCAGCGGTAGAGCGCCTGACCGGAGAACAGGAAGTCGCAGGTTCGATTCCCGCTCGAAGTTGTGTAATTTTTCTTTCATACCATGACATGATTGTGACTATAATAGTATTTAATTCAGTAAAAGAACTCCTGCGGGACAAAATTCCGACACACCAGCAATGCTGATATTACCTCTGCAGTTGCGAGCGCTGTTAAATAAATCATAATTTAAAATTTAAAATCCACAAAACCAGGGTTCATCTTATATTGCAGGTATAAAAAAAAAGACCTTAAAGTTTTACACTAAAAGCATTATGTTGTTGTTGTTTTCTAATGCCAGGCGTTTGACAATAAAGTCATTTGACCTCTTGCACTCCAATATTTTTCAAAGATATTAGCATGACCAGCCACTGAAGCACAGATTTTGAGGTGTTCCGAATCCATTTCTTGGTTTTAGTTGCACAGTGGGCAGTTAGGGGACTGATATATTCCAATTCTATGCAGGTGTTTGGCCAAACAATCATGGCCTGTTGCCAATCTAAATGCAGCTACAGACGATTTTCGTGGTAAATCGGGAATTAACTGTGGATTTTGATGCAGAGAGTTCCATTTTTTCCCATGGGATTGTGTTATCAAATTTTGTTTGTTGAAGTCTAAGTATGTAGATTTAATAAAAGCATTATAAAATCCAACATATCTCATTCATGTCCGACACACAGAAATCATCAAATACTTCTTGCACAGTCTTAGAAAAAATTTTTGTCCCACAGATACTTCACAAGTTCCAGAAAGGAGGCAGTGCACATGATCAGATATACAACCAAACAAAACTAATTTTATTATCTTAACTAGTACTGTACTTCTCTTGTGATCCAGGTCCCATGTTCCCCAATCATGCATGCACACTGTCTCCTTTCTGGAACTTATAAAGTATCTGTGAGACAAAATTTTTTTTCGAAGAGTGTACACTTTCATTGTTGACAGCGTCACTATATGGGTTCCATTCTGAATGTGGTGAGTCGGGTTCTACTTTGTCATCAGTAATCATTCCATAACAAATGTCCTCTGTGCCATTCATAGCATTAGAAATTCCACAGTTTTTTAAGGATTTCGTCACTGTTTCCACTTTCACTTTTCCCCATGACAGTTGATAGTTTGGACGTTGTCTTAAAAGACAATATAAGCTAAAACCATAATACATTGTGTCCCAAAAGTCATGATGGAGTTTCAGAGTATTAATTTTTTTTAATGAACAGAGGTAGAAATGTACTTAATATTTGTGCCAGATGAAAATAAAATTCTAAAAATTTTTCGTCTGTGAATTTGAGACACTGAAGGAAACAAAAAAAAAAAAAAAGGATAACAATCAAACAAATGTAATAATTTTTATTGTTACAATTAATTTTACAAGATGGATAGATGTCCAAATAAAAGTGCAATATTCTTTTGTGTTTAGTAAAATTTGAATCCATGACCTGTGTACGACGTGAATTTTGTCACATGTTTAAAGAACAACTACCCAGTGTTGCCATATTTAGCGATAAGTTGCTAAATCTAGGGAATTTTGAATCAGTCTTGGCGACAAAATTTGTAAAATACGATTAGTGACTTTTCTGCTGATTTTTATATTCTTACACTTTTTCCTTTTCCTTTTTTTTTTCTTCTTTTTCTTTTTTGTTAAAACATTCAACTGAAGTCATGCACTTCTTAGTTTTTGAAGAGGCATGGGTGCATGACTGAGTCGTCTAATGATTCATACATGAAAGCCATGATCTCATATATTTGTGATCAGTGATCAGGAGTTAAAGATGCTGATTCAATAATTCTCACGGGTTAGGTCTCTCTCTCAATGGTACTGCTCCAACACCCATAAATGGTGGCAACTTTGACTGGCACATGACGAGTCGCGAGCTCTAGTTAATTCTTGGTTCTTCCCCGCAACGTGGAGATTTTCCACTCCGAACTGACCTGAGACAATTGAGTTTTGGAATTTTGTGCCGACAGTTTGTGTGAAGCAAATGAGATTGTCGTTTTTGCTGATTTTCATATATTTTAATATATAAGATTTAAAAAGAGTTAGATTTCACAAAAAAAATTGTGATCGCTGGGGTGAAAATTTACACACTTGCAATTTGCCAGAAAGTATAATAACAATGACTGGATGAAGTGCAGTGTATTCACAATCAGCTCTTTCCACACCCTCCACCTCAACATCACAGCCGTCAACAACACAACCAACTCCGCAGAAAAGGGTGACGTTGAGGAAATTATATTTTTCTCCGCATATGTATGTTTTTCTTATTTTAATTTAGTGATATTTATTATTAATTTGTAGCGATATTTCTGGGCAATTTTTAACAAACTTTGGAGAGATTTAGCTACATTTTGTTGAAAAATTAGCGAGATTGTAGGGTGATATGTTGGCAACAGTGCAACTGCCACACGAGAATAGCATTCATCGTTGGGATAGACAGTTAAAAGGGACTGGAAGTCTATTGGAAAAAAAGCATACTGGAAGATGAAACAGTAGAAGCCATATGAACAGCATTTCTTCAGAGTTCAAAGAAATCAGTTCATAAATGTGGCTGACAATTAGGACTTCCGAAAACAACAGTTCATTGAGCTTTAAAGAAACGTTTTCATTTGACTCTTTATAAACTCCAATTGTTACATGCACTTCATCCAGATGATTATCACAAAAGGTATGAGTTTGCTGTGAACATGCTTAATGAAATTGACGACGATGAACAGTCACAGATTCAAATTCTTCCAGCCACAAAAAACAGTGCGGGCGCGCTTCCAAACAGGGGCAGCAGAATTTTCTCTAAGGTTAGAGCCCAGTTTAGGTGTGTGTGTATTAATCGAAAATTAGGGGCTAGAAAATATTGAGAATAGGACGGGTGTTTATATGACTTTTTTCCAATTAATACACACACACATAAACTGGGCTCTAACCTTAGGGAAAATGCCGCTGCCCCTGTTCGGAAACGTGCCCCACAGTGCACTTTTCTTTGGCTATCCATCTTGTATAATTAATTGTAACAATGAAAATGATTGCATTTGTTCGATTGTTAAAATCTTTTGTATACTTCAGTGCCTCAAACTTCGAGACGAAAAACCTTGAAAGTTTTATTTTCATCTGGCACCAATATTAAGTACATTTCTACCTCTATTCATTTCACAAATATAATCCTCTGAAATCCTACCGTGACTTCTGGGACACAGTGTATTGTGCTCGAAATTTATACCTCGTTTTATCTGCGGAAATATACAGTAATTTAATATATTTTAGTTGAATTTGCCACGTTAGTCTCCAAATTGGACAAATGACATTTCGCCCACTCATGTTTATAAGTAATTTAGGCCTAACCTGTCTTGCAGCAATTGGTGAACATTTCCAGCATCTTTGAAAAGACAAGTACATTCACAATGAAATTATAAATTGCAAAAATATTCTATCAATTTGGTCCTACCTGATCTTTCATCCATTAATGCTACGACTTATCAGACATGTTCTTGATTCATACATTTGTGTGTGCAAATTTCATTTGTTCTGAGTGTGGATTGGTGAATTGTGTAATGCTATCTCCACTCTGCTTCCATGAGCAGTGTTAAACAAATATTAGATAGATCTGTATAAGAGCGTAAAACATACACAGGTCTATCCCTAAATCCACCATTTACAGACATATAAATTCTTTAGTTTTAAAATTCTGTTAAGTGATTATTTACCTTTGAGTTTTAGGAATAAGAGGATACCACATACAATAGTAATTTCGTTAAATATATAAAAGGCAACATTAGCTCATGCAATGCAGAAAGGGTACCAAGCGAATTTACTTCTAATTAATACATAAAATTAAGGTTAGAAAACAGTATTCGTGTGTTAATAAAATTAGGGCCTATGTATAAATTCTGTACAATAGCGGTACCAAAAGTAGGCATCACTTATTTATCTACTTGCCTTCTAATCGAGTTATACATACTGACAACAAAAAGAAAAATTAAGGGGCAACGCCAAATTAGGACCGAAAATCCACTACTTCGTCTCCAATCTTCTTGCCTTTAAACACTCACATAACCGCGCGTGATATCCTGAGTAGGCCATGTTTGTAACTGAATGACTCTTGAAATGCATTCCTCCAATTATAGGTTGCAGCATTGCTAATAATATGAATTCATCTAACGGTTCTTGGAAAAATTCCCCTGAACCTCAAATACACATGATAGGAGTGCATTCAATAAAAATATTTTCCATTGAAAATTTGCCTTCCTTTGATAGCCCTCTTGTACAGAATTGCCCAAGTTAGCAATTCTTTTAGAGCAGAAAACTAGTAGCTGGATTATGTAAGCGAGAGCAAATATTTACACTAATAATGGATTGATAACTGAAATGTTGATAATTTATGACTGTGTAATCTTGAATTGGGCTTGTAAGTATAGAATTATAACGGTAGGCAAAATAAACTTACATAGGCTATTCCTTACTTTTCATTTCCTTTCTCAAAAGACGTGGTTTTCCTTTTAAAATTAAAAACCTAAGGAATAAGGATATATAGGCTGACTGTTTTTATAAAAGATTTTAAAGATTTGTAATAGACGTAACGGAGTAAACGGTACTGGGTCCTAAATATATTTTCATACAAAGTATATAAAACAAAAATATGGTTAGGCCTACGAAATAGTTACATGTTGTTGACTCCATTTTAACAGTACAAGAATTTCATACCAGTATTTTAATCCTTGCCATAGTTTAAAATATATTAATATTTACTGTCTACCTAACCTTTCTTGAGAATAATTTATTGTATACATTAAAATACTGATTAAAATATTACCCATCTTCTTTTCGGCTAAAGAACCATATTGAGCCAACTTAACAGCATGGATGTAAGCAAATTCTGCTTTGTAACCACATAGTTCCGAAAAGATAGAAAATGCGAGGCATTTAATAATAATGGATGGTTTGCTGGAAGGTTCTGAAAGCTTTGCTCTTACAAGTCTGAGGCAGTCACGAATCAGCCACTCCTCCTCCTACAATAAAGACATGCATTTAAGAAACACTAATTAACAAGTCAAAAGCACAATTTAAACGGATTCACCGATAGAAACTAATCCATACCCTTCTTGTTCGCGCAGCAATACATCTTTCTAGCATATTTTTCAACCCAATATTGGTCCCCAAAGGTGACAATATAGAACCAATTGATTCAAGTGTCTTTTCAAATATTCCTGACATTTTTTTTTCTTTCGTATGTTACTAATGAATTTAAATAATACTATCCAAATCAAACACGTATACCATTACATTGCACATCTTCACAGTCCACATCTAGAAAATTTTTTCTTGTGTATGACATTTCAGACGAAAATGTTACTTTATGCATTTCGCATAACGCCATATTGAACCAGTTGTTAGTCATTTGTTCTATAACGTCTTTGCATTTGTTAGCGCCCGAGGAAGAGAGGCAGCGTAGCCAATAGAGCGATTTTCCCGCTAGATCTATTTTCGTGTCATTAATCAAATTTGTAATCCAATAGAGCGATTTTCCCGCTAGATCTATTTTCGTGTCATTAATCAAATTTGTAATGTAAGAGAGATAATAATAGTTTCTTGAACTCTCATAACGGCAAAATAAATCATAAAAGAGAAGAAATAGTTCTATATATGAAAATATTGTATTTAATATGAATACGTAAAAATATACCATATCGAAGAAGGTACTGGTTTTGTAAAGACATCGCCGGATGCTGGTAAAGAACACGAAAGACTTTGAGAACACCAATATTTAAGAAATGATGGGAAAATGCTGTTTAATAGTTGGCAATTGCAAACATTATAATAATAGCACAGTCTACTCTAGTATATAGTCACGAAACTCAATACTTACTAAATATGCATCCATAGATAGTTGCTAACCACCAGGATCGCTACTATCGCCTCATCACAGACACTTTGCCTAGTAGACGATAAAATGTATTGTACTTTCGATATAGTGTTCTTTTGAAAAAATTAACACCTTTTTTTTCCATTATTGAAATATGAAATACATAAGGTTTAAATATTATTTTCATAAAGTATATATTTTATAAACTCACCTTCCTGGATCTTTCGGAAGAAGGATAATTCTGACCTCTTTTTCTTACAATTTATAGTGCTACAAACGTCTCCTTGTCCCACATTATTATTCAAAATATTTTGTATTCTAGCAATTTCCAGTTATTACGACCGATAGCGAACATTTCACAGTTTACACAACTTTTCACAACGATGCGAAATACGGCCCAGTCAATGCCTTTTCGGTCTAGACCAGGCTATAATTATGTTCGGGTTCTCTATTTCAGTGTATGGAGGTCAGTGAAATATATTATAACCACAGTTTAGTATATACAGTTGCGAAGGTCAATACTTAATAAATATGCATACACAGATAGTTGCTGACCACCAGAATCGCTACTATCGCCTCACCCAGGGGCGGCCCGTGATTCAGAAGACAAGTGAAGTGCTGACAACTGTATGTGACAAACAATATTTTTTCAATCTTACCTTATCTCTTGTAGAGTAGGTCTATTCTCCTGTTCTTCAGGGCCGTGAATTTGTCAATGTTGTCATCTAAAAAGCTGGGTTGTCCTTCAAGTTCCGAAAGAAGTTCTCTATGAATAGAAATGTTGGCCAAGGAGGACAAACGTTGCTGGGAAATTGTATTCCGCAAATAAGTTTTTATTCTCTTTAGACACGAAAAACTTCTTTCTACGGACACACTGGTGGATGGCAAAGACACTACAAGTGAAAACAACTTATACACTTCCTGGAATACGTCTTGATGAACATCACTCTGACGTAACATCTCCAATGCTTTCAAAGCGTTAACGTCACTGTAATTGCTATCACCATAAAGAAGTTAAAGTTCATTTTATAAACGTTGATTTTTTTTAAATATGGATGGGTAGCACTCGATCAAGTTCTGCAAAGCACCTGATGGAAATTCTTTAGAATAGTCTTTAAATTTTGTTGTATCTACCAAACTTAGAAATGATACTTTGTTCAAGTCATGAAATCTAGTATTAATTTGTGACAGAATATTGTCTACTATCTCGTAAAACAATGACTTGTATTTGAAGAAAATGTCTTCATCGGATAATTGGGCATGCTGTCTTTTATGGTTGCAGTTACTTCTCACTTTTGCATTACGAAATATTTTGTTGCAGTATTCTTCATTTCTTTTACTATTAATCAAATCGTAAGTACTTCGAATTTTAGCTGCACAGTAACTTATGTCTAAACATTTCTTTTGCAGAACATCACACAAAACATCAGTTAGACTGAATATGTCATAAAAAACCAGAGCCAAAAAACTAAATTCAAAGTCATTCATGTCATTCAAGTACCCTCCGCATTGACGGATGGAAGTACTATCAGTTCCAGGATTTATTTTTATTTCTTCAAAAACCTCTTTTAAACCGTCCCAATTCTCTACTACTGTTTTGAGTATTTTGGAGTTCGATGTCCACCTCGTTTCCACAGCTGTTGGAATTCGCCTTCCAACTATCGAATTTAGAATGTGGTTACGTTTACCTGAATGATGAAAGAAAGTGGGAATTCCCCTTAGGTTTGCAAAGAAAATTCGGCAACTTGAAATACTGTTGCAACTCTGTTGCAGAACTAAATTCAAATGATGCGCTAGACAATGAATGAAAATAGCTTGAGGAACTTCATCTTTGACTTTTTTCTGTAGGCCATTTATGTGGCCTGACATTACACTAGCGCCATCGTAACACTGTCCTATCAATTTATTACGATAATTCAAAGGCCCTAAGATGCTGTCTATTAGTTTAAACAGGGCTTGTGCAGTCCGATCAGAACTTACGTCATAAAAACCTAAGAAACGCTCCACCAGTTTACCATGTGAAGTCACGAATCTTACTATTATAGAGCATTGACAGTTTTGTCCAACGTCCGTCGTATCGTCAATTTGCAATGAAAAAAAAATCAGTTTCATTTACTTCTTTCTTGATTTGGTTACATACGTAGTCTGAAATACATTCAATTAGTTCGTTCTGTATTGTCTTAGACTCGCCGCTGAATACACATTTAATTTTATTGTATTGATTTCTAACTTCGTCGGAACTTACGGAGAGCAAAGTTAGGAGCAGTTCTTTGAAATTACCGCGGTTATGTGACGAAACTTGTTCATCATGTCCTCGAAATGGCAACTCTTGTTTCGCTAAATATATAACGGCTTGAACCACAACTTTCATAAAGTTCCTGTTTAACCGAACATTCTCATTAAATATTTTAATACACAATAAGGACGACTCCTGTAACGCATCGCGAATTGAGTTCAAATTTCTTTCAACTTGTTTCAATTACAATACGCACTTCAAATGCTCACTCGAATCCCCATGTTTGTGAAATGCACGAGTTGAGTTCGCAAACTCGCCAAACCTCGCGTTATTCCAAACGTTCCTTTTCACTCCTAATAAAAGGCAAGCCCAGCAGAAAAGTTTTTGTAGAAAAACACTGCCACATAACCAGGTATACTCCCCATACCAGGTACTTTTAAAATGCAATTGATAAGAATTTCCGGACTTTTTTTGTTTTCTAACAGACACTGATAAACGCGGAGTAGGGCGATTAAACACTAATAAGTCTCTCTTATCTTCCTCGCGCCAACGAGAAAACGGTGTCTCTAATAAATTATACACTACATCGTTTTCTGGATTCATTCGCAAAATCACTTATGAACATCACTAAATAATACACAAATAACAAAATTAACTTGTTTCTCTCACCAAGAAATGGATAAAACTGACAATGGGTTTGCACTTGTCGCCTTGTCGGGGTTCGGCGGGATGGACAAGCGAGGGGTGTTTAGAAACCTGTTTCTTTATTCCTTGAATAGGCAAAGGAACGGCTCTTCTATCCTTGGAGGGTCAATGCTCGTTACCATGGCAACCTACAACAGGCCTGTGTACTAGAAATGTGGAAAAAGAAGCGTTTCTTCTTGAAAACCAGTAGCTACTCTTACATTATATAGGGGTGAGTGTCAGCAAGCGACACGAAAGGGAAAGTGTGCAGCGATACACCCAGACACTTCACGAGGCTTTCGTCTTTCAGATAGCGATAGGAGATTTGTGAGCAGGTTATAACTATGATAAAATGAAAATGCATAATTATTGTGATTATAATTTTAAAATATAGGTGAAGAGCCACTTCAGTCACTTCACCTTGCGGGCCGCGGCTGGCCTCACCCAAGCAGACGATAATGTACGTTCGGGTTTTCTATTTCAGTGTATGGAGCTCAGTGAAATATTATATTATAACTTTATTGCGTATCATTGCTAAGTTTTATTTAGTGTAATGTGTCCATAAATTCCGTTTACTTCTTATTCTATAATCTGTTGCAGAAATAATTACAAAACTGTGTTATTTTAATGTGAAGAGCATTCGATATTCGATAAGCATTAAATGCTACCAAATTAAAATTTTATTTATTTAATGCAGGGCTGTAGGGTTTATCTTTAGCCGTGATAATGGCAACATGCAATATTCATAGTTTAGTGTGAAACAAGTAAACAAATAAACAAACAACAGTGAGAAGAATACATAAATAGTTCATCTCAGCAAGAATGATGGAATATTTCCTGCAGGCGTGGTAAACTACTTAGCCTCACAAATTAAAAAATTAAATAAAAAAAATTAAACAGTTTGTTACTACTGATGTGATTTTAGTCATATTGTATTATATTTTTGGTCCTGGGAAAATATATTTTACTATTACTGTCGTTAGTTCCATTTTGAAGTAGGCTACAAGTCAACAATATAAAACTGACTGATAATTTAGAAGTTGGCAACATATTTTATGTCGATTATTCTTTTTTCTTTTCTTTTGTGGGCTCTTCCATTCTTCAGCGGTTGCCCTGAATTCCCTTCCGCCATCCTTCTCGATCCCGCCAATCCTCCTCCTGCATATGTCGGTCCTTCATCATTTGCATGACACCGGCTTTCCATGTTTTTCTTGGTCTCGCACGCTTCCTCCTTCCCCGAGGTGACCATTCCAGAATAATCTTTGGCCATCTTCCTTCTTTCATCCTTTTTACGTGGCCATACCATTGAAGAGTTCGTTTTTCGATTCTTTCAATTACCGACTCTTCCATCTCCATCATTTGCCTCACATCCTCATTCCTTCTCCTTTCCAATCTGGATACTCTAGCAGCTCTTCTTATTCCCTCCATCTCCGTCGCTTGTATCTTACACTTCTGACGTTCAACAAGTGCCCATCCCTCTGCCCCGTATGTTAGTATAGATTCAACTATAGATTGTAGAATTCTTTTCTTCATTTGTTTGGAAATGGACCTACTCCACAG
The DNA here is from genome assembly GCF_040183065.1 of Periplaneta americana. Taxonomy (NCBI): domain Eukaryota; kingdom Metazoa; phylum Arthropoda; class Insecta; order Blattodea; family Blattidae; genus Periplaneta; species Periplaneta americana. Next base: position 66,045,769 of record NC_091118.1, read on the forward strand.
TACCCCATTCAGCATCTTTATTGCCCTTCTTGCCTGTTGGACTCTGTGATCTACATCTGCTTCACAGCTCCCAGACTCTTGGATAATAGACCCCAAATACTTAAAATGTCTCACAGATTTAATTGTTTCTTGCGGTAGGATAATATCTCTTCCACTATTGCCCACAACGAGGTATTCAGTTTTATTCATATTAATGCAAAGACCTCCTATATCAAAGGCTTCCATCAACCTCCTCAACATGAACTTAGCATCTTCACGACACTGAGCAATTAATACCTGGTCGTCTGCAAATAGGAGAGAATGTATTGTTTCATGTCCAATTGGAACTCCCATACCTTTACACGATCGATTCCATCTCTCTAAGACTTGCTGAATATATATTTTGAAGCGGGATGGGGACACAGTCTACTATATACAGTCGCGAAGCTTGAGGTGTTTTTTTTGCAAATCTCGTGATAAAGCGCTCCAAGCGGTTAGCAACTAGAAACAATAGACTGTCCATGGTCGACTGGACTGTGTCGTATTTCTATCGAGTGCTAGCTCGTTGCGTATTTCACATTGATGCTTGTGAAATGTTCGTTATTGGTTGTAATGAAAATGTTAATGGCTAAAATATAATAATTGGAATAATAATATGGGACAAGGAAGAGACGTTTGTAGTGCTATAAATTGTAGCAACAGTAAGAGAAAGAGGCCAGAGTTATCCTTTGTCTGATTTCCGAAAGATTCAGAAAGGTTCCTGGGTTTCCACAAGAATGCTGTGCAGAAACAAAACTCTTAATTTTGAAGTTCTTTGTGACTGTTAGAATACATTATATCCTTAAATTTCACAATGAAATGTTTCAGTCTAACCGAAAGGACATTAGATACCGGTTAAAGTTCTGTCACTGCTAAATTTCCAGAGAAATAAAGGTTAGGTCTACTTTTTTTTCAGGGGATATATTTTTAATTGTAGCTATTAATTTTGTTATTATTTTTATGTGTTATTTTACTAAAGACGTAGAAAAAATAAGTTTGTTTTAATGAAATTTATTGATCACGTTTTATTTTCAATTCAAGTGGGATTATTCTATAAAACGTCTTTGGGATTATTATTGCTTAGGCCTATCTTTTTTTTTTCAAAGGATGTGTTTTTAATTATAGCTGTTAATTTTGTTGTTATTTTTATTTGTTGCTCTACTAGAGGCGTAGAAAAAGTCTGTTACAATAATATTTATTGATCACGTTATATTTCCAATTCTGGTGTGATTATTATTGCTTAACATCATCCCACTTTGTTAACTACGTAAGCCTACACTACAAGTACCGGTACGCGTAAGTTACTCCATTAATTCATATTTCCATTATTATTGTTGTACAGGGAAACGCAAATTAATATTTATTGGTTTCATAGTTAATTATCGCTATAATATTGAATGAGTGAAGCTATTATAGTAAGTTTCAGTTCGTTTTGCACAAACAAAAATTATATTACTTATTTCTTGCAGGTATCTTCGAGTTTATGGTGGAATTTAATATACTTCATTAAAATAATAAATTAACTTTATGCATTTAATATTTCAATAATGGAAGGAAGGTGTTAATTTTTCCAAAAGAACACGACAACGAAAGTGTAACATATTCCCCACAGATTGTTAATTGGTACAGAGTCGTACGCTTTCTCAAGATCGATAAAAACTAAATGAATTTCTTGGGCTTTAGCATATGATTTTTCAGTGATCTGTCTTATATCAAAGATATTATCTATACAAGATCTACCTGCAGTAAAACCAGACTGATCCTCAGATATTCTTTCCTCAATTGCTATTTCTAATCTATCCTTTAAAATTGCACTAAAAATTCTACTTATAGAGGACATGACACTAATACCTCTATAATTATTAGGATCCTTCCTATCTTCTTTCTTATAAATAGCAGATATGTATGATAAAGCCCAATCTTCAGATATTTCATCCCCTTCCAAGATTTGATTAAACATCTTGCAAATAAGTCTTTGTAATAAAGGGGGGCCATACTTACATAATTCTATCATAATTCCTCCAGGCCCACTTGCCTTTCCATTCCTTGCCTTCAATAGTGCATGCTGAACTTCCTCCTCCAAAATCGGCTCCATATGCGAGGGTAGTCTGTCATTACCAAAATTTTCACTTATTCCTCTTCTTTTTTCAGTTAAGAGACCCTTAAAATGTGTTTCCCATTTCTCCATGCTCACAAGTCGTGTTACTGGTGATGGATTATGGACAGTCCTCATTTTTTTAAGGCTTTCCAAGCCTCTGCCGATCTTCTATATCCTAGCGTGTGGTCTATTTCCCCACAATATTTTTCCCACTACTCTTCCTTAGATAGATTAACCATCTTCTTTACTTTCTTCTTACACCTCTTATACTCTTCAAAATCTTCTTCATTCTTTGTGCTCAGCCATTTTCGATAGAGTGCTTTCTTTTCTTCAATTACGCCTAATATATCTTTAGTTAACCATTCTGATTTTCCTCTGTTCTCCTTTTCTATTCCTAAAGCCTCCTCAGCTGCATTCATAATAGAGTGTTTCAAATACTCGTACAGTTCTGCGGCACTCCAGTCTTCATTCGCCTCCGCCAGTTTATTCGTAAGCCTTTGCTCGTATAAATATTTCACACTACTTTCTTGCAGCAAGTGTACCATGTATCTTGGACTATCTAACATAGAAATTCCATTACTCTCTTCTCTCTCCTTTAGTTTTAAATTGGCCTTTATGGGAAAAGCAACTTTTGCGGTAACAATATGGTGATCGGATCCACGCTCTACTCCCCTCTTCACCATAACGTCTTGTATCTTAATTGTACGTTTTATCTTAGTTATCACATAATCTATAATTATAGATTTTTGATTCCTAGATGGTCTCACCCACGTAAACTTGTGGATATCCTTGTGTTTAAATTTCCCATTCATTATAACACATTCCTGTCCTGTGCAAAAATCTATCAATCTCCTACCATTATCGTTTATCGTATCTTCTCCCCACTGGCCTACAATCTCATCATTGATTTTCCTTCCCACTCTTCCATTAAAGTCCCCCATTATTAACATCTCACTACTGTCCGAACACTCATCCACCACCTCTCCTAAATCCTCATAAAAGTCTCTTTTATTATCTACTGTATCATCATCATTCGGACCATAGACCCCTATTATTTCTAACTTAACTCCAAACATAGACATCGTTATCCTTATTATCCTCTCATTTATTTATTTATTTCCAACTAACAACTTCTCGTTTCCATTTCTTCTTTATCAGGACAGATACACGTGATTTCGCTCTTGATGTTTTATCCACTCCGGTCCATATGTGGATATAGTCACCTATCACTTCTTGCCCTTGTCCTTTCTTTTTTGTTTCAGTCAATACTACAATGTCCATTCCCAGTGACTCAACTGCCTTAACCACCTCTATAATTTTTCCAGTTACTCCTTGTATATTCCATGTTCCAAATGATAAAGTCCGTTTACGCAGCCAAAGTCGATGCCTTTTGTTAATCCGTCCGGCTTTAATATATTTGGGAAACGTAGCAGTTTATATTTTTATAAGACCGGGTAGCTAGCCCTGTGCTTAACCCCCTCCTTGGAGGACCAGGATTTTCTTTCAGGGTTGACTCCCTTAGCCTTTGTAGTGCCAACTACACCGCAAGGCAGCGGTAGTTTTCTGTCAGGGTTCTCTCCCTTAGCTGGCATGTCCCAATTATTGCATCAGGATCTCGCATTTTCGCCCTTTCATGTCTTAGCTGCAAAATGCACCCAGGGATCATGACGAGGACATGCATGAATAGGACTTGGCAGGAATTCATGGCCTTTCTCAGGTTTTAGTGGTACACACTCACCAGCAGAGTGTGTCCCCCTGAGACCATATACTGCCCCTTTGGTCCCCTATGTCGATTATAACAATACATATCGATAGTAGCATTCATACCATTCAACCAATAAGGAGATGCATCTGTGCCGTGAACGTCTCAACAGGCAGCGTCTAGATAATCCCTATTCGCTGGATCCACTGAGTTCTGTCGTATAGCGCTTCTCGACCAATCACCGATCAGTATCTCCCTCCAGCTTCTCCACTTATTGTTGTGCAAAATAGGTGTGTGGATGAGTACCGGTATCTTGCATGTGCCTTGTTATTTTTATAAATATCAGTGAATTTATCGGCTGTAATTGAGCATTTTGTGAGCGTAATATTATGGAAGAGAACGTATTACTGGTTGGAGAAAGAGGACGACCACGGAAATGTATAGCAGCTCCAGAAATAACTAAAAGAAACCAGGCCAAATTAGCAAGGTTAATATTCTTTTTTGATTCTGCTTGGCTCCTACTGATGTATTGGTAAATTAAGCACGGCCGAGTGTTTTGTCAAATTATAATATATTCAAGTTATACATGTATATCATTGATTTTGCCGTGAGTAATAATCAACTGGACAATACTGAACATATGTGCGAATTATGGAAGCAGATATTAATCTTGTGATATAAAGGAACCTAGTAACGAAAATTTGAGTTTTGATAAAATTTATAATCAGTATTTCTTTTGTAGGTTGTAAATTGAGGGTTCGATTCAAGGGGAGAACCCGCTATTTAAAGAAAATTTAGTTTTTTTCTCGTCTCTAGAATGTTGTGTCATAATTGCAATAACTCTGGCAATAGCTTAGCCCACTGGAATTTAAATTTCCATAATAAATTCTCAGACTGTTCCGAGAATACCTAATTTTCCTATTCCAAGATTTGTGATTTATCCTTCTCTCTCACTGGACCCCTCAATTTATACTGTACTATATTATTTTGTAAAATGTACCCATCTGAAGAATTTAGTATTTGGACGCCTATTCTTTTACATTGAATTTTAAAATATGCTTGAGGTAATGTGCTTGTGTAATATTTTAATTTGTTACTGTCAAATCCCACATGATCCCAACTGGTCACTTTCTAAATTCACATGTTTCAAACGGAGCATTCTCAGAACACTCATGATCCAAAGGTATTGTCAAAACTCGTATGATCCATAATTTAAAGCTAAATAACTTTTACTCTTGTATAAATAAATACGGTTACAAATTTGAATAGTAGGTTTTAACCATTGCTCTTTCATTTATTAACCTACATTGTGAAGAAAATGCCCTTCAAGTATTACAAATATGTTTTCCCTCATTTATGATAAGTTTCATTTTTAGAACAAGTGAGTTATGACTCTAATCGACTTATTTAACTGAAAATAGATAATATCTAATAATATATCTATATAATAATATAAATGCTCTCTCCATTAATATCACACAATAAAAGAATTATATTCCAATGGATACCATCCCACTGTAGAATCCTGGGAAACGAGAATGCGGATGCTTTAGCAAAGAAGGGCAGCACTGCTACTTACAGACCTGTTACTAAATCTACGTATTACCCTGTGAAAACATTTATTAAATCTACATAGGCCTACTTAGACTTCAACAAACAAAATTTGATAACAGAATCCCAAGGGAAAAAATGGAACTCTCTGCATCATAATCCACAGTTAATTCCCGATTTACCACGAAAATCGTCTGTAGTTGCATTTAGATTGGCAACAGACCATGATTGTTTGGCCAAACACCTGCATAGAATTGGAATATATCAGTCTCCTAACTGCCCATTGTGCAACTCAAACCAAGAAATGGATTCGGAACACCTCAAAATCTGTGCTTCAGTGGCTGGCCATGATAATAACTTTGAAAAATATTGGAGTGCAAGAGGTCAAATGACTTTATTGTCAAACGCCTGGCATTAGAAAACAACAACAACATATATTATATCTAGACATGAGTGAACAACAAGCTCTTTATTATTTGTTGGGATTAGTTTGGTTCAAAATAAAACAAAATAAGTCATACAGTATTTGTGAAAACTGTTTTTCATTTCTAATAACTGATAACAGGGATGAATTTATAAATTTTATTAGCACATTAATAGTGATTCTCAAGTCCTGCAAGGAAATGCCACTTGCATACTCTTTTAAATCTGTGTTTGATATAATCCTAAATGCAGAAACATTTTTTAGAAATAAAAGTGAATGGAATGGAATTTAACTGAGGGGGGCACAGATGGCCCAGCACTGCGACCTATTGAGATCTATTGCGCTAACCCTCGATATGGAATGAATTGCATGCCACAGATCCCCTACACATACCGCACTAACCACATGACTCCCTTAAAGACCGGTCCCTAAAGCCGATAGAATCCATATACCATTCCTGCTTCGGCAAATTCCCTCAAGGCCCCTGTCGGTCTGAGGGAAACTCCTCTACCGAGTAGGTCCGCCTCGGGTGCCATTGCAGAAGCCATCCAACATCGCTAAACTACATTCCAGGGAGGCCGGTCGAGAGAGTCAGCACCTTCGGGAGGCCGCTGGTAGAGTGATCTGAAAAACCAGAAACGGGATGATGAGGAAAGGATGATGGGGGAGGAAAGGAAGTGGCGAAAATGAGTGGGGTTTCAATTACCTGATAAAGTTATCTGATATTCATCCATAGGAGTGAGGGAAAACCCCCGAAAAAACCCCACCTAGGCAACTCGTCCTGACTGGAATCGAATCCGGGACCACTGGGTTCGGAGTTATACTTGCTAACCTCTCAGCCACAACAATAAAAGTGAAACTTTGGTAGAAAATGAGTTGACACTAAAGACTCTGACGTCTTTCTTCATTAATACTTCAATTCATAGCCTAAAAGAAAACATATTCGGTCAGGACCATTGCAATAGAGAAACTAATTCATGTGAATGACAATATCTTGAGGAGGTGTGAAATATGAGTGCGAGAAAATGGACATCATATCCAGCATTTTTTTTTTTCGTTTTTTTTTTTTTTTTCATTTATTATATTCCATAGATCTTACATGAGCAATGAAGCTTTAAGATTTTACAATATTACAATTACAATTTTACCAATTTTTACAATATTTTACAATTTTTATAGTTGTACAATTTTGTAATTTTCTACAATTTTTTACAATTTTTTTAACAATATTTTGGCGAGCTGTAGTGAGATGATGTGAGGCTCGAGGATTCGCCAAAAGATTACCCGGCATTTGCCTTATGTTTGGGGAAAACCTCGGTAAAAACCCAACCAGGTAATCAGACCAAAGGGGGTGAAATGAAATGAGGCTGAGGACTCGCCATAGACCATCCGGCTTCAGTCCCACGGCTGGAGAAGACCTAGGAAGAAACCATTCAATGAGACCAAATGGGGGATCCAACTCAAGCCTGAGCGCAGCTCTGGATCAGCAGGCCAGTGAGTCTGCCGACTGAGCTACATCGATGGCTCTATTAAAAATATAGACATAGCCAGTCAGATTATTAAATTTACAAACGCAAACGATTATTCATCAGTTGATCTATAATATATAATACAAAACAAGTAAGTTAATTCAATTTAAGGCGTAAACAATTCAATCAGTTGTAATATACAGAAATTGATAATACATATCATGCAAATTACTTCAAATTAGGAAAACAAACAATTCATCAATAGAGCTACCTATACAGATTATTATTCAATTTAAAGCATATGCAATTCATCAACCAAAACTATAATAACATATACAATACAAAGTAAGCAGATAATTCAATTTACAAGCATACTTTCATTAAGCTATACAAATTTGTACATAATCATAAACAATTCATTAGTTGAGAAGAATGAGTAACAAATTATGATCTGTTATATATACACCTAAGTTTTAAGAAGAGAGCAAGCATGCCATCTTAGCGGCAGACGAATTACTTTCTGCCTGGTCAATTTCTGTGCTACCATAGCTTAGGTGCAATGTAGTGAACATGATAATACTAATTTAATTATGTTCTTTTTTGTTTTTGTTTAACGGCGCTCGCAACTGAAGAGGTTATGTCAGGGTCACCGTGTGCCGGAATTTTGTCCCGCAGGAGTTCTTTTACATGACAGTAAATCTACTGACATCAGACTGTCGCATTTAAGCACACTTAAGGGGTTAGGTACAGCTTACAGCAGTAACATTTTTGGAAATATTCAACATTTTTTCCTCCATTATCGTATCTTGTACAATAATTAAAATTGGTATGTGTAAAACACTGTCCTTCTGCTATATGAAATATATATATATATATATATATATATATATATATATATATATTTTTATATATTTTTTTCAAAATTCAAAATGTTGGCAGTTCACTGTGCAGTGATGAATCGTTTCCCTCATAACTCAAAAACTTGTCAACTTTCTCATGTTCTAGTTTTCGAGTTATGTGGGAAACGCATCATCACTGCACAGTGAACTAAATTTTGAAAAAAAAAAAAAAAAAAAAAAAAATGCAAATAATTTTTTTTAAATCGTAAAAATATATTTTTTTTTCCATATAGCAGAAGGACAGTGTTTTACACATACTAATTTTCAATATTGTGCAAGATATAGTAACGGAGGAAAAAATGTTGTATATTTCCAAAAGTTTACTGCTGCTAGCTGTACCTAACCCCTTAAGTGCCATCGACCTGGACCGGGATCGAACCCGCAACTTCCGGCACAGAAGGCCAGCACTGTACCGACTGTGCCAAACACGTCAATAATAATAATAATAATAATAATAATAATAATAATAATAATAATAATAACTGTGAATTTAATGCCTACCCATTTCAATTGAGTGAATCAGGTTCCGCATATTGCGGATAGATGGCAGGACTGTGACCCATTTTGAATTTGTACAAATCCAGAAACAAAATTTGGGCTACTTGAATTTTCCAAGTTCCAGTTAACATACTGCTCATGCTCAGTGCTTACTAAATGGAACTTGAAAAATTCAGGTGACCCAAATTTTGTTTCTGAGTCTGTATACCACTTCGACGGGCCACCTGTACATGTTGTGCATCATTGAAGAGTTCTGTCGTTTACTAGGGTGAGTGTATGTGTAAATGTTCGTGTAAGTGTAGAGTAGGGAATGAGCGTATACCGAATCTCAGCGCTGAGCAATCTGATGGCATCAAGGTGTTCCGAATTTCAGCGATGACGTCACTGATGCTCTAGCGTTGTCGCATCAGTTCCATCAGTTTGCAGAGGTGGTGGCAGTATCCATCAGCCGCCATCAGAGAATCTGATTGGTTCTTGTACAGGGCGGGAGTTAGCAGACGAATAACATCGTGCACTGTTGTGTCATGGCGGTGTGTTCTGCTGTATTGTTTGTAATATGCGTAACGTAAAAAAAAAAAATAATTAATAAAATAAATATGTTAACTGCTTATGAACGAATATGTCAACAGTCCAGTTATTACTACTGGTTCAAGAACTAAGTTGTTTATGCTCTCTTTCCTTTGAGCGAAATGACAGTATGGAAATTTCGCAAAATCTTCGGCTAGCGTAGCACAGACAACAACTTGTACAGCCGTCATTATAGCCATTGAACCTTCCAGCAGTTTTGTTCCTATTTCGCTGCAGCGTGACTTCATTGATGTTCACCGGTCCAGTGAGATTCGGAATATGCTGAATGGGTGAGGATGTAGATGAAGGTGTGGAAGGGAGAAGGGGGAACCCGGTGCCGGCATGAGCCTACTCCTGCCGAATAGCACCAAGGGGGCCACCAGGCTTAACTTCCCCGTTGACGGATGAAACGCTATCAACAGTGACATAGGCTATACCTTCCCTTCATATGCACTGCTGGGAGATTTGGGATTTAACCCAGGCATATTGGTGCATAATCTAGTGATTAGAAGTCGTGCACATCCACCTCTCCTAGTCACGAGGTAGAATTATAGTAGTAGTAATAATAATAATAATAATAATAATAATAATAATAATAATAATAATAATAATAATAACAATGGTTACTCGGGAGGAAATTAAAAGCAGAGTAAATATGGGAAAAACCTGCTATTATTCGTTTGAAAAGATGTTGTCATCTAGTCTGCTGTAAAAAAATCTGAAAGTTAGAATTTATAAAACAGTTAAAGTAGCCACGTTCAATTAGTAGGCTAGCGGTGTCAAAGAGGACTGAAGCTTTGTAGTTTCAATAATTTTAATTATGTCGCTGTCCATTGTCGTCAAGTCTTTTGATGGCCGCTCTAATACTCCACGCGGAGTGTATGGACGGAAGCTTTATAGTTTCAATAATTTTAATTATGTCGCGCTGACCATTGTCGTCAAGTCTTCTGAAGGCCGCTACAATACTCCACGTGGAGTGTATATATAAACCAGAGTTGCAAATTTTAGCAGTGTGTCTTGTTCCATGTTATATTAATATATAGCATCAACAAACAAGACGTGACAACGTCGCATTTTCATTTTATTATCGGTGCATGCAATAAAGACCTACAAATATTAAAAGGAATGCCGCTGCCTAAAAATTAAACGAGGCTACTATATATTAACGGTTGTCCTGCATGGTTGTGAAACTTGGACTCTCACTTTGAGAGAGGAATAGAGATTAAGGGTGTTTGGGAATAAGGTTCTTAGGAAAATATTTGAGGCTAAGAAGGATGGAGTTACAGGAGGATGGAGAAAGTTACACAACGCAGAACTGCACGCATTATATTCTTCACCTGACAATTAGAAACATTAAATCCAGACGTTTGAGATGGGCAGGGCATGTAGCACGCATGGTCGAATCCAGAAACGCATATAGATTGTTAGTTGCAAGGCTGGAGGGAAAAAGACCTTTGGGGATGCCGAGACATAGATGGGAGGATAATATTAAAATGGATTTGAGGAAGGTGGGATATGATGGTAGACACTGAATTAGGCCTAGCGAGCACGAGCGATTTCTGTCCGTGCGGATATTTAGCCGCGGCGCGGCGGTAAGAAAACAGCTCTCTTGATTTAAGTGGGCGCACGAACGGTGAAAAAAACGCTGTTCTCTCAGTCTACTGTAGCTTTTTTTTTCGAGTAGGTTATTTTACGACGCTTTATGAACAGCTTAGGTTATTTAGCGTCGGAATGAGATGAAGGTGATAATGCCGGTGAAATGAATCCGGGGTCCAACACCGAAAGTTACCCAGCATTTGCTCATATTGAGTTGAGGGAAAACCCCGGAAAAAAATCTCAACCAGGTAACTTGCCCCGACAGGGAATCGAACCCGGGCCACCTGGTCTCGCGGCTAGACTCGCTAACCGTTACTTCACAGGTGTGGACTCTACTGTAGCTCTAGCTGATAACACTCAAGAATAAAACATAAATTTTGTGGAAAATCTGTAATATTTATATTACGTCTTCGAAAACAGCGAAGAAAGAGAATGTGGGTCCATCCCCTCTTAAGCCAAATACTACTTAAGGGACATTCATTGTATAGATACGGAATTAAAATTTGGAGCGAGTCTTGATGGGAGTCCACCTGTATGTAGGGCTAGGCAGCAATTTCGCACGACTATTCACAAGTACCATATATACAGGGACTCTTGTTTACTGTACAGTATGCGCAGTGTATTGTAAGCGAAAGTTAAACAATAAGGGAGCTCCACATTTTATTTCCATATCATATCCTGAAAAATGTTCTGGGTATTTTAGATGAGTAAAAATTCATTCAACGTACTCGTATTATTAAACTTCATACAGCCACACATAGCTTATCAGAATACAAACAATTATGAGAAAGGCAGTAGCACCAGAAGAAAGACTAGCAGTCACCGTAAGGTTAACAATATTAATATTTGGTTTCAATAATTACAATTTACATAAGACATTACATACGAGTATATAAAGCAAGTAATTTAATGTGTTTATGTTAATGCAGCTCGAATAAGTCAGATTGATTTGATGAGAGCACTGTACTGTCACTAGGCGACAATGAAAAACCACTGGGTGTAGCCTACTGCAGGACGGCGTTGGTTCGGAATTGGGTACATATGTTGAAAAATATATTGCTGTAGAATTGTAGATGAAGTCTGTTTTGCCTGAGGAGTCTGAATCTGTTGAAGTGGAACCATCTGCACAGGTTGAATCAAATGTGTAGACTGGTGGCATTCCAGATGAACTAAACACATTTGAAGGATAGGGGAAGTGAGAATTGATATGCATAAATGTGTTTTGATATCCTGCATGACTGTCTGACCTGGATTAGCTATTTCGTTGAAAAATGAATTTCTGTAATACTTGAAAAATTGCCACTTTTACTGTCAATATTTGTTGTGGTGAAAGTTTTCGAAAAGTCGGCAATAATGAGAGCAAGAAAGATTTATCTTTAGGCCTATCAATTTCTTCTGTTCTACTATCCTTCAGAATTTGTAGGTGGATTCTTTGAAATTAGGCTTCCTAGACATTAATTTCTTTTGCTTCTTTATTTCCTTACTTGTCGAAGACTTTCCATTGCATTGGGATAATATATCACAACTGCATCATTAAGCGGTTGTTTAGCAGCTCGTGTGCACACTAACATATTCTGACACGTGTTTCATAATATTGCGCGGTTGGAGCTGCGCTCGGAAAATAGAGCATGTTGCGTTTTTAAAACCGCCGCTGTAAAATACCCGCTCGTGAGTTCACATCAATTTCAAGCAATGTGTTCTATCAAAGCGGTTTTCTAACCGCGGCGGATAAGCGGACGAAAAACCGTCCGTGCGGATATTTAGCCGCGGCGGTAAGAAAACAGCTCTCTTTATTTCAGTGGGCACACGAACGGTGAACAAACCGCTGTTTTCTCAGTCTAGCTCTAGCAGATAACACTCAAGAAGAATTGTGGGAAATCTGTAATATGTGCTACGTCTTCGAAAACAGCGAAGAAAGAGAATGTGGGTCCATCCCCACTTAAGCCAAAGACTACTTAAGGGACAAATTCATTGTACAGATACGGAATTAAAATTTTGAGCGAGTCTTGATGGAAGTCCGCCTGTATGTAGGCCTTGGCAAGAATTTCAAACTACTGTTCACAAGTACCATATATATAGGGACTCTTGTTTACTGCACAGCATGCACAGTGCATTGTAAGCGAAACTTACACAATAAGAGAGCTTCAAATTTTATTTCCATATCATATCGTAAAAAAAAACCTTCTGAATATTTTAGAATGAGTAAAAATTCATTCAACGTATTATTAAATCTCATACAGCCACACATACCTTATCAGGATATAGACAATTATGAGAAAGGCAGTAGCACCAGAAGCAAGACTAGCAGTCACCGTAGGGTTAACAATATTTTTTATATTTGGTTTCAATCGTTACAATTTACATAAGACATTACATACGAGTATATAAAGCAAGTTATTTAATATGTTTACGTTAATGCAGTTCAGATAAGATTAACTTGATGAGAGCACTGTACTGTCACAGGCGACAATGAAAAACCACTGGGTGTAGCCTACTGTAGGACGGCGTTGGTTCAGAATTGGGTACATATGTTGAAAAATATATTGCTGTAGACGAAGTGTGTTCTGTGTGAGGAATCTGAATCTGTCGAGGTGAAACCGTCTGCCCAGGTTGAGTCAAATGTGTGGACTGATTATGTGGTGGCATTTCAGATGAACAAAACACATTTCAAGGAAACGGGAAGTGAGTAGTGATATGCATAAAAAAATGTGTTTTGATATCCTGCATGACTGGGTGACCTGGATTATTTCGTTGAAAAGTGAATTTCTGTAATACTTGAAAAAATACCACTTTTACTGTCAATTTTTGTTGTGGTAAAAGTTTTCGAAAAGTCGGCAATAATGAGAGCAAGAAGAATTTATCTTCATCAATTTCTTCTGTTCTGCCGTCTTTCAAAATTTGTATGTGGGATTCTTCGAAACTAGGCTTCCTAGACATTAATTTCTTTTGCCTCTTTGTTTCCTTACTTGTCGAATACTTTCCATTGCGTTGGGATAGTATTTCACAACTGCATCATTAAGCGGTTGTTTTGCAGCTCGTGTGCACACTAACATATTCTGACATGCGTTTCATAATATCGCGCGGTTGGCGCTCCGCTCAGAAAATAGAACATGTTGCGTTTTTAAAACCTCTGCTGTAAAATATCCGCTCGTGAGTTCACATCAATTTCAAGCAATGTGTTCTATCAAAGCGGTTTTCTAACCGCGGCGGATAATCGTACGAAAAACCGTCCGTTTCACAGGATAGAGTCCGCGGGCTTATGTGAGGGCGGCAATGAACCTGCCGATTCCTTGTAAGCCATTTGTAAGTAAGTATTAATAATGGTATTACACTGATGAAGACTGAAACATTCACTCTTCTGCTAGCAAATATTTATACAATCTTTCGTAATACAGGCCTTTTACAATTTTCAGAAGCAAGGAAAATACAGTTATCACGCTTGCATGATATCATGGCACTTACGTACATAACACAATTCCCAAACTCTCATTGATTTTAGAAAATACATACTCCATTTTATGAACTATCATGCGCAAATGACAAAAGGTTTTATGCTATATCGTGGAATAAATTGAATCGGTCATTTGTAAAACCACATGGGTCACAGAAAATAAGTTTCCAAGAAAACAGAAAAAACTACCTATAGTTAATGGATTTTCTGTTAGGTCTGTGAAATTTTTTCAGGAGGATCATACATTAGTATGTCTGATTACAAAAGCATTGTATCTTAACTATCTCATTTGATGTCACCTTAAAATATTTTTTTAATTTCTTGGACTCATGTTCTTCTAACAACTACCAACAATAACAACTCCAGTATCCTGACAAAATATGGACTGTATTGTTTGTTGTAGTGTGAAATACATTATTATACAGTTTTCAATCAATTTATATTGGTATTTTTATTTCATATTTAAATTGACTGATATCATTCACAAATTAAATTCAAAATATCATAGCCGACTAAAAAAAAGTTGTTCGCAAGTAATTAATTTTCATACCAGTGTGTCACATGTTTAATGGCAATGTATGAGTACAGATTTATCTTCACAATAAGAAAATAACTTAAATTGCATATAATCCCTCCAAAAAAGACAGTGTTTCTTGCGTTGAGATCTCTCTTCGAGGACTTTTTCTCTTTATATCATGCACTTCTACAAATCCTTGAAGGTACACAGGTACACATCTTGTTCATCCTTCAAATGACGTAGTTTTACTAAAAATATCTTTTCGAACTGGTACAGGTACTTTTATAGAACACTCTTGATTATTTTTTCTTCTGCAGAACTCTTGGAACTACACTCACTGTACAACACCTTGACAAAGAAGTGCATGATAGCAAATGCGCCATGGCTGCATCATGGCGTTAAGCATTAAATCCCCGAGTCGAGACTAATGTGGTTTTGAAAGAATTAATTATTTTAAGATTTTATAGAATGCTTAGTAATGATCGGACTCATGTTGTTTTGACTGAAAATGAAGCGTCTATCCATAGTGCTTCATATACAGGGACATCACTTTATTTTTACCAACATTTTTAACATTAACCTGGCTATACTCGGAAACACTGTTGCCCTCTTCCATTACAGGAGTTTGATGTTACTAGTGCAATATGTAAACAAATCATTTTACTAGGTATAAGAGGAGAGAAAGTAGTGTATCCATTTATGTTGTAGGGAAATACGATATTACGATTTTCAGTTTGATGATCACTTTTACGGAATTTATCAAAATACAGTAGAATAGTAACATTTTTTTTTCAAAAACTCAAATTTTCAGGCGGCTATGTTCGTTATGTAATGTCTACTTTATTTAGCATATTAATTATTGATGTTAACATACAATATAGAGAGTGCATTTAAATTGAGGGGGTCATAAGTAAAGGGCTGTAAGTGCACTTAAGTTACTTTTGAGGAAATGGGGTTTAAATATTTAAGCTTTCGTAAAATCGGTGAAATTTTTATTTAAATTTTAATGTGTGATGCGATTAAAATATCCCTTTGCCACTAAAATTTTAGATACTTTAGCTTACACTGGATGCACTTAACTCATGTTATTACAAATGTCACTAGCATTTCTTTGCTTCTAGCCACCTCAATTCAAAATAAGCTAATCTGAATTTTTAAACAAGTTGCTGAAAATGGTTGCCGTTCATTACAATGCAGGCTTCAATTCTTTACGCATATTATTAAAAACATTTTGAAGCATATTCTCTGAAATTTAATTTATCGTTTCTTGAATATAATTTTTTAGTACGATATTATTAATATAGGTTCTTTCTTTTATAGAAAACGCAACCATATTTATGAAACACACTATACACTGCAGTGTTTACTTCACTGCTTGAAGACTTCGAATGCAACAGCGGCCGTAAGTTTGTGTGTCTGACGGGAGCAAGGACATTAGTGAAGGGGTGGGAGTGAAGTACATTCAGAAATGCAGGTACAATAAAAAATGATGTCCCTGTAGTACCGGTAACTCATTTTCGTAAAAATGTGGACTCGTGTGGTTTATACATGACCGATTCAATTAAAGGCTCACTATTTGTTTAACCAGAGCTCGATATTGTGGACGACTGCGCCATAACTGCAGTAGTGCCGAATATTTCGTCCAGTAGTCCAGTAAGTTAGCATTCATTTCTATAATGGAAGATTCGGATGTTCATAAGAATCTTACGTCTATAATTTGGTTCTGCAGATTGATTGGAATAGCACCGTATTCTTTCCGTAGATGCAACAAGCAAGGAGACAAGAGCTACGTCACACTGGATTCTTTTTGAGTAAAATTTGTAACATTTTCTTTAAATCTTTATTGTGTTATACGATGAGAGAGTAATGGAACGGAGAATAATTCTCTCCGGCGCCGGGATTTGAACCCGGGTTTTCAGCTCTACGTGCTGATGCTTTATCCACTAAGCCACATCGGATACCACCCCGGCGTCGGACAGAATTGTCTCAGATTAAGCTCCAACTCTTGGGTTCCCTCTAGTGGCCGCCCTCTGCGCTACGTCATAGATGTTATTTTGAGTATTATGATGTATGAAATTTCCCTTTAGCGAAAGAATCATTTATATATAGGCCTAGTATATACTCCAAGATACTATATTGTGTGCAACTAGGCCTATTATCGTGTCACGTTTTATTTTCGTTTGTTTCAAGGTGGATCATGTTCATGCAATTATAGCACTATTGAGTGAAATGGACAAAATTCTATTACAGCAGCGAGAGAAACATGCTTCTATACTCGTGTAAGACGTCAAACAATGTTCTACTTTGTGTTTCAAGTTGTTATGCTGGTAATTCCACACGTATTAATATTTGCTGCAATAAAGCAAACTGTCTCAATGATAATATGTTCTCCAACCACGAGAAAGTCTCTCGGGAATGAGACGCAGCGGGGTAATGCTGTGAATGAATGTTGTCATAAGGTGTCATAAGGTCACACACGTGGGTACTCGTATCTCTACTGACTAGCTCTCACAGCACAAACAATAACACTGATACACACATATTTATACTACCCTAGTTACAAAATTAGATCACTGTTAATCTCCTGGTCTTTTAATCCTTCCATACAGGAAATAACATATGCAGGAGAGCGCCTTGTTTTTAAACTGACGTTATAACGATAATATTATTTATCTATTTCGCTCCAATAGATGACGCAATAGTAAGCACATTCCTTTCACGGTGATCTCCTGGTTGGAGAACAGTAAATATTTTTACGCTGTCTTCACTAGTTCGAAAGGAATTAAAATCGCATTATATGAATGGGTGGTACTTTACGTCAAACAATGATCTAAGCTTTTCAAATCGACTACTGTATACTGTCTTTCGATTCAATTTATCACACACGCAGAATCTCCTCACAACACAAACTTAATGACATAAGTTATGTGTAACTGGCATCGAGAACGTCGAAGTTCCAATTCCAAAGTCATCACTAACAATAGGAATGCATCAAATTCACAATTGAAGGCTCATACACATTAAACTTCGTGAAACAGTTAAACTAATTACGAGTAAAGGCTGGTTCACAATAAACCGGGAAAGGAAACGACAACGAAAACGAGAACGGAAATAATGTTAAAATAAATGTATTCAAGTGTGAGCGTTCACAATTAACTATTCTGAATGCTCACATTTAAATACATTTGTTTTAACAATATTTCCATTCTCGTTCTCGTTGTCCTTTCCGTTTCCGGTTTATTGTGAATCAGCCTTAACTCCACTTTCGGACTCCCGTTTCTCGTCGCTTCCTTTTGGATATTTTGTTGTGTTATCTCCATGCTCTATTTAACACTATCCTCTGTGAAAGAGGGCAGTGATATCTTGACTCAAAATTCTGCTGTACTTTACCTTGTATCATTTTCATTATGTGAAATGTTTGTACTTTTACTGTCACTATTCCAAGTGTGTTTGTGTTGCCACTTGACAGCGGAGGAATTCAATAATTCTTCATTTCAATTTCGGCAATTGCTTGTTAGCTCCGATCTCCATAAGGATTTCGTCAATGGAATACAAAGACTTCTCAACCATGTACAGTAGTGGCAAAAAAAAAAAAAAAACCGGACCGACCCTTGTAGCTGATTTCAGAGCCTTGTTCACTCCAGACCGTCGGTGCATATTCCTTGGACCCTAAGTCAAATTTATTCCTTGCACCCTTATTCAAATTTATTCCCAATACTTTTCGATTGCAGCGATATTTTACTATTTAATTAACTTATTATTCCCAGAACATGAATTTTACCAGCTTATTTTCTAATGGCTTTCGAAATGGGCTGCGTCAGCAGTCGAAACTACAATAATTTCAATAGATTACTTGCTATCTTGTGAATGCGGGCGTGGCATGCGCAGTGGCTCATTTCGGGGACTTTGATTATTCCGTCGGAACGGTTTTTTTGCCACTACTGTACATTATGAAATAGCAGAATTTACAGCGTGTGGTTTCTTCGTCATAAAATTGCCTTTCCTATATACCACACTGGGAGTTATTGCTTCGTACTTCGTAGTGTTGGCCAGACAGTATGAAATGTAATAAACTGAAGTGAATATTCTTCTATGAGACGCACACCGTACATTTATAACACTTCATTTATTGTGTGACGACACGTAATGATGTGCTTCTGCATATCTTCACCGTATTCAGCGCATGCGTTATATTAATTTGAGTTTATTACCGCATTTGGAAGTTTTCACAAGCTCAAAAATGGGAATATTAGCCCCAAATCTACTTCTGACGACCAACAGAATTGTCTTTAATGTTTCAGTTTTAATTTTTTGCATAATATTTGCTTCCTTGTAGCGAATTATTGGCAGCAGGTAACTCACGTTTAGCGAATTGAAACCGCATTGCTCGGAATGAGTTCTATTTCGCTTCGATCTATTAGGCTTACTTTTCTGTGATGTCACCGAGGACTTTCCTGAACTCTACGATGAATATTGGGCAATTCACCAATTCAACTGACAACAGATAACTGCACTGTTGATTCGGCGTTAGAAAATAATCGATATATGATATTGAGAAGAAAAACTACCATGACATATTTACAGATTTTTCTTTGTTAACAGTGAATTTAATATATATTTGTTGAAAGGGAATGACTATAAATATTCTCGGATTAATGACACTGTAGAAAAATCGAAATCTAATATTTATTTTAATAAACCAATTTCTGCTCTTACTAAATTAAATTATGAAATCGAATTTATTTCCATAATACTCGTATGAGATAAATTTAAGAGGTATTAGTCTAGCCATATAAATAGATAAGGTAGACCAAGGGGTAATTGTAAACAAATGCTGTGAGAAATACAAAACTGTCAATATAAAAATTTTAATTTGGGGAATATTTAAATTAACATGTTTTTCTTCACCTTCATTTTTGGCATCGTAAGTAAACATAGTGTTATTTTTTTAAGAATATGTTGTTTTTATGAGTAATGTATAGTAGTTAATATTTATTACGAGAGTTTTGAGATCTCCCATAACTTCAGTTCATTAAATTATGACGTGTTTACATTTGCCCCATAGTTTTAATTGCTTGGGGATAATTGTAAACATGTTTTACTATGGTTACATTTCGTACTTCTCAGTAATCAAAATGCCAAGAAATTATATTAGAAAGAGACTCCCACCCAACTACACTGTAGAGGATTTAGAGAGGGTATCACAGATGTGAAAAATAGTAACTACAGTTATCATGAAGCTCAGGAGAGGTACTGAGTTACTATATCGTCATATATCATAGGTTAAAGGGAAGAAATGTACCAGTGACCTAAATTGGAGTTGGAAGGAGTACAGCTCTTTCTTCTGAAACAGAACATAAAGTGTTAAGTGTCTGATAGCCCGTGCGAAAATTGGTGTTTACAATTACCCCCTGTCAAAGGGGCAAATGTAAACTAGCAATTAAAAGATGAAAAAAGTCAACCTTATTATTTTAAACCCATTTTCAGGGAAAAGAAAGATCTAAAAATAACACATGCTTCTTTGTCATTCTTACCGTTTCTGAGGGTTGTGTAATGTTGGAATATATTTGAAATCAGTGAAAAGTTTTTTCAATTACCCTGGTCTACCCTACAGTACATTGTTATGAAAATCAAAAAAATACATTTTTATTGGTCTTCCATAACTACGTAGTTACTTGCTATTAAGGTATTATATTAAACCTTCTACTTTCATTCTGACGCACTTATGATTTCCAATGTTATAATTACATTGGCCTACGTGGCTTTCGTTGTTTTGAAAAATACAGTATTCCTGAATCAGAGTTTTCATGCTGGTTGCAAAAATGAAATAAGTTTTCGTATACTACGTTATAACTTTTCACAGTTCAACATTTTATGTTGTTTATATCCATCATAATATAGCAAATCATTATTATTATTTTTCTGCGTTTTACTTTTATTGAACATTATTTCAAAGATATGACGTTTATAATGTCAATTCTATTACTTAAAATTTGAAAAAAAAATATATATATATATATATATATATATATATATATATTCTTCCCTCCATATTTAGTAAAGCCTAATCTTACTATTTCCGACCTAGTAGCTTAAAATGAACTGCGAGTAAAACATCCGTTATTTATTTTTGAGGATTCATATCTGTCTCCATCCAACATCATCTATAAACTTAAAAAAATAAAATTCCAAGTGTTTTCAGATCATAAAGTTTACTTGAAATATTTGAGGAGCATAGTATCAAAGTTAGACAACTCCATTTTTTTTTTTTTTTTTTTTTTTTTGCGATTTCGATATATTGTTTCTCATAGAATTTTGTGTGCTGAATGCGATTCTGGAACAGTTTAGATTAAAAAACGGACAGAACAGAGCGAAAATAGCACTTAATTGTGCACTTCAGAATCAAAATGTAGACAACTCCACTGTGGCTTGGTTTCATATTAAGACAATTCCTTCAGTAGCCAATGAGAAGCCCACATTCGTACCACCTTTTCCCATCACGCATCGCGAACCAACATGGCTGATTGTTTATATAATCGGTTTGTGGATCAATAAGTACTGTTTTACGTAAATTTGCTTTGAAACCGACTTAGGAGAGACTTAGATTCAAAAGTAGCCTATACAATTTCACTTTATATATGACTTCGTTTGGTTTCAAAAACAGACAACTCCACTTTAAATATGGCTTCATTTGGTTTCAAAAACAGACAACTCCATGATTTAGTTTCAGAGGTGGACAACTCAACTTTTTTTAACTTAAATTTCAACCTGAATATTAATTTTAACCACATTTTGAGACTGAAAAAATATTTATATGACCCATGAGAATGTTTAAAAAAAATGTAGGCCTACGTATAACGGTGACATTGGTTTCCAAGGATCTAGTGTTTTGTTTCTCCTGTAAAAAAAAAAAAGCAAATTTAATCAAAAACATAGAGGCTACAAAAACAATAAATTAATTTTAACATGAAAAATAAAATAAATAAACAAAAATAATTTTATAATATGGCGGAGTTGTCTAACTTTGATACCAAGTTCCTCATTTACTCTTTTAAGAGCTTGCTATTGAAACAAACCATGTGGGAGCTAAATGACATAGGGTCACATATACAGGGGTGCGTTCCAGTCAAATGGACTACACATTTAAAATCTCTCAGAGATAAACTATCCCCCATTAAAAGTACATAGTTTTGAAGTGTTTTATTCTAGTCGGAGGTATAGCTCGACCAACTACAGAAAGACCTTCAACTTTTCCAATACTCACGTGACCATGGAGGGGGAGACGTCAGCTCGCTAGGCCGGGTTACACTAGTCAGACTCCAATTGTGAATCCGATTCAGAAGCTGTGTTGTTAGCAGAGCTTTTACTTTTCAAAGGCCTGCCGCGCACACTTGATTTCCCTTCCATTATTATAAATTACAATCTGTTTTAACTAGCCTATACACAATAAGTCGAAATGGAATATTAATTGATTGAAAAGTGAAAGCTTGGACGCGAACACGACTGTTGTTTCAAATAGTTCAAAACATACTCATTGCGAGACGTCGATCAGGGTGCGCATCTACAACACAACAGACCCCCACTATGACAACCTGCGCACGAACGGACACTGGTTTGTGGCGCAGGTTTTAATGTCAGTGGTCGGGCTATAGTAATACTGTTGTCTCCTCTGGCACTTATATTTTTAAACGTTGTAGAGCTAATGTAATGATGAGGTACAGACAGTTGTCGAAATGCCACTGAATCAGACTTATACGGCGCTATTCATGCAATCAGTGAAGAAAATAGAATAGAGTAGAACATAATAAATATATATATATATATATATATATATATATATTTTAGTAGGTTATTTTACGACGCTGTATCAACATCTCTAGTTATTTAGCTTCTAAATGAACTTAAGGTGATAATGCCGGTGAAATAAGTTCGGGGTCCAGCACCGATAGTTACCCAGCATTTGATCATATTGGGTTGAGGGAAAATCCCGGAAGAAACCTTAACCAGGTAACTTGCCCCGACCGGGATTCGAACCCGGGCCACCTGGTTTCGCGGCCAGACTCGATAACCGTTCCTCCACAGGTGTGGACAAACAGAATATTTATTTCGTTACTTCTGTCGTCAATTTGCAAAAGGGTACATGTCCAAAATAACAAAGTGTTGGAAAATCGCAAAAACTATAAGTTAACAAATTATAATATCCATATATTTTTTTCTAATTAGGTCACTATGGATACATACATTCCGGATCTATGAAAATTTTAATTTTTTAAGTCTGCTATGGCTTTTTTACTATTTCCCAACACTTTGTCATTTTGGACGTGTCCCCTTTTGCAAATCGACGACAGACTTCATACATCTTAATTCCTTCAGACAGACCTGGCACAATTATATCTATTATCACAGATTTGTCTTACTTTACAATTTTTAGTTTCCTATGCCAAGTCGTACTTACGTCTTCGTGCTACTCCAGTCGCACCTCGTGGCATCTGACTATAGTTGGGCCTAAATATATTACACACACTGCACTCCTACTACAAAAATCTACTTCAGCAATATCACTAAAACTAATCTACAATTACAAATTATAATGTAAATTTTGACATCGTTGGGGCGGTCAAGGCTGGAACCCGGCTATAGAACCAAAGAAGAAGAAGAATGTAAATTTTAAGCAAATGGCGTGTAAAAAAGTTCATAACCTCCTGAGTCCTGAGAATATAGTATACTATACCATACTTCATACATGATTATGATATAAGATGTATGTGCAGAGACCCGAAGTATAGTATAATATACCTGCATTTGTGCTCTAACCATAACCTTCAGAATTTTTTCAGCATTTTTCCTCATGATAGTTATCCTTTTTTAAGTGTAGAATTATATTGAACCTTAAAAATAAAACAACAAATGTTTCAGGACTCAGGAAGAGAAAGCAATTTTGCGTAGACTAAGTTGTAATGATTCCCCAGAAACCAGAAGGTTATTTTTAAGAGATTGGGAATTATATACGTTACACATCTGAATTAAAGGTGAAGATTTTAATACCGGTACTGTTAATTAAAATTGGGGATATGTCATAATGATATCATATATCTTAAGGTGACCAGACGTTTCGATTTGGCCGGGACAGTTCTAGTTTTCAGAGTCATGTCCCTTTGTCCCCGCCAGGTTCGGCAGAGACGCTTGGATGTTCCGGTTTTCCCCAAGTCAAAATGACCAATGATTTGATATTGTAATTGAAGGATTTTGAGCCATAGTGGGGCAAGCGCCATTTATTAAAACGGAGAAAGCAAGGGTTAAAGTAAAATGAATACCATATTTAAAGATAAAAACACACATGTTAGGTCATTTAGTTTAATGAAGATTGACATATCATTTAGTTTTAATGTGTATATTTTATATTACTTGCTACATGTTTCCATTAACTTATGGTAATAATTTCATTTTAACGCTTGTTTTCTACGGTTTTAGTAAATGGCGCTTGGGCCACTATGGTTCTGAACTCTTCAATTGAAATTAACTTTCAACAATAGTGAATAGTTATGAGTAGAGCCCGAATGTTTAGATATTTATAACAGTTAAAATAGGCAGGCAAAAAGGTAATAAAAACCCAATTGTAAGGCGAATGTCAGGTAACCTATGGCGAATCCTCGGTCTCATCTCGTCAAATATCATCTTGCTATCACCAATCCCATTGGTGTAGCCTGGTAGTGATGTGGGGACTTGTTCTACGTGAATGCGCTCGGATATGGTTTCGAATTATGCTTGACTTGTTAATCTCGTTGCTGGGCCATTCCATATAAACTTTGACAAATCATTAAAGTTTTTAATTGGATTTTTTGTGAATTCTGACAAATATGGTTTCATGGTTACTGACATGTAACAATCACATGCTGAACCTGTGTTGTTCTATAATATTCCAGATTTTGAAGTAAGAAAATTATAGAATTAAATGCCCTGAATTTATAATTTATGTCGTTGGCTAAACTGTGTTGTGTAACTCACCGTTCGTTTTGAAGACAGCCATTGTTTAATATTGAAGGGAATTACAGGCATAACATATTTTAGCAACACATTTAAATTATATCAACATAACTTACATTTTTACTGGTTGCACATTACTACAAAGTACAAGATATTGTTGTAAACAAGGTATAATATGCTTTAGCAATAAATTTTTTTATATCGTTTCACATTTTTACTGGTTGCACATTACCACAAGGCATTGTTGTTGATGTTCTTGTGTCAAACTTTGCCTTCTATCTGACAAAATAAATTCAGAATTAAGTAAACTTAATAATATTTTGAGTAAGTGAATTAAATATTACATTTCTGTAAAGTTCTAGACACTTGACAATTTGTAAGTTGTTGTACATATAGTTTGATTGACATTGCTGTTCCTATAATATTATAATTTACTTTAGTAGAAGTATTACAAGATGTGTATATGATGGAGTTGTATAGGCTAAACTAATATACATTGCATTACACATATATAAAACTAAATACAAATATTTACACACAGAATAATAAATTTTAGAGGAGAAAGAGTTCGTCCAAAGGGCTGGATTCGGGAAGAGTACCTAAAACGCTCATTGCATTTCCACGTTGAATAGCAATACTTAAGCGTTGATGCAAATAAGTAGTGCAACGACGATCACCAGTAATGGAGATCAAAATTTGGCCGATTTGAGATACCAAAACTTTAGCGTCACGATTCCAAGGACCGAAGGTCTCCACAGCAAAGGGGACAAAGATATAATTGTCTAAAAGATGAGCATATTTATTGACTTTCTTCTTCACGGCTAATTCAGCAGCAGATGCTATGCGTCTGGAGGTATTCGGCAAGTGAGATGGAGCTAGAGTATCAACGCAAGTGGAGTCCCAAATTAAAGATTTTCCTCTAGACCATGGAATTAAGGTGAGACCATCTGGTCGTTTATCATAGTTTTCATTATAGAAAAAGATCGTTCTACTTTCGTTGATGTAATTGATGGATATCTGAAACAAGTTAATGTAGACGGACTTATGTTTGCCACAATTGTAGAATCACCTTTCATTATTTCACAAATTTGTTTAATTTTTATCAAGCTAGTATTAGCAGACATTACACGTTTACAATTCTCACTAATGGCACTTTCCACTTCACCTGATACGGCTTCAAGTTGGCACACAGTTTCTTCCACTATCTTCATTGAAGGCACAAACAATTTTTCCCTTTTTTCAAGTTTTTTGATAGTTTCAGGCAAGTTAGTATAATGAACTGTTATGAACGATAAACTATTGCGAGCACTGACACTACTTAGCAAGTTTTTCACTTCACGAAAAGATGCAGCTTTATCTTCAGATAGTGTAGCAACAATCTTACTTAACTTTTCGAAGTCGTCAGGGTAGTAGGCCTAGAGGGCAGCAGAAATCCATTTCCTCCATCTTGTTAAAATGAGCTCAAGATGCAAAGCGAGTCCAGGGGCAAGAATCTAGAAGAGTTGGTTTCGAGATCTCGCCAAATACCATTTCGCTATCACCAATCTCGTCGACGCTAATAACCAAGTAGTTGATACAATCGTTAAAAACGAACTCGAAAAACAAGTCACTATTTCTTTACCGTACGTAAAGTCACAGTTTAAGATTACTTTACATCAAGGACTTCAAGCTAGTAAATATAAGAACCTTGTAAACCAACTTCAAATGTTTACAATTTACATCTACATCGTTACAAATAATTGAAACTTTACAAGAATCAGAATCAAATGTTTCCTCACCGTCTCCACAACCCTTCTTGAAATGCAGAGTAGAAGTTAAATAACCTTTCAAGTTTTCAGAGCGAATACATCATGTTGTACATAACAAAAATTGTAATATCATATTCGTGGACAGTTCATAGTTTTTTTTTTTTTTCAGAAAAATAATTCCTTCAAATGTTGAACATTCTCTTATCGATAACTACTGAGTAGGTCGTTATTTTTATCCATATCGATAGAATATCTAATAAAGGATCACTTATCCCTGTATTGTATTTCAATAGCTTAGACGGTTTTCATGTAAATTTAATTTAAAAACCATTAATTTCAAGGCACTGAAAGATGCGAGCAGTTTGCAACGTCGTGGTCAGAGAGTAGCTCACCTAGAGACACAGACCGAGTTCGTTGACCTCTTATAACTGATTTACGAGAAGAGAGAATATTGTGTTAGCGGCGATGTTGCCAGACTACTGGAACTTCCAACTTTGTTTTCTAATTAAACCTGCATTTAATCACAAAATGTAATATAGTTTTTCTATTAATTTAAGCCTACCCTATCGTACCTTTCGATCTGCAGGATTATTTCACTTCCATCTTGCATAATACAAATAGCGTGGGCGGTTTTCGTGTAAATTCCATTTAGAAACCATTAATTTCAAGGCACTGAACAATGCAAGCCGATTGCAACATCGTGGCCAGAGAGTAGCTCACCTAGACAGACAGGCCGAGGTCATTGACCTCTTACAACTGCATTACAAGAAGAGAGAAGATTGTGTTTAGCGGCGATGTTGCCGGACTGCTGAAACTTCCAAGTTAATTTTCTAATTAAACTTGCATTCAATCACAAAACATAATATAGATTTCATATTCATTTAAATGTACCCTATCGTACCTTTCATTCTACAGGATTATTACACTTCCACCCTGCAAAATGCATTTTAAAAACTTGTATTGTAAAATCAGTTCACTTTCATTTTGTCTGAAGTAATACCACGAAATAAGTGCAAATCATACCAATAGTACTGTAGAAATATGTCATATTTATCTTGATTCCACAGGCAATAATTTCAGCTTTCATATTCCTCATGTGTGTTAGGTACAGACACAATTCTGTCATAACATCCCTCTGACATTCTGACTGAAGCAAAAACTTCTGCACATTAGTAATCGATTCCTTATATTTTTCTGTTGTGGAATGACAAAATGTAGCAATCTGAATTAATAGAGACAACATAAATACAATATTTGTTATTACAGCTATTATTGACATTGGTGAGTTTGAAAAAATAATATTGAGATTACCTCTCATGTAATGTATAAGAACAAATACATAGTTAATAATATTCATGAACAACCAACTGGTTTCCAATATGAGAGGAATTCCAAACGCAGAATTTATCAAACAGACGGTTTCATGAAGTTTGCAATATATGAATCCTATTTGTTTAATGTCACGAATGATATTATTACTATTACATGACATTTGCGATTCATCAACACCATTCTCTATATCGAGAATAAGGTTTCCGTGTATTATTATACTCGGTGATACACTGCTTTTGTATTCTCTTGAATTAAGCGATTCTGTGAGAGTTTTCAATTGACTGTATCTGCATTCAACATCTGACACAAAATTATAAAATAATACAGCTATAATAATGTTTGTCATATTAGTTATCGCACGCAATAAAGTCCATATTGCAGTCGAAGTGTTCTGATTCGCAATGTTAATTGAACCCACAATCAGTTCAAAAATTAATATATGTGAGAATACGCGCAATATTGTGAATAGTCTTGCAGATTTATAAATCTTTTTCCTCTCTACCTCTTGGAATAACACTTCGTCAACTTGGGAAAACTTTTCAAGTATTTTGGATACGTGGTGCTTTTTCTTTGTAGCAAAGAGCAACAATGTGCTGAATGATGGACACGTAATACAAACTGCTCCAAGTACTTGAACCCCATTCAACGTAGTTGGTAATCCTACATCTCTTCCAAACTTGATATTGTAGATTAACAGGCAGCAGTGAACTAACATCCAGGACAAACTCCACATTGAATCAAGGTAACGTCGGAATGTTCCCATAGAATTTTCGTGTTTGTAGAGTTTATATGGTGCCAAACCCAATAATTTGCATATAATATACAACGGTTTGAAAGCAAAATATACACCATTTTGTTCTGTGAGCCGTGACATTTCAATGGAGACTAGAAGAACGACTGGTTGCTTCGTAAGACTGTCGTAAAATATCGTTACTTTCGGTCATTTGATCACTTTTGAAGATTATTTGTCTCGTTACAAATGATCAATCGATTAGGTGTTCACAATGAAACATTTTATGTTAAAACTGATAATAATTTATAAGAAATATTTTGACATGTAATAAATATTCATGACGTCAAACACTTCCATACTAAGAAAATAGGACAAAATAATCAATACAACGTGAAACAATGAAACAATCGAGAGGGAAAACAAGCAGCTGAGAAGAATATGCATGAAATTTAGCAAATGTTGACGCAACTAAAGAATGACTAATTACCTGTCATATAACCCTCGGATTAAAAAAAAAAATCATTCTTTCAAACGTATGAAAGAATGGCCTGAATTTCTGTCTGGAAAGAGAAATTTCTTCCTGAGTGAAGCTGAAATACAGAATGTACAGTAGTGGCAAAAAAAAAACCCGGACCGACCCTTGTAGCTGATTTCAGAGCCTTGTTCACTGCAGAGCGTCGGTGCATATTCCTTGGACCCGAAACCACCTGTGCAGTTGAATGTTCCCTCGCTTTGTTTGGTTTACACCTATTAAATCGTAGTCTAGAGTACTGCAATATGTTAAGTAGCATATTTCATATATATTCTTACAGGAAAGCAATATAAATCATATGATTTACTTGACTGGAATTGTGCAGATATTGGAGAAGATGAAGTATTAATTAATTAATTGTTTCTGCCCGATGTCATATCTTTCACTGTAAACCCAGCATTCTCCAATCATCACTTTCTCCCTCCTTTCTCTTAGTCCCCTCACGCCATCCATATCATATATTTTAATGTTTTCTATTACCTGATTCCTTCTGCCCCGAATTCTTCTGCCGTTCACCATTCGTTCCACTGCATCCTTTAGTAGGAAGTTTTTTCTTAGCCAGTAACCCTGCCAATTCCTTTTCTCTCCCTGATCAATTTCACCATTAGTCTTTCAGTTTTTCTTCATCCACTCTTTCTATAACAGCTTCATTTCTTAATTTCTCCATTTCACACGCTCCATTCATATATTTGCATATTTCAAATGCTTCTATTCATTTCTCTTCATTTGGTGGTAATGTCAAAGTTTCTGCCACATACAATAGCACACTCCACATGGAACATTTCTCTTAACTTTTCAATATAAATTAAACCTTTCAGTATCAATTTGAAAAAGAGATATACAAAAATTTCGAACTATATTAACAAGTGTAATAAAAAGTGCAAAAATTAAATATTATTCTGAAAAATTTGTAACTTACAGAAGTAATCATAAATTGTAGGGAAATCAGTTAAAGAAGTTGAATATAATGAAATGAATAAAAAGACTCCATCTAATAAATTTACATAGCAAATGGTTTAATTTATAAGAATAAAAATAATTTTGCTACTGATTTCAATACTTACCATATTTCTTAAATACGACAGTGATATTGTATCTTCTATAAGTACGGTGAATGATACTAGTTTTCTCGATAACATATCTCCTGTTCAACCTTCAAGTATGTATCTGATTCCGGTATAAGAGGATGAATTGGTCAATATTAGTAAAACATTAAATAATAATGTTGCAAGTGGCATAGATATGATAGCAAATAAAATACTAAAAACACTTATCTCTACCTTAGTTAAACGTATTACCCATATTCTTAATTTATCCTTTCCCTAAGAAATTTAAATCTGCGTGCTATCTTTCACCAGATAATCTGCTTGCCCGCCGACTAACCGTACTGCGATTGACAGCTGCATCTCCATACACATTTTTCAAGCTCTTGTGAATGTTTCCCATTGTCTCGTTCTCACAGCACAGGAATTCGGTAACAGCACGTTGCTTCTGACGAATGTCAAGTACAACAGCCATCTTCAAGGAGTGCTATTATGGCGTCACTCATGGGAACGAGTTAAATTAATTTGAACCAAGCGGGAAGGATGTATCTATGACCTCCATAAATTGTAAAGGTGCAGAAGAAAAGGTAAATAAAAAAATGTTGTCTATTACTTTTGGAGTCACCCTCGTATGGAATATTAGGATGGAGTAGTACTTATAAAATTAACCAAATTTACTATATTTATTACAGAGAAGAATAATTAAAACTTGTCTAAAAATCTAATAATTATCCTACTGAAAAATTATTTTTAAAATTTTGAAAGTCTTGAAAATATATTCAAATATATATCAACATATTATTTATCTATCTATATATTTAATTTGAACTGTGGCGGAAAATTTTATGAAATCTATACATCCTGTGAGGTTGTGTGATGTCCCAATCAAAAGCTAATAATATTAATATTGCGGGAAAATCTAAATGGTTTGTAGCGAAGTTCATATAAAGGTTTAAATTTAAAGAAAAAAAAATTTACGACCGTCGCAGTATAGCGTATACCGTAGGTAGGACATGTTACAGTTCGTTTAGTAGTGTCGTGCAGAGGGCCGTGATTTGTGGGGCTTTGTATATAGGAAAGGCTACGTTTCAAATAATGAAATTTCAAACAATAAAACATCGTGTTTCCTTAAAACGTTCATAAATGTAGTTATCGATGTACATGCGAGATGCTGACGTCACAATATCATGCTTTTCGAGACCTCGATAATAATTGAAGGGTTGATAGGAAAAACAACCTATGTCAAAAAACACTTTTTTCAGGGGAGCGAAAAAAACATTATATCTCGTTATGTAAAAAGGATAAGAAACTTCAAGTATAGGTATAAATACCCCAATGCTTTATAAATATATTGCTTGCATTTTAAGCATACACAGACGCCACATGATGTTAGCTTTCCATTAGTACCAATATCTCATTTTCGGCTAAAACTGACATGGGTTGTTTTTCCTACCAACCCTTCAATTGTTTGATCATCTTTCAACTGTCACATTTTCATTTCGTGCTTCAATATCATACGTATGTTTTTTACCTGATGTTGTTAAAAGTAATAGTGTTGTTAAGTTGTGAATTTAATTTTTCTTCATAAGTTCATTAATATGAGTGTAGCTGGTCGACCAAGAAAATGTGGTAGAACGTTGAGAAATGTAACTGCATTACAGTGGCGTGCATTCTGGGTAGGCTAGGTCTGCTGCGCCTACCCATACAGACAGGAAGAAATTTATTAAATTTGTATTTAAAAGTAATACTGTTAATTTAAGAAAGTCTGCAGAGTCCTTAACTAATTTCATCAAATTTTGGCTTGGCATCCTATTTTCATTTCCTTTTGGCTGGTACTGTACGTCATATTTCAATTATTGTCCGCTGTGTGCTCGCTCTCGCGTTATCTTTCGTCACTGGAGAGTTGGGCAACTTGGTTTGCTGAGACTACCTGGCCCTGCAGTGAGCGTAGTGTTTCCCTTCATAGTCAGTACATTAGAACAGCTGGCGCATGCGCCCTGATTTACGTGTCTTGCCCATTGCCGTAATACGTTAGGCTGGTAGGCGCTAATGAAAGCGCTTTTGGTGATGAAATTACTGTATTATAGTGTTTATTTGAACTTCTAGTGGTAAAGTGAGTGTGTTATAGAGTTTATTTAAACAAAGTGAGGTATAACTAGTACGATATTGTTGTAATATGGCAGAAGATCACTGTATAATTGAACAGATTTTTAAAAAGCCTTTCGGTTGTAGATCATTTAACGAAAAAGTTGAAATTGTAACTGTGGGGGGAAGACCAGTGCCGGCGCTTCCGAACTTAAAGTTTTTACATAAAGAAAAGAGTACAGAATATTTACGTTATTTCAATGTGAACCAATATGTGAAAACTAATTGGCTAACTGGATGCAGTCATCTTAGTCAATTATTTTGCTGGCCATGCTTATTATTTTGTAACGAACAAAGTGTGTGGAACAAAGAGGGTTATAATAATTTAAATACAGTGAATTGCTGGTGGACTTTTTTAAAAATATACTCAACAACTCATCAGACTGGGAAAGTGAAACTGTTGCTCTTGCGCGTGGATATTTGTCTTTCCTATCAGAGTTTGAGACCAAATTTCTTCTAAATGTGTTATCGAAGATCTATGCATACACTGACATTCTGTACAATATTCTTCAGACGAAGCATTTGGATATTCTGTATTGTGTAGAAAAGGTTAATGAAACAAAACGTATTGTTCTACATGAGAGAGACAGATTTGATGCATTATGGCGTGATGTTTGTAATGAAGTCGAATGTGAAGAAGTGCCGCGAAAAAGAAAATGCCTGGAAAATGATGTCATAAAATACAGGAGAATATTTTTTGAAATAATAGACAATGTGACAAACCATATTACAGATAGGTTTGGAAATCTCCCTAAGTTGGGATTTATTTCATTGCTTGATCCAACCAAATTTCAGTCTTATAAATTAAATTTTCCTAATTCCGCCCTGAATGCGCTGAATGTAAAGCACAGTGCAGTGTTTCATATAGGTCGTCTAAAAAATGAATTGACAGTCCTATATTCAATGGAAGAGTTTCGTGGAAAATACCCTCATGAACTGGTGACACATTTAAAATCAAAACAACTCCACACAGCATTTGTCGAATTGTACAAATTGACCCTACTGGTTTTGACCATACCAAGCACATCTGCATCTCCTGAGAGGTCATTTTCTGCCCTTAAGCGGATTAAATCATTTCAAAGATCAACTCAAGGGCAAGAAAGATTGAGCAGTCTAGCCTTGATGTCCATTGAGAAGAAAAAGCTGAAAGAAATCCGAAAATCCCCTACATTCCACAGCGATGTCATTGAGGAGTTTTCTAAAAAGGAACGCAGAATGCAGTTCACCTTCAAGTAAATAAGTTATGATTTATTTAATTACTAATTTATTTTATCATTAGTTTCCGGAGGTTTCTGTTTTCTTACCCTCCTTCTGGCTGCTGCTCTAGTTTGATGTCATAACTCACTAAAATTATATGAAATATCAAATTATCAATATGTTCGAGATATTGTAAGTTGTATACCGATGTAGCATGCAAACATGAAGAGCCTACCCTAATGCAATAGGATCCGCACGCCACTACTGCATTAAGAACTCATAAACGACTATGTAGAAAATGGTGTTTGTAACAACGTTTCAAGAAGTGAAATTATGCATGAAGACAGTACTACATATTACGATGTAAAATAATTTAAAAAATATGTGCGTCCATCCCAGCAAAAACGTATACCGTAGGACATCTTGCAGTTCATTTCGTAGTGTTGTGCAGAGGGCCGTGGTTCAAGTAATGTACTTCATCTTCAATTGAGTTATTAATACACCTGTGTTAGGGTTTTTGAAGGTCATGAATAGGGCTTAGATGCATTATAGGTACAGCCAGGATATTTGTTAATATCGATTCATATTATTATCTGGAAATATTATATTATATATATTTTTTTTGTTCATGGAATATAATCGTATTATTACTAATGCCGTAAAAGACGTGTATTTACCCTGGACCAAAAATAAAATACAAATAGAGTATGGCTACTTCCGGTGACCTTTTTTTAGAAGATATATAACTGGTGGTACCTATAATGCAACTGTTCCATGAATAGTATGAGTAATGTGGGACTTTGTGTATAGAAATTTTATTGTGATTTTCAATCTCTATCAAGCAGCAGTTGCTGCTAGAAGCCACTAGTATTATTTAATTTTATCACAAAAATCGCATTCAATTCAGATCATATACTCATAAACACAAAACCAAAGTCATGGATACAATACGTCTGTTTGAATCAAATGTTTAGCTAGCACTGTTTTCAATCATATTAGTAATATCAGCCACAAAATTGATCACAAATTAATTAACTCCAATATTTTCAAATTTATAAATGTATGTAAGCATTTTTTTTTTTTTAGAAATTATTAATATTTTAGAGGTTATTTCATTGTAATTTATGGCTGTAACTTTCTTAAGTATCAATTCCTTCCCTCAGTACGAGCTCACTCTCCTTCAGTGGAACTTTAGTCTAACTAATCGTATATGTTAAAGCCGGTTTCACTGAGTTTCAATAAATCAATCCAAATTAAACATTAACTTGTGAACTTTAAAATATTTAATAATTCACTAAAATGCGAGCTGTTCATCAACCAAATTTTCTTAACATTTAATGAACTGTCAGTATAAGTAATCTTTCATTATGCTTAAATAAGTGTGTTCAATTAATTTTTTCATAACTAGCCTATATTACAACATTTTTATGAAACCACAGTCTACTATATTGTAAACAGTCTACTTTCTATTAAAAAGTAAAGGTGATAGTGCATCTCCTTGCTTTGACCCAGAGTGAATTAGAAAAGCATCTGACAGAAACTGACCTATACGGACCCTGCTGGACGTTTCACTGAGACACATTTTAATTAATCGAACTAGTATCTTGGGAATACCAAATTCAATAAAAAAATATCATATAAAACTTCTCTCTTAATCGAGCCATATGGCTTTTTGAAATCTATGAATAACCGATGCACTGTACCCTTATACTCCCATTTTATCTTCAATATCTGTCGAATAAAAAAATCTTATCAATAGTCGATCTATTACGCCTAAAACCACACTGATGATTCCTAATAATTTCATCTACATACAGGGTTAATTTTCTCAAAAGAATATTGGACAAAATTTTGTACGACGTCAATAAAAGTGATATTCCTCGAAATTTACTACAGTTAGTCTTGTCCCCCTTCTCGAAGATAAGTACAATTATGGACTCCTTCCATTATTCAGGTACAATTTCCTTTTTGCAAATAGCAAGTACAGACTTATAAATTTCACTAGACAATGCGCTTCCACCCTCTTGTATTAATTCTGCTGGAATTTGATCGATACCTGGAGATTTGTACTTTTTCAGACTTTCTATCGCAATTTCGACTTCAGAAAGTGTTGTTCAGGTATAAATGGCTCAGCAGTTTGTATTTGATGATTTCTATTTCGCCTACATTTAGTAGTTTTCCAAAAAAAAATGTCCATCTGTTCAGGATTGAATGAGAGTCTGCAAGCAAGTTACCATTCTCATCGTAGATCACGTTTACTCTTGCCTGATATCCGTTCTTAAATTTCTTTATGCCCTTATATAAATCTCGAATGTTTTTATTCTCACTGTTTGTTTCTACCTCATTCAGTTTTTCCTTCAAGTAACCTCTCTTTTTATTCCTAAGTGTAATGACTTGCTTGCCGTCTTTCATTGAAATAATTATCTCTCTTCTCCTCAACTGGATCCTGTAAGAATTTCAATTTTGCCTGTTTCCTTCTTTCTACTACCATGCAACAATCTTCATGAAACCACGGTTTCTTTTTCTTAGTTTCATAATAACCTATGCTCTGCTCAGCTGCAATTTTGATATTATTTCGGATATTTTCCCACACGCTATTAACATCTAACTCTTCCTCAACTTCGTCGTAACTTGCTAAAGCGGCAAACCTATTTCAAATTTCGACCTGATAATGTTGCTTAGTTTCCTCGTCCTTTAATTTCGGAATATTGAATCTTCTAATATTAACTTGTTGCTCCACTCGTTTGGCTACTGACAGTATTTCTGTGAGTTCTCCAATTACCAAATAATGATCAATATTATAGTCTGCCCCCTAAAGGTTCGAATATCTACTATACTAGTATGTCTTCGTTTATCTATCATGATGAAATCTATATGGATGTGTGTCAAAATAATAATAATAATAATAATAATAATAATAATAATAATAATAATAATAATAATAATAATAATAATAATAAATAATAGTTATTATTATTGTTATTATTGTTATTATTATTAATAATAATAGTTGTTATTATTATTATTATTATTGTTATTATTATCGTCATTATTATTTTTCAGTAATTATAGTGTTGTAATTATTGCATTCCTGATTCTAGTGATCACCTCATCCTCATTTGAAGGAGGATGATATATACAATAACTGCAATTTAGATATAAATAGTCTTCTTGCAACCTATTATTCAGGTAAAGGTAAAGGTATCCCCGTAACATGCCATGAAGTTACTTGGGGGGCATGGAGGTAGAGCCCCATGCTTTTCATGACCTCGGCATTAGAATGAGGTGGTGCAGTCGGCACCACGCTCTGACCGCCTTTTACCCCCGGGAAAGACTCGGTACTCAATTTTATAGAAGGCTGGGTGAACCTCGGGGCCGTTCTGAAAGTTTGGCTACGAGAAAAAATCCTGTCACCACCTGGGATCGAACCCCGGACCTTCCAGGCCGTAGCCAGTTGAACCTATTATTCAGAGTGAAAAAAATTAAAGACTTATGAATTTACTGTACTGTGAAGTAGAGTTGCAGAGCTGAAAGAAAGGAGAAACTTGATACCTAATATCCTGTGTTAAATAACTATTTTCAGGGTAGATGTTCAATTTGTGCGTAAATTGAATTCTAATATGTAGAAGTTAATATACAAGTTAAGTTTTGTTATATTTGAATGCACATTGTTTATTCATTTACTAATATTTCTTAAGTATATAGTTATAATGATAGGGACCGATGGCGGGTTTATGTGAGAGTGACAATGAACCTCCGGGGTTCCTTAAAACCCATAAGCAAGCAAGAGTAGTTATAATAACCACTTTCATATGTTAAAATAAAACTAACTAGTAACATTCTGATGGAGAGAGATAAAAAAGTTATTTTTTTCCTTCCACCATGTTAATAATGTCAAAACAAGTGGCCATAAAAATAAGTTTGCAGAAAGAAAACACAATTTCATAGAAAAAATTTATTGGAACAGACACAGTAATTGTTGAGGTTTTTTCAACATACTCCCCACCGGTAGTGAGTATCATGGGATCGACAGAGTGATTTGCAGACGGGTGTCAAACGCTGGTTCCGATCCCACGATCCCAGGCAGCCGACTTCTATGACACAAAAATACAAAAATTGATCCCATGGTATGACAAATGTCTCAATTCCAGTGCGGGATATATTGACAAATAGCGCAACAATTGCTATGTCTGTTTCAATAAATCTTTTCATGCAATAATTGTGCTTTATTTTTGTAAACGGCCCCAGATAAAATCGCTTTCTGAACGGCATCGTAATTGCGGTCGAGTGGCCAAAATTTGTATAAGCACTTCTTTTGATAGTATTAATATGCTGGAAGAAAAAAATAACATTTTTACCTGCCCCCATCAAAATGTTTGCTTACAAATTGAATATTTCTTAGTTGACTGGTTTCAGCTTTGTGTCAACCTTTCTAATGATATTCTAACCTATGATCAACTTCTTAAATTTTGAGTACCACGATCTTCGTGACGCGGTATTTTTCTTGAAATTATGTGTCATTAAAATGTTCAAAATGATGGTTTCTTAATTGGTTAACATTAGAGATAAAGGAGACATCTGCCTTTTGATTTTCGAGCAGTTTCAGATGTAACAATTCTGCGTCGGAACGTTCCGACATTTTGTATTGCAACTAGTGAACCATTAAAAATTTAAAGACGTAAATTTTTATCACTACACTAATGATGTGTGTGTATCTAATGCCTACCCGCTTCACTCTGAGCAAGAGGAGTAGAAATAGAATTCTACTCCTCTTGACTCTGAGTGGTTCGGGTTCCGCATACTGCGGATAGATGGCAGGACTATGACCCATTTTGTAGCTAGAATACAATATACTGAGTAAATGAAACTCAAGAACAGTTTTTATTTCTCGTAAGAAAAGATACAAAACAATTCACAACAAAACCGTTGCCAAGGAGAGCTGAATTTCCATAGCCCACTCCGTTGTATCATGAACATAGACGTAGGCCAGTTGTGACTGCAGAACTCAGAGCCCTACATGTACTCCCCTCCCAGTGACGCTGAGTCACGAAACTTTTCTTGCACCAGGATAAGTTCTGAATGGTGGGGGATGTGAAGAACTTGGTCGTTGATGATCAGAGGTCTTGTTCCCATCATCTTCAGAGAAGACTTCGTAGAAATCTGGCTTAAGTCTTTCTGTGGAAATGGTTTTAGGGCTCCCGTGAATATCGACTTCGAACACGTAGTCAGATATCCTACGAAGAATTCTGTACGGTCCTTCATACGGTGGTACAAGGGATCCTTTAGTCGCCATACGAACAAAGACATGCGTACACGTATATAATGTCTTATGCTGAAAAGCTCTTCTGTTGCAGTGGTGAGCAGCGGGAGTCGATCTGACAGTGCGCATTAACTGTCTGTGTTTTTCAGCGAAGGCTCGCTGCGACAGTTCGGTTTGATCGTCGACGAAAAACTCTCCTGGAAGTCTTAGTGTCGCTCCGTAAACCATTTCTGCGGGCGAAGCGTCACAATCTTCTTTGATGCTGGAGCGCAATCCAAGTAGGACAGCCGGTAAGATATCGATCCAACATTTAGATCCCGTGTGACACATGATAGCGGCTTTCAGTGACCTATGCCAACGCTCTATCATGCCGTTTGAGGCGGGATGAAAGGCTGTCGTGCGTATTTTTGTAGAACCAATGAGATTACAAAACGCTCGAAAAATAGCAGATTCAAATTGCGAGCCTCTGTCTGTTGTAATAGTGGCAGGTGCGCCGAATCTTGCGACCCAAGTCCTGAAGAATGCGTCTACAATAGTCTCTGCAGAAACTTCAGATATCGGGACCGCTTCAGGCCATCTTGTGAATCTATCAATCATTGTCAGGCAATACTGAAAACCTTTGACAACTGGAAGCGGACCAATGATATCTATATGTACGTGAACGAACCGCGCGCTTGGCATAGGAATGTGTAGGGGCACATTTTTGTGGTGACGACTTATTTTACTTCTCTGGCACTGAAGACACATACGAGCCCACAGCATAATTTCTTTATTCATTCTAGGCCAAACAAACTTGCGCTGTATAAGTTTCTTAGTTGCTTTACCGCTAGGGTGAGACAGGTTGTGAATGTTATCGAAAACTTTCTTGCG
Source organism: Periplaneta americana (assembly GCF_040183065.1). Classification (NCBI taxonomy): domain Eukaryota; kingdom Metazoa; phylum Arthropoda; class Insecta; order Blattodea; family Blattidae; genus Periplaneta; species Periplaneta americana. The sequence continues at coordinate 66,085,403 of NC_091118.1, forward strand.
AAGACAAGATGGGATGTAAGGTCGAATGACCTGCGTCGAAACATCACAATAAATTTCTTCCTTTGATTCAGTCAGCGAAATTTTTGTTAATTTTAAGCTGGTCGAATTAGATTGAAGAAGATGTTGAAGTTCTTCATCAGCAGCTGTGCGGCCATGAGTTCATCTGCGGATATTGGTGTCCTAGATTAAGGTCCAGTGTAATGAGCCTCTCGCCATAGGTATCTATGACTGACCCATTCGCTGCATATAGTTTGAAATCAGCTGGTTGCTTACCGATGAAGTTTGCCTTAGAACGGGGAAGAACAGATAAATCAGCTCCCGTGTCAACGAGAAAGTCCAAGTGATTAATCTTGTCTGTAACAATGAGACGATTTTTAAATCTCTCGTCATGGACCGCCTCGACTCCAGACGACGTCACTAGTTTTCCGAATTTTTCTCTAAGCTCCAGCAACAAGGCTGTATACATCGTCTCGCGTTAGCTCCAAACTTAAAATGATAGTAGCAAACTTTATCTTTCTTCTGTTTGTAAAGTTTACTTCGTTGGGTATCGGATGACGACCCGCCGTTATTTTTGAGATGAGGAGATTTGTACTTAGACAATTTGCATAACTCGTCTACTTTGCTTTTCAATTCCGTAACCTCGTCAACAATAGTCGATAATGTAAAGGGTTCTTGCCGAGCTACTGACATTTGAGTTGTTACGTTCGTCTCCTGCATCTTGTCAGCTAAAAATGCTAGCTTGTCCAAACTATCCTCTTCTCTGCAAAGCAAAGACATTCTAATAGTGGGTGCTAGTTGTGCTAAGAAGAGTGACTTGAGGACTTCTTCACCTAAATGGCCGGAAGCTAAATTTCTGAGCTCTTGTAGATAGTGGGACGGTCGTTTCTCTCCTATAGGTATGCCGCTCAATAATCTATTGAGTCTTTTGTTGATTGGTTCAGCAAAAGCGGAAATGATACGTGTTTTAATAGCGTCATACCTGCCCGTGGCTGGTGGAGATTTAATTAAATCAGCTATAATTGGAATAAACGTATGATCAGCGTTACTTACTATATATTGGAATATTTCTTGATCTCGAGTAATCCGTGCGAAACTGAGAGCATTTTCCACTACTGCAAACCACAGATCTGGATCGTCCTTGTAGAATGGAGGAGGCTTCTCAATACGTTGTGCACACACAACGACTCTGTCACCACTACTAGTTGGTAAAGAACTTTGCTCTGTATCTTCGTGCGTGTTCATATCACGTCGGGGTCACCAATATTGTAGCTAGAATACAATATACTGAGTAAATGAAACTCAAGAACAGTTTTTATTTCTCGTAAGAAAAGATACAAAACAATTCACAACAAAACCGTTGCCAAGGAGAGCTGAATTTCCATAGCCCACTCCGTTGTATCATGAACATAGACGTAGGCCAGTTGTGACTGCAGAACTCAGAGCCCTACAATTTTAAAATTACACACCACTTCGGCGTGTCACGTTATTCATGATGTGTATCTGTGAAGATTTATGTCGTAGGCTAGGGTGAGTACATATAAAGTGTTCGTGTAAGTGTAATGTAGGGAATAAGTGAGGATGATAATGAAGGTGAGGAAGGGAGAAGGAGAAACCCGGTGCCGGCACGTAGCCTACTCCTGTCGAATAGCACCAGGCTTAACGTCTCCATCCGACGGACGAATCATCAACAGAGACATATGCCTTCTTTTCATGTGCACTGTGGAGAGATTTGGGTTTTAACCCAGGCATATTTAGTAATTAGAAGTCGTGCACCGCCATCTCTCCTGGTCCCGAGGTAGAAATTTTACAAGAAAATTTCTGACTCAGCTGGGAATCGAACCCAGGCCGGCTAATCTGGAGGCAGACACGCTACCACAGAGCTAACTCGGCGGACCTAAACTAATGATAACTTTACTAGTTTTTAGAGCTAATATTGCTTGGTGAGATATAAAAATAATTTAAGGAACCAGTAAATAAATTAATGACTCATTAACAACATAGTGAAGCTTGGTAAAACTGGCTATTAGACTTGCATCATAACCAAAAATTCTTCCCATTAACTCACATAGGCCTATGTACAGAAATAATAATAATAGATTCGCGATCAAACTGTTAAAATGTCATCAACTTTAATGGGCCACTACGTCCTTAGCATACACTTGTCAGAGTTCAAGATTAGTTGACATCAAACAATTGATGCCAGTAAAAATATGAACCTTGGCACACCATATTCAAAAACATACAATAATTATTATTTAAATCTACATCGCTACTAAAATTTGAAACCATATGACAAGAATCAGAGTCACATGTTTCGTGCACTATCTCTACAGCCTTCCTTGAATTATAATAGATTTTAAAAGTTATATTGCAAGGCAAATTCAATTTTTATTTTGTCTGAAGTAATACCACGAAATATGTGCACATCATTCCAATAGTGCTGTAGAAATATGTCATATTGATCTTAATTCCACAGACAATTATTTCAGCTTTCATGTCCTTCATGTGTGCCAGGTACAGACACAATTCTGTCATAACATCCTTTTGACATTCTGACTGAAGCAAAAACTTCTGCACATTTGTAATCGAGTCCTTACATATTTCTGTTATGGAATGACAAAATTTGGCGATCTGAATTAATAGAGACAACATAAATACAATACTAGTTATTACAGCTATTATTGACATTGGCGAGGTTGAAAGAATCATATAGAGATTGCCTCTCATATAATGTATAAGAACAAATACATAGTTAATAATATTCATGAAAATCCAACAGGTTGCCAATATGATAGGAATTCCGAACGCAGAATTTATCAAACAGACGGTGTCATGAAGTTTGCAATATATAAATCCTATTTGTTTAATATTACGAATAATGTTATTACTATTTAATGACATTGGAAATCTATCAACAGCCTTCTCTATATCGAGCATAATATTTCCGTTTATTATTATGCTCGACGATACACTTATTTTCCATTTTCTTGAATGCAACGATTCTGTGAGCGTTTCCAATTGCCTGTATCTGCATTTAACTTCCGACACAAAATTTAAAAATAATACAGTTATAACAACGTTTGTCGTATTAGTCACCATATAAAATAAAGTCCATATTATAACAGTGGAGTAGTTCTGATTCGCAATGTTAAATGAACCCACAATCAGTTCAAAAATTAATATATGTGAGAATACGTGCAATATTTTGAATAGTCTTGCAGATTTATAAAACTTTTTCCTCTCTCCCTCTTGGAATAACACTTCGTCAACTTGTGAGAACTTTTCAAGTATTTTGGATATGTGGTGCTTCTTCTTTGTAGCAAAGAGCAACAATGTGCTGAACGGCGTACCCATAATGCAACCTGCTCCAAGTACTTGAACCCCATTCAACGTAGTTGGTAATCCCATATCTCTTCCAAACTTGATGGTGTAGATTAACAGGCAGCAGTGAACTGATATCCACAACAAACTCCATATTGAATCAAGGTGTCGTCGAAAAGTTCCGCTACAATTTTCATCTTTGTGGAGCGTGTATGGTGCCAAACCGAATAATTTGCACATAATATGCAACGGTTTGAAAGCAAAATATACACCATGTTTTTCTGTGAGACTTGACATTTTAATGGATACTATATAAACGACCGGTTTCTTCGTAAGACTGTCGCAAAATAACGTTACTCTCAGTGCTTTTATCATGTTCTGTAGATGAAATGTCACGTTACAAATGATCGATTAGATGTACAGAGTGAAAAATTGCACGTTAAAAACTGATAATTTGTATAAAATGTTTTGACATGTAATAAATATTCTAGACGTCAACCACTTTCATACTTAGAAAATAGAATAAAATAATAAATACAATGTGAAACAGTGGAAAAATCGAGAGAGAATGAACAGTTCAGAAGGATATGTTTGAAGTTACAAATACGTTGATGCAAGTAAAGAATAACTAATTACCTGTCACATAACACTCGGATAAGTAAATATTCTTTGAAATGTATTAAAGAATGGCCTGAATTTTCGTGTACAAAGAGAAATTTCTTTCATTTGACTGAAAGTTAGATATATAGTCTATATTTTTTATTTTTTTATTTCACAGGTTTGCATTGTCTTTGACATCTTCCTGTATCCATTTCAAGAATTTATAGCCACTCGCCACTCATCTTTATTCCCCCAATCTCCCTCCTCTAAACCTCTCTCACTCAGTGTTCTACGTATTCACTTTGTCCATGTTAAGTTCGGTCTACCACTCTTTCTTCTTCCCGTCGGAATCCTTTCTTGTTCGGTAATCTGTCTTCCGTCATCCTTTTCATATGGTCAAATCATCTTAACTGTACTGTTTTAATGTCTTCTACAAGGAATCCTTTCAGTTTCATTTTTTTCCCTTATCACGTTGTTCCTGATTTTTCTCTCCTCGAAATCCTTGCAGATCGTCGCCAGAAATCCATTTCAGTCGAATGTAATATTTGTATTGTTCTTGATTTCAAATGCCATGTCTCTGATCCATATGTGATTGTGCTTTTTACAATTGAATTATAAATGTTTGTTTTTATTCTTATTCTAATATCTCGGTCGCATAAAATGCTGTTTGTTCTTGATATTGCTATCCTTCCTTTGTTTATTCTTCCATTTATGTTCTCTTCATGGTTGCCGTTTTTCGTGGTTTTCACTCCCAAGCATGTGTAATCTTCACAATAGTTTATGGTTCCTTTTCCATTTTCTAATATTAATTCTTCTGAATCTGTCCCAATGGCCATGAAATTTGTTTTCTTCAGGTTAATGTTTAAACCCCATTTTCCATATGCCTCTGTCAATTTCCGTGTCATGTATTCTACATCTTCATAATCTTCTGCAACTAATAACTGATCATCTGAAAATAGCAGTGAATAAATTGTATCCTCTGTTAGTAATACTCCCATTTGTGAGCATTTCATTTTCCAGACTGTTAAAGCATTTTGTGTGTGTGTGTATATATATATATATATATATATATATATATATATATATATATATATATATAGAATACAATTGGTGGTATGGGACATCCTTGTCGTAGGCCTTTTGTGACATGAAATCCAGTTGAAATCTTGTTGTGCATTTTAAATTTCGTGTATGATTTATCATGTAAGTTTTTTTACCGCCTGGATAATGATATTGTTTATTTTGTATTGTTTTAACGATTCCCATAATTTATTCCATGGCACACTATCATATGCCTTTTCTAAGTCTACAAACAATAGGTGCAGAGGTTGTTGGAAAGTTATTCTTTTTTCAATCAGTTTTCTTACATTAAAAATATGATCGATAGTTGATCGTCCTGACCGGAATCCCGCTTGTTCTTCTGTTTCTACAGAGTACTTTAATATCTTTCCATAGATACGACTGAAAATCTTTGTTACAGTGATTCTATAGATATTACACGAAATGGACATATAACAATTAGAAATTTACCCTTAGAAGAGGTGGAAAAATTCAAATACGTTGGAGCAAAAGTAACAGGTATAAATGACATTCGAGAGGAAATTAAACGTAAAATACGTTTGGTAAATGCCAATTATTATTCGGTTTAGAAGCTTTTGTCATCCAGTTTGCTTTAAAGAAAAGTGAACGTTAGAATTTATGAAACAGTTATATTACCGGTTGATCTATATGGTTGTGAAACTTGAACTGTCACTTTGAGAGAGGAACAGAGGTTAAGAATAAGGTGCTCAGGGAAATATTTAGGGCTAAGCGAAATAAAATTACAGGAGAATGGAGATAGTTACACAACACAGAACTGCACGCATTGTATTCTTCACCTGACATAATTAGGAACGTTAAATCTAGACTTTGGTATGGGCAAGGTATTTAGCAGGTATGGGTGAGTCCAGAAATGCGTATAAAGTGGTAGTTAGGAAGCCTGAGGAAAAAGACCTTTTGTGTGGCTCAGACGTAGGTCGAAGAATAATACTAAAATGGATTTGAGGGAAGTGGGATATGATGATAGAGACTGGATTAATCTTGCTCAGGATAGGGACCGATGGCGGGCTTATGTGAGGGCGGCAATGAGCCTCCAGGTTCCTTAAAAATGTAAGTAAGTAAGGTCAATGTCTAAGGACAGCATAGAAAATATTCGAAATGAAAATCTTTTTTAAAAAGTGAGACAAAGATACTAACTTCGATGTGATCTGTACAGAATAGACATTTACACTTTCAAAAGTTGGTAAGCGGCAAACTTTTTTTTTCAAGTTAGATGGAGGGTGAAAGCGAGAGAATTGTTGAGAAGGAATGGAAATTACTTTTAAAAGTGGTCGCTACTCAATATATTTACTGGTTTCCGAGTTACAGCGAGTTAAAGGGGCGTTTTCGCTCGGCGGAGTCCTGAAAACTTAATCTTTTGTCTGTTGCAATCTCAAAGAAAAATTCTTTTCTGACCGTTCTTGTACTTCGACCTAAGTAATTTATCCATCTTGAGCTGTGCTAAATAGATGAATATCATTGACAGTGGTAAATCTCAAACGAGATCACATGTTTTAACATACCGAATTATGCCTACGATGAACTTCGTTCACGTCCACTATATCCGACTAGAGATAGCGGGTCTGCCATTGAAATAATGTGGGGTGAATGGCTCTGATTGGCTCTTTCATCAATGATGTCAACATAGCGATAACCGTTTAGCGTACCAGTGGGATGTGAAAACTCTCAATTGAGTTCCAAGTTATATGGGGTGCTTTGATAGTTTTCCCAGATATTTGAGCTTTGCACTGCTAGTGATAAATTTTTATTGAAACATATCAAACTTACATTACTGACAATTTTGAAACGTCTACCATACAATATACTCGTATGCTGAAAAAAAAAAAAAAAAAGATATAAACTATAATACAACGACATTCTAATTTTATGTTATAATTCAATGAGTTATGAGACCTGTCTTCATTTTCAAGGAAGTTTTTTTGTTGGTTATTTAACGACACTGTATCAAATACTTGGTTATTTAGCGACAATGATATTAATGACAGCGAGATCGTATTTGGTGAGGTGAGGCCGAGAATTCGCCATAGATTATCTGACATTCGCCTTAGAGATGGGGAAAACCTCGGAAAAAAACCAACCAGGTAATCAGCCCAAGCGGGAATCGAACTCCCTGATGTATTTCTAACAACAACAAAGCATTAAAAAATTCTCCATATAAACATGGTCCTGAAAGTGTTTAGTTTCAGAGTTAGTAAGGAGTTTATCCTTATACTGATTTCTGAAAAGTAGTAATCTCAAATTTCTTTCATGTTCAACGTTTTCAATTGGTTTTCTTTGTTTAATTGTTATCTTACTGGTCTCCATTTCTTATATCTGACAGAAGGAAGATATCGGCGATTTCTCAACCAGGTAATTTCCTTAAAAGTTAATCCAGTAAAGAAGTTGCAAACTTAATCAGTGGTACCTGAGAGAGTTTAATTAAATTTTGAACTTATAACTTATTCTCTGTTTTTAGTAGCAGAATGTTTTACTGAATATTAAATTTGAAAAACTACGCACTAAATCAGAAGATGTTATTTGAAAGAATTAAAAAAAAAATAGTATGACGTTACTTTTAACTTCTCTTTCTACATGTTTCCCCTTCCAATAGCCTATTTGAGAATAATTTTGCGGTTCAATGAGGCATTTATTTGATGAACTTGTTCAAATTCACGTTGTGCGCTGGCGTATCTTTTGGAAGAATCAATACGAAATATGCAAATGTATGTTATCGCCCCTAAATTTCCATTAACTACAGAAATATGCATTTTTATGAACTATAAAATAAATTGTCTCAAAGTAATGTATCGCACTTGAAACGTACAGATATTAAATATCCCATCTCTACTAATCATAGTATTTGTACAACCTTGGAAACAAAAAATGATCGATCTCCTGTAGCGTGAATTTGTGTAAGTCTACTTCGGACAGCGCCTGTTTGACATGACTAGGGAAAGAATGTATAATTTGCATCGAATTTACTCCTTGAATATGTCTTCGTTATAGACTTCACGACAATGTAGAACTCCAGAATGTGAGGCGACTGAGACTCTTGCTCATGTGCTAGGATTATGTCCTGAAGGAGATTTGTTGCGCAATTTACAGTAGCTGCAAAAAAAACCGGACCGACCCTTGTAGCTGATACAAAGGAATCCTGTGCTGTGTGTTATGTCAAACTTGTACCTGATACAAAGGAATCCTGTGCTGTGTTTTGTGTCAAACTGTGGTAATTTCAATATGGATAGTGAAGCCAGAGGTGTGTACTGCTATTTAATGTAAAAATACGCAGTTATCTTTGCCGACTAGGAGTAGAAATGTGATGTTCATGCCAGATGAAAATAAAACTCACAAAGTTTTTTCATCTGTAAGTTTGAGGCACTGAAGGAAACAAAAGACGGTAAGAATCGAACAAATGCAACAAACTTCATTGTTACAATTAATTATACAAGATGGATGTATTTTGTGACTAGCAAAATTTGAATCTATGACTCTGAAATCAGCTACAAGGGTCGGTCCGGTTTTTTTTGCCACTACTGTACGTCATCATAGTGTTCGCTCTTATATTGTCTCACATTTAAGGAAAAATAAAAATCTTGAAGTGCATGAAGAAGTACATTGTATATCGGCGAATGGCAGCAACAGACGAGCGGATATAGTTGCTCTTGATAGATCCAACTGTACGGTTCGAAAAGAATGTATCTCAAGCCTTAGCGGTTGATCAAGAAAAACAAGTCATTTACCACCCATGTGTTCCTCACTTGAGTGAGAGGTACAATGCAATTGATTACATATGGGAGCTGAGGGGTTTGCTTCTTGGTGCCCGCGGATCGGCATATAAATATACTGCAATAAGATATGACATACCAAGATTTAAAAATATTTGTTTAAATATCTTTAAAAAATCCATAGGCATTTTACATAATCATTTATATAATGTTTAATTTTTTTTAACTTTCTAAATTGCATATTGTGCTATGATTGCTACCTATTGTATTGATTTTTCTCTCTATTCCATAAATGTATTTTTTTTATTATTGTTTGCCGGACCTAAATGGTCATCTGTTATGACAGGCAGATGTATTAATAAAATAACACTTGACCTATAAACAGACAGAAAAAGCAACAAACATACAAAAGAAACAAATGAAAAAACAGAGCGGAGCCCTGCAAAAAAAAAAATTCTTCATGTGTAAACATAAGCTTTTACGGAATCAACCGAAATCTTCCGAAGAGGACTCATGGCAGCTGATAATTTTTTTTTGTCTAGAAATGCATATAGGGTGTTAGTTGGGAGCCCGGAGGGAATAAGACCTTTGGGGAGGCCGAGAAATAGATGGGAAGATAATATTAAAATGGATTTGAGGGAGGTGGGATATGATGGTAGACACTGGATTAATCTTGCTCAGGATAGGGACCGATGGCGGGCTTATGTGAGGGCGGCAATGAACCTCCGGGTTTCTTAAAAGCTATAAATAGACAGCGGAAAAATGTCATTCGGATATGAAGGTAACTACAACGCGAGTAGTTTGTCTCGTCAGAGGGTTGTTGTTTACGTAAGCACAGTAGGCATACTAGACGCGCGTGCAGGTAAGAACTGTTTTCGAATCGATGATTCAGAAGGTACCTGATATTTTATGTACTTTTCTATAAACCCTTTAAAGTGAGGATTGTCAACGTTTTGAATGGAATATTGCAACTTATCATCATTCGACACAAATCCTGGCAAAAGTCATATTTCATATTTGAGGCGGAAATTGAACTTGAACCCTTATTTTGTTCTAACATAGAACAATATTTTTCATGTGTTTCTGTGTATTACATTGATGGTCTATTGATTGTTTTGTTATCTTTTTAATGCATATATGCATATATATATATATATATATATATATATATATATATATATATATATATATATATATAACACACGTTTAATTGTTTCACCAGTATCATTACTAAAAATTTCGACACTATATTCTTGTATTAAAGAATACGCACTATGTTTTTTAACATTTGTCTTCGGCATTGTGATCATTTCACCGAACACAAATGAATAATATGTTTACGTATCTCAATGTTCTCTGTTCAAGTACGGAAGACGACTGACTGAGAACGCAGAGTGGCAGTTGTTTTCGGTGTTTTTTTTAGTAGTTTATTTTACGACGCTGTATCAACATCTCAGGTTATTTAGCGTCTGAATGATATGAAGGTGATAATGACGGTGAAATGAGTCCGGGGTCCAGCACCGAAAGTTACCCAGCATTTGCTCGTATTGGGTTGAGGGAAAACTCCGGAAAAAACCTCAACCAGGTAACTTGCCCCGACCGGGAATCGAACCCGGGCCACTTTTCGGTGTTCACGTGGTGTTCTCTGTGGACGGTACCGTGTTGTAGCTACATATTTGGGAAGCTTGCACACCTCATGCCATAGTCTATGCATACAGTACTTGTAAACCATAAACATTACCTTTATTTGACTTTTCCGCTGTCTAGCTCTAAGTAAGTAAGTAAGACTGTACATACTCGTATACTGAACATTTTTTCAACTTATATTCTCTAACGTTAAACTGCTCAATCAATAATTTCAGAAAAAATATTCCAGGATGCTAGAACCTCTCACACTAACTTCATCAATGAAGTTGAATATATAGCCTACTATAGATTGTCCATCGAACAAGCCAAAATCGCAAACATTTCCGCGATCGCCATCTTTTTTCATTTTTAATTAATTATATATGTCTTCACTTCGCTATATTATTCTTAGACTTGCACCGTAACGAAAAAACCTTTCACATCAACACATATAAGTCTATTTAAAGAAATACTGACCAGAGATTCGTGGTCAACTTTTCTAAATATCTTCAAGTTTAATAAGTCATTAGTACTTCATAAGTAAACACTTGTCAGAGTTCAAGATTAGTTGACATCAAACAATTCATGCCAGCAGAAATATGAACCTTGGCTAACCAGATTCAAAAACATACAATAATTAGTTGCATTTAAATCGTAACTAAAAATTGAAACCTTATGACAAGAATCAGATCCAGATGTTTCGAGCATAGTCTCTACAGCTTTTCTTGAAATATAGTACACTTTAAAACTTCTATTGCAAGGTCAATTCGATTTTTATTTTGTCTGAAGTAATACCACGAAATATGTGCACATCATTCCAACAATGCTGTAGAAATATGTCATATTGATCTTAATTCCACAGACAATTATTTCAGCTTTCATGTCCTTCATGTGTGCCAGGTACAGACACAATTCTGTCATAACATTCCTCTGACATTCTGACTGAAGCAAAAATTTCTGCACATTTGTAATCGAGTCCTTATATTCTTCTGTTGTGGAATGACAAAATTTGGCAATCTGAATTAGTAGAGACAACATAAAGAAACTATCAGTTATTACAACTAATATTGGTATTGGCGATTTCGAAACAATCATATAGAGATTGCCTCTCATGTAATGTATAATAACAAATACATAGTTAATAATATTCATGAAAATCCAACATGTTTCCAATATGAGAGGAATTTCGAACGCAGAATTTATCAAACAGATGGTGTCATGAAGTTTGCAATATATGAATCCTATTTGTTTAATGTTATGAATAATGTTATTACTATTGAATGACATTGGAAATCTATCAACAGCCTTCTCTATATCGAGAATAATATTTCCGTTTCTTATTGTACTCGGCGATACACTTATTTTCCATTTTCTTGAGTTCAGAGATTCTGTGAGTGTCTTCAATTTATGGTATCTGCATTTAACATCCGACACAAAATTTAAGAATAATACAGTTATAATAACGTTTGTCATATTAGTTACCACATGGAATAAAGTCCATGCTACACTAAAGTAGTTCAGATTCGCAATGTTAAATGAACCCACAATTACTTCAAAAATTAATACATGTGAGAATATGCGCAATATTGTGAATAGTCTTGCAGATTTATAAAACTTTTTCCTCTCTCCCTCTTGGAATAACACTTCGTCAACTTGTGAGAACTTTTCAAGTATTTTGGTTACGTGGTGCTTCTTCTTTGTAGCAAAGAGCAACAATGTGCTGAACGGTGCACCCGTAATACAAACTATTGCAAAAGCTTGAACCCCATTCAACGTAGTTGGTAATCCCACATCTATTCCAAACTTGATAGTGTAGATTAACAGGCAGCAGTGAACTGATATCCACAACAAACTCCATATTGAATCAAAGTGTCGTCGAAAAGTTCCCCTACAATTTTCACCTTTGTGGAGCGTGTATGGTGCCAAACCGAATAATTTGCATATAATATACAACGGTTTGAAAGCAAAGTATACACCATTTTTTTCTGTGAATCTTGACATTTTAATGGGTACTAGAAAAACGACTGGTTTCTTCGTCAGCCTATCGTAAAATATCATCACTCTTCGTCCTTCTATCATGTTTTGAAGATGGAGTTGTCACGTTACAAATGATTGATTGTGTTTTCCGAGTGAAAAATTGTATGTTAAAAGCTGATAATATAAGAAATGTTTTGATATGTAATAAATATTCATGATGTCAAATTCTTTCATATTAAGAAATGAGTCGGACAAAATAATCAATAGAATGTGAAACAATGGAAGAAGGGGGTTAGAATGAGCACCGGAGGATGATATGTTTGAAAGTAGCAATTATTTTGACGTAAATTAAGAATTACTAATTAGCCTACCTGACATATGTCACTTACAACTAAACATTTTTGAAATGTGTGAAATAATGGCCTGAATTTCTGCCTGGTGACAAACATTTATTGATTTAGATTAAAGCTGAAACAGAAAATATACATCCTCTGGGAGAGAATAATAGAAATGGCAAAAGGGGTAGCATTCCATTCTACAGTACTTTCAACGACATCAAGTAGAGTTAAAATAGCACTAAGATTTTTTTCCAAAAATTTCTTGGAAAGATGAATCATACGACTAGAAAATCGTTGAAGATTTCATATGTTCAAATGAAACTGTAGGTGTATTATATCACTTAAGATTTATTTTCAGCACTGATATATGTATGAGCGTCGTGCATTACAGGCACTATGTTCGGTTCAAGTACTTACATCCAGTATGGCGAAGTTCGATATTCACCTACGTTCGCTCTGCAGAAGTAGACTTGTGTTGTTGTTGGACATTGTTGTAAAAATATTCCCTGTTCTCCATCCCCCTTCATATTCTAGCCGCTTAAGAATTATAGAGTGCCACCGACGTAGTTCTGTCGGCTAAGGCGCTTGCCTGCCGATCCGGAGTTGCGTTAGCAGCAGCAGCAGCAGCAGTAGCAGTAGCAGTAGTAGTAGTAGTATTATTTAACCTAGTAGAGATAAGGCTATCAGGCCTTCTCTGCCCTCTGCGTTCGGAAGCAGGTTCGATTCCCGCTTGGATTGATTACCCGGTTGGGTTTTCCCAAGATTTTCCCCAACCGTAAGACAAATGTCAGGTAATCTATGGAGAATCTTCGGCCTCATCTCGCCAAATACCATCTCGCTAACACCAATTCCATGACTCTAAATAACCTCGTAGTTGATACAGCGTCGTTAAATAACCAAGTAAAAAGAAAAAAGAATTTTAGAACAAATCTTGCTACTAGTTTTCATATTAAATAAGACAAAGTTTGTAATGTCTTGGTTGCCTCTCTCATGTTCTAACATTGCAGGATACGGAATTCTTGCTTACCGGAAAATGTCAACGACTTAAATGTGACGAAATCCATATTTGCATTCATTTACCTATACCTAAGGTTGAAAAGTTACGTGTAAAAATAATTTCTACACATGTGTGAAATACGCGTAAAATTGTGTAATGTGTCACAAATGTAAAAAAAAAAATAATAATAATAAATTAAAAACATGTTGCAATAAACTAAATAATCAAAGTGTTGAATTGTTACTCGAGCTCCCAGGTCACTAGCGTCCATTACATGCGGTAATTCATTAGAAATCTTTGTATTAAATGTTCATTCTTCTGTCCTTTGAAGTGATACGCCGACACCACAGAGTGTTTTCGAGTGTTTCTTAGCTACTCGCCGCGCTGAAACACATCCCAGAGTTTACTAATTATCAAAGCTGTCGACAGTTTCTCTCATGTGCATTTTGTCCTTGTGTTTCATACGGTTCCTAATGATATATTTTAGTTTATATACTTTCTGCCGAACGCACGAACTCTTTACATCATTGTGGTAATGGAGAGTGTCTGTGGGTAATGTCGACTTCGTTTATTTTCCTTTATCCGCTAACCGAAAAAGTTTTTTCCGTTCACACAGCCTGGTATTAAAAGAGAAGACACAAAATTTGTAATATATTTGAAAACTCCCTATGAACACTTTCTCAGAGGCCGCATCTTTGACTTTTATCACTAGGGATCGGAAGTTAAGGCACTAAACTGATAATAATTTGTAAGAAATATTTTGACATGTAATAAATATTCATGACGTCAAACACTTCCATACTAAGAAAATAGGACAAAATAATCAATACAATGTGAAACAATGAAACAAGTGAGAGGGAAAACAAGCAGCTGAGAAAAATATGCTTGAAATTTAGTAAATGTTGACGCAACTAAAGAATGACTAATTACCTGTCATATAACCCTCGGATAAAAAAAAATCATTCTTTCAAACGTATGAAAGAATGGCCTGAATTTCTGTCTGGAAAGAGAAATTTCTTCCTGAGTTAAGCTGAAATACAGAATGTACAGTCGTGGCAAAAAAAAAACGGACCGACCCTTGTAGCTGATTTCAGAGCCTTGTTCACTGCAGAGCGTCGGTGCATATTCCTTGGACCCGAAACCACCTGTGCAGTTGAATGTTCCCTCGCTTTGTTTGGTTTACACCTATTAAATCGTAGTCTAGAGTACTGCAAAATGTTAAGTAGCATATTTCATATATATTCTTACAGGAAAGCAAAATAAATCATATGATTTACTTGACTGGAATAGCGCAGATATTGGAGAAGATGAAGTATTAATTAATTAATTGTTTCTGCCCGAGGTCATATCTTTCACTGTAAACCTAGCATTCTCCAATCATCACTTTCTCCCTTCTTTCTCTTAGTCCCCTCACACCATCCATATCATATATTTTAATGTTTTCTATTATCTGATATCTTCTTCTGCCCCGAATTCTTCTGCCGTTCACCATTCGTTCCACTGCATCCTTTAGTAGGAAGTTTTTTCTTGCCAGTAACCCTGCCAATTCCTTTTCTCTTCCTGATCAATGTCACCATTAGTCTTTCAGTCTTTCTTCATCCACTCATTCTATAACAGCTTCATTTCTTAATTTCTCCATTTCACACGCTCCATTCTTCTCCATTTGCATATTTCAAATGCTTCTACTCGTTTCTCTTCATTTGGTGGTAATGTCAAAGTTTCTGCCCCATACACACCCCATACCCATATTCTTAATTTATCCTTTCCCTAAGAAATTTAAATCTGCGGGCCCTCTTTCATCAGATAATCTGCTTGCCCACCTACTAACGGTACTGCGATTGACAGCTGCATCTCCATACACGTTTTTCAAGCTCTTGTGAATGTTTCCCATTGTCTCGTTCTCACAGCACAGGAATTCGGTAACAGCACGTTGCTTCTGACGAATGTCAAGTACAATAGCCATCTTCAAGAAGTGCTATTATGGCGTCACTCATGGGAACGACTTAAATTAATTTGAACACAAGCGGGAAGGATGTATCTATGACCTCCATAAATTGTAAAGATGTAGAATAAAAAGTAAATAAAAAAAATTGTCTATTACTTTTGGAGTGACCCTCGTATGGAATATTAGGATGGAGTAGTACTTATAAAACTAACCTTAATTTACTACAGTATATTTATTACAAAGAATAATAATTAAAACTTGTCTAAAAATCTAATAATTATCGTACTGAAAAATTATTTTTAAAATTTAAAGTCTTGAAAATATATTCAAATATATATCAACATATTATTTATCTAACTTCTATATATTTAATTTGAACTGTGACGGAAAATTTTATGAAATCTATACATCCTGTGAGATTGTATGATGTCCCAATCAAAAGCTAATAATATTAATATTGCGGGAAAATCTAAATGGTTTGTAGCGAAGTTCATAAAAAGCTTTAAATTTAAAGAAAACAAATTTAGGACCGTCGAAGTAAAGCGTATACCGTAGATAGGACATCTTACATTTCGTTTCGTAGTGTTGTGCAGAGGGCCGTGATTTGTGGGGCTTTGTATATAGGAAAGGCTACGTTTCAAATAATGAAATTTCAAACAATAAAACATCGTGTTTCCTTAAAACGTTCATAAATGTAGTTATCGATGTACATGCGAGATGCTGACGTCACAATATCATGCTTTTCGATACCTCGATAATAATTGTTTGATCATCTTTCAACTGTCACATTTTCATTTCGTGCTTCAATATCATACGTATGTTTTTTTACCTGATGGTGTTAAAAGTAATAGTGTTGTTAAGTTGTGAATTTAATTCTTCTTCATAAGTTCATTATTATGAGTGTAGCTGGTCGCCCAAGAAAATGTGGTAGAACGTTGAGAAATGTAACTGCATTAAGAACTCATAAACGACTCTGTAGAAAATGGTGTTTGTAACAACGTTTCAAGAAGTGAAATTATGCATGAAGACAGTACTACATATTACGATGTAAAATAATTAAAAAAATATGTGCGTCCATCCCAGCAAAAAACGTATACCGTAGGACATCTTGCAGTTCATTTCGTAGTGTTGTGCAGAGGGCCGTGGTTCAAGTAATGTACTTCATCTTCAATTGAGTTATTAATACAGCTGTGTTAGGTTTTTTTGAAGGTCATGAAGAGGGCTTAGATGCATTATAGGTACAGCCAGGATATTTGATAATATCGATTCATATTCTTATCTGGAAATATTATATTTTATTTATTTATTTTTTTTTTTTGTTCATGGAATATAATCGTATTATTACTAATGTCGTAAAAGACGTGTATTTACCCTGGACCAAAAATAAAATACAAATAGAGTATGGCTACTTCCGTTGACCTTTTTTTAGAAGATATATAACTGGTGGTACCTATAATGCAACTGTTCCATGAATAGTCTGAGTAATGTGGGACTTTGTGTATAGAAATTTTATTGTGATTTTCAATCTATCAAGCAGCAGTTGCTGCTTCAAGCCACTAGTATTATTTAATTTTATTATAAAAATCGCATTCAATTCAGATTATATACTCACAAACAAAACCAAAGTCATAGATATAATACGTTTGTTTTAATCAAGTGTTTAACGAGCACTGTTTTCAGTCATATTAGTAATATCAGCCATAACATTGATCACAAATTAATGAAAAAGTACCTTTATCTATTAAACTCCAATATTTTCAAATTTATAAATGTATGTAAGCATTTTTTAGCAATTATAATTATTTTAGTGGTTACTTTATTGTAATTTGTGGCTGTAACTTTCTTAAGTATCAACTCCTTCCCTGAGTACGAGATCACTCTCCTTCAGTGGAACGTTAGAATTTCATATAGGCATTTACAAATTATTATTATTATTATTATTATTATTACTACTACTAATCTCTTTCTCAGCTCTTTTACCAGAGATTCGCAGAAGATGCCCCATTTCCTATTAAAAAAGCTTCCTTTGCCATAGCTATTCTCTTTTTGGCTCCTGGCAGTAGTTCATACTACTACTAATACTACACTCCAAGTAGGCTATTTGAAGCTGTCCCCTTGTTATACTTCCCCCTCTTTCGAATTTCCACGTTTATCTTCTTTATTGTTCTTCCGATAACTATGGTATTCGCTTAGCATCTTTGGTATTTTGATTTATTGTTGTTTTTATAAGATCAAAAAAAAACAGCCAGATCAATAATAAAAAAAAATTGATAAGGTATGTTACTTGCTTTTTATTGACCTTTTTTGTTCCTATATTATTAAAATAATAATAATTCATGATCTAACAGTAATGCCTAGATATTTGTTGGACTCTGTTCTTGACAATGTTTTACCCACATCATTTTATAAATACGTGTTTGAGCTCTAGCCGGAATCTTCCTTTCTCTCACAGCTCATCTTCGTAAGTCTACACCAGGATGTCAAGGTCAGAGCACGTGAAAGACTCTACGTGCTCCGAAGCGCTCACGGGTTCCAATTAATCTATTCTCCAGGCAATACCAGTGAAAAAGAAGGGGTGAGAAAAATGAACTCTATTGGCCTACCACTGCAAGGTGAATTAAACTGCTCTTCAGTAATAGATAATGTGTTACGCTAATACAAGAAAACAGGAAATTAAAGTATGTTTTGCAGCTTGTACCTCTCTAATAAATGCAATTAATTACAAAATAGTAGAATATAACAAATAGTAAACATAGCTTCTCTTTAACTTAAGTAGTTTTATATAATGATGTTTATAAGTCTAATTATTGTTATTAAATGTTACATAATAATGTACTACTTATATGAGCATCATCACACTTCTAGAAACAAATTTAAATTCCTGACTTCTCGCGTATGTCCGGTGAAATGTTGTTTCGTACAGCAAAATAATTTGTAATGGAAGACTTGTATTGGTTAACACTCCAAGTCCATTGAAGTAAATTTTTCAGGACCGCAAGGAAACTATATAGGCTTGCATTATGAGTATTGAAGTAAATATTTGTATGATTCAAAAACACAGGCTTAGAGTCGGACTTGGGATATTCTTTTTTACAGAGTGATAGCCTATGTAGAACACAACTTTTTAGGTAAAAAGTCGAATTCGGTTAATTTTGGACTTGGAATGTTTGTCAATTCAGGTATTCAATTGTGACTGTGTTGGTATATTTTCTGGGTTTGATGAGTAAGGATCACAAAACAAATTCAACTTGGGTTGGAGCAGGCCAATATCTTTAAATCGTCTATGCAATTCTTCCCAGAGTTTTTTTAAAACATT
This sequence comes from Periplaneta americana, assembly GCF_040183065.1. NCBI lineage: Eukaryota > Metazoa > Arthropoda > Insecta > Blattodea > Blattidae > Periplaneta > Periplaneta americana. Next base: position 66,104,325 of record NC_091118.1, read on the forward strand.
GCAGTATGTTATACTGTCGAGCAGAAGTTCAGTGACAAAAGGCGTTGAAATTATAAAAATTGTGCTGTGAGATCTGTGACATCCACAATGACATCTTCATCTGAAAGCTTTTAACAATATCTTTCGACACAAATTAATTTATTCTTTCCTTGCGATCTCAAATTCAAAACGTTCAAATGTTCTAATATATCCTTGAGAAAGTTACGTTCCTCGATCCATGTAGAGTCAACTAGTTCTGGACTGTCCCTATTTTTCTATTATGAATTCTGATAAATATTCACGCAATTCAAAATACCTGGACAGAACAATATCGTAATGGTAAGAAACATCGTCAAACTGAGAATATATGTACGAAAATCTGGACAATTTATAGACACAACTCGTAACTGACATGTAACGAGTCTACTCCATTAGCAGCACACATTTTTGTTTGTACTTTATTCTGTAAACATAAACACAATGTTGTGAGGAAGAAGCTCTACAACACATGTTCACATACATTTAATACTATTTAATGTCAATAAAAACAAACTAATTTCAATATTTTATCATTCTGTAGATGAACAAATAATTTTAGGCGTTCGACACTGCTTGTCTTTGTAATTAAATAATTTCCACAAACCAATAAAGAGCATCACCTCATCTTTCACTTACATAAGAAGTTAAGATTCTAGTCAGCCTGAAACTTACTGAACGACTTCATCAATGTGTAATGTACAACCCTTGTATTCACCAGCGACTTCTACCTGCGTGCCTTACTTGCTCTGATCAGCGCATACGGGCTATGAGCACGTTTGCGCTCTCGTTGAAATCACTGGTCTACACCAATTACAAAACTCCACCATCCGATACCATCTCTAAACTATGAAAAAGTCAATATTTTCATGTTTCATGTTTATGTTGCTATTAAATATTTGAAATTTAGACGCCGAAAGCATTTTCAACCATTCTCCTTCATCGAGAGAAACAACAGTTGTAAATTTTCCTTTCATTTGTTAAATCTCTAAGAGCCACATCACGTCATCACCAACAAAAACATAATTTTTATTTGTCGATGTTCACACTGGCCATGAGGTATAATATGGAGTAATCCATTAATAAAACTGATGATAAAAAGTTGTTTACTTTATTACCCCACTATTGGAAACTACCGATTGTTCCGAAATCAATCATTATGAACTGGGTAATTTTCATCAATAATTTCCATTAAAACTAAATTACGTGTCCCTTTATAGCAATGAATCATTCCAAACAGAAAGAGTTTTAGCCCCAAAAATAACAATAAAATAAAAAAAAACTGATTTTCTGATTACTACATTTCTTAAATTATCTATAACTATTATTATGGTCAGTAAAATCGGTAAGCTTTCTCATGGCTAAGTTTTATTTTTTTACTCTCTCGAGCTACTTGAGAGAGTTTAAATAAATTCTGAACTTTGAACTTTCTCTCTGTTTTAGTAGTAGAAGGTTTTACTGAACATTACATTATATTACGTTTTATCTCTCAGTTTTAAAAAGAACTTGATCCAAACTTTAGTGATGCCCCACTTCGATCTATTCACGAATCTAAATGCTGATCTTGCCCATAGACTACAGCGTGTTCACAATATCTGCGTTCGTTTCGTTTGTAACATTATAAAATTCGATCATGTAACACTGTCACTAGAATTGTTGTCTTGGAATCCACTTAAAGAAAAAAAACTCTTCAACTCCCTCTTATTACTATTTAAAGTCATCCACACCTCCACACCCTCTTATCTAGCATCTCGTTTTGTTTACTTTCACTACCTCGAACCCGAAACATGTACCTTCCCTCTATTCCTCTGCACAAAACATCCTTCTACTCATCATCTTTAAGCAAATCGATTCCACACCTCTGGAACTCTTCCCTTACCATGTCAAAGTCTGACGGACAATATCAAAATTCAAATTTAAATTAAAGAATCACATTCTAATTCATGGAATTGATTGTTGAACACCTGTCAAGTTGCGCAACTTCGGCTTAACCCATGACATATAATAAATATTGTAACTATGCTGTTGTAAAATTGACAATTAATATGTAATGTATTTATTATTATTATTATTATTATTATTATTATTATTAGTATTATTATTATTAGTTATCACTATCATAATTTCTATCTCTGCCTTTCTTTCTTTCTTTCTTTCTTTTTCTTGTATTAGCTCGATGAGAGCTCTACAGTGTTTTTTGACCCTGTTGACCCTCTATAAGGCTTTAATTTAATTTGTATTATTTTCATTAGTATTTGTATTTCTTTTTTGTATTTATATGTGCTATGTGGTAGGATGGAAGAGAAGGCCTTATGGCCTTAATCATGTCAGATTAAATAATAAATTAAATTAAATTAAATTAAATTAATATTTGAAAAACAACGTTCTAAATCACAACATGTTATTGGAAGTGATTTTAAAAAAATGGAATGACATTACCTGAAAATTCAGTTTCTGCATGTTTGCCTTCCAACATTTGAAAACCTTTTTGCAGTTCAATGAGGGCTTTATATTTTTTACAATCTTGTTCAAATATGGAAATATGAGGCGCTCAGAGTACAAATGCCAAATCCACAAAATTTTCATATTGAGTTTTTAACTTTAGATTATCTCCTCATATTGTTCTCTTCAAAGTGTAAATCGGCCTAATCATCATTCCAAGTTTTTTCCATGACATTTCAGCAAATCTTTCGTTTGTGTATTGCATTTCGCGCACTGTCACAATGAGGTAAAGTGAAATTATAATTTTGTGGGTCGGGCCTATTATGCTCTGAACGTCTCATATTATGTTGTGCGCTGGCGTATCTTAAGCAACAATAAATACGAAATATGCAAATGTATGTTTTCGCCCCTAAATTTTCATTGACTACTGAAACATGCATTTTATGCACTATAAAATTCTACCAGAGTAATGTATCTCACATGGAACGTTCAGATATTAAATAACGTAATTGTAAGTAAAAGCAAACAAAATATGCCTTTATGCAAATATCTCATCTAGATACTAATTACAGTATTTCTACAAACTGACAATTTTTGCAATTTATATTTTTCTGCTGTGGTCGTGCCAGAGAATCAGTCCCATTCCGAGGCTTATTTGAAGGATTCGTACGTATGGGCGAATCCAGAAATACATATAGAGTGTTAGTTGGGAGGCCGGCGGGAAAAAGACCTTTGGGGAGGCCGAGACGTAGATGGGAAGATAATATCAAAATGGTTTTGAGGGAGGTGGGATATGATGGTAGAGACTGGATTAATCTTGCTCAGGATAGGGATCAATGGCGGGCTTATGTGAGGGCGGCAATGAACCTCCGGATTCCTTAAAAGCCAATAAGTAAGTAAGTAATATTTTTCTGCAATGTTAAACTATTCAATTAATAATTTCAGGAAATTGTCCCAGGTTGCTAGAACCTATTCTACTAACTGCAATAATGAAGTTGGATAGACCTATATATTATAGATTTTCCACCGAACAAACCAAAAAACTGTGCGATCGCCATCGACAGTATTTTCACTTTTAGTCTAACTAATCGTATATGTTAAGGCCGGTTTCACTGAGTTTCAATAAATCAATCCAAATGAAACATTAACTTGTGAACTTTAGAACATTTAACAATTCACCAAAATGCGAGCTGTTCACCAACCAAATTTTCTTAATATTTAATGAACAGTAGGACTAAGTAATGCTTCATTATGGTTAAATAAGTGTGTTCAATGAATTTTTCATAACTATATCGCAACATTTTTTTATGAAACCACAGCCTACTATATCGCAAATTGTCTACTTGCTATATCATTTGCATTTAGGCGAAAAATGAAATAAATGAAGGAAAGGTATTATTATTATTATTATTATTATTATTATTATTATTATTATTATTATTATTATTATTACTTATAGCTTTTAAGGAACCCGGAGGTTTATTGCCGCTCTCACATGAGCCCGCCATCGATGCCTATCCTGAACAAGATTAATCTAGTCTCTACAATCATATCCCACCTCCCTCGAATCCATTTTTATATTATCCTCCCACCTACATCTCGGTCCCCCAAAGGTCGTTTTCCCTCAGGCCTCCCAACTAACACTCTATATCCATTTCTGGATTCGCCCATACGTGCTACATGCCCTGCCCATCTCAAACGTCTGGATTTAATGTTTCTAATTATGTAATGTGAAGAATACAATGCGTGCAGTTCTGCGTTGTGTAACTTTCTCCATTCTCCTGTAACTTCATCCCTCCTAGCCTCAAATATTTTCCTAAGCACCATATTCTCAAACATCCTTAACCTCTGTTCCTCTCTCAAAGTGAGAGTCCAAGTTTCACAACCATACCGAACAACCGGTAATATAACTGTTTTATAAATTCTAACTTTCAGGGTTTTTGAGAGCAGACTGGATGACAAAAGTTTCTCAACCGAATAAGAGAGATTTCCCATATTTATTCTGCGCTTAATTACCTCCCGAGTGTCATTTATATTTGTTACGGTTGGTCCAAGATGTTAGAATTTTTCCATCTCTCCAAAGTATAAATTTTCCATTTTCATCAATTTTTATATTTCCATTTCGTACAATATTCTGGTCACGAGACATAATCATATATTTTGCCTTTGCGGAATTTACTTCCAACCCTATCTCTTTACTTACTTCAAGTAAAATTCCCGTGTTTTCCCTAATCGTTTGTGGATTTTCTTATAATATATTCACGTCATCCGCAAAGACCAGCAGTTGATGTAACCCGTTCAATTCCAAACCCTTTCTGTTATCCTAGACTTTCCTAATGGCATATTCTGGAGAAAAGTTAAAAAGCAAAGGTGATAGTGCATCTCCTTGCTTTAGCCCGCAGTGAATTGGAAAAGTATCTGACAGAAACTGGCCTATAAGGACTCTGTTGTACGTTTCACTGAGGCACATTTTAAATAATAATATCATAGGCCTATAAAACTTCTCTCTTAATCGACTCATATGCTTTTTTGAAATCTATGATTAACTGATGTACTGTACCCTTATACTCCCATTTTTTCTCCAATATCTGTCGAATACAAAAAATCTGATCAATAGTCGATCTATTACGCCTAAAATCACACTGATGATCCCCAATAATTCCATCTACATATGGAGTTAATCTTCTCGAAAGAATAATCAACAAAACTTTGTACGACGTCAACAAAAGTGATATTCCTCGAAAATTACTACAGTCTTGTCCCCCTTCTCAAAGATAGGTACAATTATGGACTCCTTCCATTGTTTTGGTATAATTTCCTTTCCCAAATAGCAAGTACAAGTTTATAAATTTCGCTACATAATGCGCTTCCACCCTCTTGTATTAATTCCGCTGGAATTTGATCAATACCTGGAGACTTGTAATTTTTCAGCTTTTCTATCGCAATTTCGACTTCAGAAAGTGTGGGTTCGGGTATATATGACTCAGCAGTTTGTATTTGAATTTCGTCCCGATCATTTCTATTTGGCCTATGCACATTTAGTAGTTTCCAAAAATAGTTTTTCCACATGTTCAGGATTGAATGAAAGTCTGCAAGCAAGTCACCATTCTCATCCTTGATCATGTTTACCCTTGCCTGATATCCGTTCTTAAATTCCTTTATGCCCATATATAAATGTTTTTATTCTTACTGTTTGTTTCTACCTTATTCAGTTTTCCTTCAAGTAACTTCTCTTTTTATTCCTAAGTCTACGACTTGCTTCCCGTCTTTCATTGAAATAATTATCTCTATTCTCCTCAACTGGATCCTGTAAGAATTTCAATTTTGCCTGTTTCCTTCTTTCTACTACCATGCAACAATCTTCATCAAACCACGGTTTCTTTTTCTTAGTTTAATAATAATCTATGATCTGCTCAGCTGCAATTTTGATATTATTTCGGATATTTTCCCACACTATTAATATCTAACTCTTCCTCACCTTCGTCGAAAATTGCTAAAGCGACAAACCTATTTCATATTTCGACCTGATAATGTTGCTTAGTTTCCTCATCCTTTAATTTCGGAATAATAAATCTTCTAATATTAACTTGTTGCTCTACTCGCTTGGCTACTGATAGTCTTTATCTTAATTCTCCAATTACCAAATAATGGTCAGAATTAAAGTCTGCTCCCCTGAAGGTTCGAATATCTACTATACTAGTATGTCTTCACTTATTTATCAAGATGTGATCTATCTTGTTGTGTGTCAAAATTATTATTATTATTATTATTATTATTATTATTATTATTATTATTATTATTATTATTATTTTCGCCGTAATTATAGGTATTGTAATTATTGCACTCCTGATTCTAGTGGTTACCTCATTTGAAGGAGGTTGATATATACAATAACTGCAATTTAAATATAGACAATATTCTTGAAACCTATTATTCAGAGTGAAAAAAATTAAAGACTTAGGAAGTTACTCTACTGTGAAGTATATTTGCAGAACTGAAAGAAAGTAGAAACTTGATAGCTAATATCCTGTGTTAAATAACGATTTTCAGGATAGACGTTTAATATGTGCGTAAATTGAATTCTAATATGTGGAAGTTAATATATCAGTTAAGTTTTGTTATATTTGAATGCACATTGTGTATTAATTTACTAATATTTCTTAAGAATATTTATAATGACAGGGGCCGATGGTAGGCTTATGTGAGGGTGACAATGAACTTCCGGGTTCCTTAAAAGCCATAAGTATGTATAGTTATAATATCCACTTTCATAGGTTAAAGTAAAACTAACAAGCAAACATTCTGATGGGGGCAGATAAAAAAGTTATTTTTTTCTTCCACCATGTTAATTAATAATGTCAAAAGAAATGCTTATACAAATTTTGGTCACTCGACCGCAATTACGAAGACCGTAAAAATAAGTACGCCAGGGGCAGTTAACAGAAAGAAAACACAATTTCGCAGGAAAAATTTATTGGAACAGACACAGCAATTGTTGAGTTATTTTTCAGTCTATTCCCCACCGGAAGTGAGACATTAATTTGTCATAACATGGGATAGACAGAGAGGTGCAGACGGCTGTCAAATGCTAGTTCCAATCCCAAGCAGCTGACTTCTACGACACAAGGGTACAAAAATTGATCCCTTGGTATGACAAATGTCTCAATTTCAGTGGGGGATATGTTGAAAAATTGCGTAACAATTGCTGTATCTGTTTCAATAAATCGTTTCATGCAATTGTGCTTTATTTTTGTAAACGGCCCAGAAAATAACTTTCTAGACGGCCTTGTAATTGCGGTCGAGTAGTCAAAATTTGTATAAGCACTTCTTTTGACATTATTAACATGGTGGAAGAAAAAATTAACTGTGTTACCTGCCCCCATCAGAATGTTTGCTTGTAAGTTGAATATTACTTAGTTAACTAGTTTCAGCTACAAGTCAGCCATTCTGATGATATTCTAACCTATGATCAATTTCTTCTAAATTTTTGAGTACCACGATCTTCGTGACGCGGTATTTTTCGTGAAATTTTGTGTCATTAAAATTTTCAAAATGATAGTTTCTTCAATCGTTAACATGAGAGATAACGGAGACATCTGACTTTCGATTTTTGAGAAGTTTCAGATGTAACAATTCTGCGTCGGAACGGTCCGCCATTTTGTACTGCAACTAGTGAACCATTAAAAATTTAAAGACGGGAATTTCTATCACTAAACTAATGATAGTTTTACTGTTTTATTAGAGCTAATATTACTTGGTGAATTATAAGAATAATTTAATGAACCAGTAAATAAATTAATGAATAATTAAAAACATAGTGAATGTTTGGTAAAATTGCCTATTAGACTTCCACTATAAACAAAAATCCTTCCTATTAACTCACATAGGCCTATGTACAGAAATAATAACCAGAGATTCGTGACCAAACTGTTAAAATGTCATCAACTTTAATAAGCCACTAAGACCTTAGTGTACATTTGACAGAGTTCAAGATCAGATGACATCAACAATTCATGCCAGTAAAAATATGAACCTTGGCACACCATATGCAAAAACATACAATAATTATTATTTAAATCTACATCGCTACTAAAATTTGAAACCTTATGACAAGAATCACAGTCACATGTTTCGTGGATCGTCTCCACAGCCTTCCTTGAAATATAGTACACTTTAAAACTTCTATTGCAAGGTCAATTCGATTTTTATTTTGTCTGAAGTAATACCACGAAATATGTGCACATCATTCCAACAATGCTGTAGAAATATGTCATATTGATCTTAATTCCACAGGCAATTATTTCAGCTTTCATACCTTCCATGTGTGTTAGGTACAGACACAATTCTGTCATTACATACTTCTGACAATCTGACTGAAGCAAAAATTTGTGCATATTTGTAATCGAGTCCTCATATATTTCTGTTATGGAATGACAGAATTTGGTAATCTGAATTAATAGAGACAACATAAACACAATACTAGTTATTACAACTATGACTGGTATTGGCGAGGTTGAAATAATCGTATAGAGATTGCCTCTCATATAATGTATAACAACAAATACATAGTTAATAATATTCATGAACATCCAACACGTTAACAATATGACAGGAATTCCGAACGCAGAATTTATCAAACAGACGGTGTCATGAAGTTTGCAATATATAAATCCTATTTGTCTAATGTAATGAGTAATGTTATTACTATTGAATGACATTGTAAATCTATCAACAGCCTTCTCTATATCGAGAAGGATATGTCCGTTTATTATTATGCTCGATGATGCAGTTATTTTGTATTTTCTTGAATGCAGCGATACTGTGAGCGTTTCCAATTGACTGTATCTGCATTTAACTTCCGATACAAAATTTAAAAATAATACAGCTATAATAACGTTTGTCATATTAGTCATCGCATGAAATAAAGTCATTGTTATAATAGTGGAGGAGTTCTGATTCACAATGTTAAATGAACCCACAATCAGTTCAAAAATTAATAAATGTGAGAATACGCGCAATATTGTGAATAGTCTTGCAGATTTATAAAACTTTTTCCTCTCTCCCTCTTGGAATAACACTTCGTCAACTTGTGAGAACTTTTCAAGTATTTTGGTTACGTGGTGCTTCTTCTTTGTAGCAAAGAGCAACAATGTGCTGAACGGTGCACCCGTAATACAAACTATTGCAAAAGCTTGAACCCCATTCAACGTAGTTGGTAATCCCACATCTATTCCAAACTTGATAGTATAGATTAACAGGCAGCAGTGAACTGATATCCACAACAAACTCCATATTGAATCAAAGTGTCGTCGAAAAGTTCCCCTACAATTTTCACCTTTGTGGAGCGTGTATGGTGCCAAACCGAATAATTTGCATATAATATACAACGGTTTGAAAGCAAAATATACACCATGTTTTTCTGTGAGACGTAACATTTTAATAGCTACTATATAAACGACTGGTTTCTTCGTAAGACTGTCGTAAAATATCGTTACTTTCAGTCCTTTTATCACGTTCTGAAGATGAAATGTCACGTTACAAATGATCGATTAGATGTACAGAGTGAAAAATTGCATGTTAAAACTGAAATTTGCATAAAATGTTTTGACATGTAATAAATATTCAAGACGTCTATCACTTTCATACTTAGAAAACAGGATAAAATAATCAATACAATGTGAAACAATGGAAGAATCGAGAGAGAATGAACAGCTCAGAAGGATACAGTATATTTGAAGTTAGAAATAAGTTGATGCAAGTAAAGAATAACTAATTACCCTTCACATAACACTCGGATAAGTAAATATTCTTTGAAATGAATTAAAGAATGCCCTGAATTTTCGTCTACAAAGAGAATTTTTTTTCTTTTGAGTGAAACTTAAATAGGGGATATATAGCCTATATATAAATATATTTTTTATTTCACAGATTTACAATGTCTTTGACATCTTCCTGTATCCATTTCAAGAATTTATAGCCACTCGCCATTCATCTTTATTCTCCCAATCTCCCTCCTTTAAACCTCTCTCACTCATTGTTCTAAGTATTCACTCTCTCCAGGTTAAGTTCGGTCTTCCACTCTTTCTTCTTCCCGTTGGAATCCATTCATAAACCTTTTTCGGTAATCTGTCTTCCGTCATCCTTTTTATATGGCCAAACCATCTTAACTGTGCTGTTTTAATGTCTTCTACAAAGAATCCTTTCAGTTTCATTTTTTCACTTATCACGTTATTTCTAACTTTTTCTCTCCTCGAAATCCTTGCAGATCGTCGCCAGAAATCCATTTCAGTCGAATGTAATTTTTGTATTGTTCTTGATTTCAAATGCCATGTCTCTGATCCATATGTGATTGTGCTTTTTACAATTGAATTATAAATGTTTGTCTTTATTTTTATTGTAATATCTCGGTCCCATAAAATGCTGTTTAGTCTTGAAATTGCTATCTTTCGTTTGTTTATTCTTCCATTTATGCCCTCTTCATGGTTGCCGTTTTTCGTGACTTTCACTCCCAAGTATGTGTAATTTTCACAATAGTTTATGGTTCCTTTTCCATCTTCTAATATTAATTCTTTTGAATCTGTCCCAATTGCCATGTAATTTGTTTTCTTCAGATTAATGTTTAAACATTATTTTCCATATTCCTCTGTCAATATTCGTGTCATATATTCTATATTTTCATAATCTTCTGCAACTAATAACTGATCATCTGCAAATAGTAATGAATAAATTGTATTCTCTATTAGTAAAACTCCCATTTATGAGCATTTCTTTTTCCAGACTGTTAAAGCATTTTGTATATATATTTTGGATAAAACTGGTGATAAGGGACATCCTTGTCGTAGGCCTTTTGTGACATGAAATCCAGTTGAGATCTTGTTGTGCATTTTAATTTTCGTATAGGATTTATAATATGAGTTATTTATCGCCTGGATAATGATATTGTTTATTTTCTGTTGTTTTAACGATTCCCATAATTTATTCCATGCCACATTATCATATGCCTTTTCTATGTCTCCAAACAATAGGTGTAGAGGTTGTTGGAAAGTTATTCTTTTTTCAATCAGTTGTCTTACACTAAAAATATGATCCATAGTTGATCGTCCTGCCCGGAATCCCGCTTGTTCTTCTGTTTCTAGGTACACATGCAGGCTTTGCTTAATCGTAAATTTTAGTTGCCATGGTAATATTTTACACTGCATAGGTACACATGCAGGCTTTACGTAATCGTAAATTTTAATTGCCATGGTAATATTTTACACTGCATATGTACACATGTAGGCTTTGCTTAATCGTAAATTTTAGTTGCCATGGTAATATTTTATACCGCATAGGTACACATGCAGGCTTTACGTAATCGTAAATTTTAATTGCCATGGTAATATTTTACACTGCATATGTACACATGTAGGCTTTGCTTAATCGTAAATTTTAGTTGCCATGGTAATATTTTACACTGCATAGGTACACATGCAGGCTTTACGTAATCGTAAATTTTAATTGCCATGGTAATATTTTACACTGCATATGTACACATGTTGGCTTTGCTTAATCGTAAATTTTAGTTGCCATGGTAATATTTTACACTGTATAGGTACAATCAGGACATAGTTAAAAATGCAAAGAAAGAGTTTTTGATGTCACTTCAGCATACCAATTTTCATAGAAATTGGTTCGGCCAGTAGCGCGTGAAATGATAACAAACATGCAGACAGAGAGACATACAAAAGTTTAAAAAATCAGATTACGTTGCAAAAGCGAAAATTACCAGAAAAATTTGGGGTACAGTTTCATTATTAGTATAGATAAGTAACAGTCACTAATGTAGCAAAGAGTGTAGTGTTCGTAGTTCTTAAGTGTTCCTAAGTACTGAAATTGATTAAGATTTGTTGTGTTACAATTATCTTCTAAGAGTTCAGTACTTTCTTCAGCTTACAATTACTGCTAAGAATGATTTAGTGTCTTTCAAAGTCTTTTTTGTTTTGTCATCTATTGTGAAGGCATAGAGGTGCATACAAAACTCATCAGTCTATCTCTCATCAACACAGTTTTTCAGGCGGAACTCTACGCTACCAAGGAAGCGGTGAAATGGTGTGCATAACATGACAACAGTGCTCGCATCTACAGTGACTCTCAGACAGCAATAGACAATAAATACATCTTGGATGCTCTCACAATTGAAATAAGAAATAACATAAGAAATACAACGCATGTCTGTGTATGTTGGGTTCGTGGACACGCTGGAACAACTGGAAACGAGCGTGTCGATGTGTTGGCGAAACAAGCTGCCGCTTCGGATCTGGAATGTATGTACACAAAATGCCCTATGTCTTATGTGAAGAAGCGTTTAAAAGAACGTGTAATTAATGATGGAATGATAATTGGGTTCGCAGCACAAAGGTAGCTTTAACTAGGGAATTATACAGGGACATCACTTTATTTTTACCAACATTTTTAACATTAACCTGGCTATACTCGGAAACACTGTTACCCCCCTTCCATTACAGGAGTTTGGTGTTACTAGTGCAATATGTAAACAAATCATTTTACTGGCTATAGGAGGAGAGAAAAAGTAGTGTATCCATTTATATTATAGGGAAAAACAGTATTACGATTTTCAGTTTGATCATTACTTTTACGGTATTTTATAAAAAAATAGTGGAGTAGTAACAATTTTTTTTTCACAAACTCAACTCTTCAGGCGGTTATATTCATTATGTAATGTCTACTTTATTCAACATATTACTAACCAAATTTATTTCTGAGAATTTTGTGAGCACTACCGTAAGAAACCCCAATTTCTACAGCTAGCTTCTTGACCGACTTATTAGGACTTCGTGCACTCTTTCTCTAGCATCTTCTACAGCATCTTCTGTCACCTTTGTTGGCCATCTTACACTTTTCTTCCTTTCTGTACACCCTGTTGCTCTAAATTTATCTACAAGATTAATGACATTTCTACGAAAATATTCCGTAATGATATAATCAGGAAAGCGTAAAAAAAAACTGTTGTTCACATTTGGTTATATTGTAATTCCAGTTTCCATCATTGTTCTTCATATTTACAAACAGTAAAACAAAACTCTTGTGTAAATAATGCTGTTAAGTACAGTACCATATTGTAGGATATCATACTTTCCGTAACTCTAATCTTCACTTCTGCTCAGTCCACACAGATAAATTCACTTATGCTACACATCATACCTGTGTGAAAATAATCCTCAATAATATAAGCTCTTTCTTCTATAGAAAATGCAAAATATTTCTGAAACACACTGTACTCTGTACTGTTTACTTCACTGCTAGCAACAGTGGCCGTAAGTTTGTGTGGTGACGTTAGCAAGGACATTAGTGAAAGGGGTGGGAGTCAAGTACATTCAGAAACGCAGGTACAATAAAAATGCAAGGAAAAATAAAGTGATGTCCCGGTACTTCCCTACGATTTACGATAGAGTAATTTCTAAATTAATGCAACCAAACTTTGTTCTTACTCAGTTATTATCTGGGCATGGCAAGTTTGGTAGCTATTTCGAAAGGTTCAAGATAGAAACAGAAAGTGGAAATATTTGTGCATGTAATGACTCCCTGCAAACAGTCCAACATTTGTTATTTAAGTGTCACAAATTTGAAATACAACGTCTTGAACTAGTTTGTCGATTAGATAGGTGTGACACCAAGTACTCCCCACCGTTACAAGTGTTCCGAAATAAATGTTGTTATAAAGATTTTATAAGATATGTGAATTATGTTCACAAAAGTTGTAATCTGAACACATGATATAATTTCTCATAATTCATTTCAAAATGCACGTTTTTCTGGAAAACTATTCAAAACATAGCAAAATGGTATTCTTTGCTCCGGTATTCTTAGAAATACAGTATGTATAGATCATTGTACCCTTTTAAAAAAAATCTGCATTTAATACCCATATTTCACTTTCAAATCCAAATACATTAATGTATTTGTAATGTAATATCTACTATATATTTGTATCTAATGTCTTTTTTATGTCGAATGTATAAAACTTCCAAGTAAAATGTCAGTTTTGTGATAATATGTATGTAATTTCTATGTAATATATTTTCGTATGTCATATGTGTGTAACTTTTATGTACTATGATTTTTTCTGTCGTGTGTACATTAGCTATGTACTCGTAATATGTCTGTTCTTAAGCAATATGTTTGTTTTTGTGTATTTCTGTTTAACATTCTTTATTATTATTATTATTATTATTATTATTATTATTATTATTATTATTATAAATATTTACATCTTTATATATAATGTTTTTATGTCATATGTATGTAAGTTTATGTAATACGTCTGCTTTTGTCATACGTATGTTTCTGTGTGTAATATATTCTACATACTTGCATACAGTATGTACATGCATGTGATATAATTATCTGTCTGTTATAAATTATTCGTTAGTAACATTTGTGTAGTTATTTGTATCTGAAATGTATTTAATTATAATCCTAATATATCTTATGGTAAAATAGGGTTCAATAAATTTGAATATAAAAAAGGTATTTTTTATGTTGCGATTTTGAATTTGTGTTGTGAGTAGTGTTCATGTTGGGATTCTGTATTTACGTTTTTGTTTAGTATTTGTGTTACTGTTATTGTATTTGTGTTATGATATTCAAATGGATTTGAGGAAGGTGGGATATGATAGTAGAGACTGGGTTAATCTTGCTCAGAATAGGGACCGATGGAGGGCTTATGTGAGAGTAGCAATGAACCTCCGTTTCTCTAAAAACCATGAGTAATAATTTAAGTTATTGTTTTGCAGCTGTATTGTTTTATAATTTGTTGCTTGATATGGATTATATTGGTATGTTAATTGTATTTTTTTTTGTACTCGTATTCGTATTTTGTTCTGTTTTGTATTTGTTTTGAATGTAAAAATATGTTTGTTCATCTTTATACTGTATCACCTGGTATCAGCCCATTCGTAGTGTAATAAATAATTCATTCATTTAACTTTCTACAATAAATTATTTTCAGAAAATAGTATACACTTAATACCGGTACAACTTCTCGATCCGGCATCGAAAACCCACAATAGGCCTAATGCTCTCAAATTGATTATTCCGTTACATTTTTGATGTGATAAGTTATCGCTTTGATCTACGAAGTAAAAATGGAATACATTACGTAAATTAATTGGACTGAAATGTCGAATTCAATGTGTTATAAATTATATATGGTTTCCATTACATCAATGCTCAACATGAATAATCACTAAGGAGGTTCATACGATATTTTATGACTATTATTTGTTAAGAAAGGGAAGGAATTCGAAGAATAAAGAATATTCATTTTCAAAATACAGAGTGTGCTGATGAGCTTGTTACGAACTTAAAATCTCCATTCTTGGTACTCATCACCAGTGGAATCCATGAATAAGAAGTTTAATGTACTTCACAGCCTTGCATATTATCCAAATCCGTTGGAGGAAAAGAAATGTCAGTTGTATAGATATTTAGTTTTACTTGTTAGGTGTACAAAATATCTAATTGACACTGCCTTTCTTGAGAAAGCTAAGTGAACATAATATCAATGGCTTCTAATATTGTTCGTCTTAAAGGTTTTGAAATAAGAATAATGCGATCAGAAATTAAATTAAGAATTCTGGAATAAATACCGTGCGATCGAGAAGTTCCTCCGCAGCTCCATTAGTTCTATTATTATTATTATTCACTTACTTACTTACAAATAGCTTTTAAGGAACCCGGAGGTTCATTACCGCCCTCACATAAGCCCACCATCGGTCCCTATCCTGAGAAAAATTAATTCAATCTCTACCAACATATTCCTCCTCCCTTAAATCCATTGTAATATTATACTCCCATCTACGTCTCGGCTCTTTCACTTAGTCATCCTTTGGTTATCGAAGTCCGTTTTCACATTTTGGCTGTTGGTTACACTTTTTGGGATGTTACTTAAAGCTTTATATTAGAAGTCTGCATTCCAATAAAAACCATCAATAGAGGATCATGATAGTACGTATGGTCGATCGCTATACGCACAACGCTGACTGTTACGTATTCTGACTCCGCATTAAAGCAAAACACCCAACCGAATCATCATGGTCGACCAGTCGGTCTCGGTTACTTAAACTGTATCTTGGGTTGGAAACTGTCTTCGATCGATGTGTTTACAGTATGCGCTATGAAAATGTTAAACTGGCTGACGCCCTACCACATGATTAGAGAACCTCAGAGGTATGCAAGCTATCAGATGCTAGTCTTTATCCTCCATTTGAACGCAACACTTGTAATATTTTGTAACAGTGTTGTATTCATAATGTCACAGGACAAAAGTAAATAGCCTACATTAAAGAAACAAAGAAGAAAATTCTAGATAAGACTGCACAAAAATTATTATTTTTAAAGTCAAATGGTGATTTTTCCATTGATTATTTCATTTTTGGAATAACTTCAGCATGAATTTTGTTTCCTCTATTCTTGATATTTCGCGATATGGTCGTTGGATTTTTTTTCATTTCATTTATTATATTCCATAGATATTACATAAGCAATGAAGCTTTAAGATGTGGAAAAAGTCAAAATTTTACAAGATCACAATTACAATTTTTACAATTTTGCAATTTTACACAATTTTTTTGCGAGATGTAGTGAGATGAGGTGAGGCCCGAGGATTCGCCAAAAGATTACGTGACATTTGCCTTATGATTGGGGAAAACCTCGGAAAAAACCCAACCACGTAATCAGACCAAACGGGGGTGAAATGAAGTAAGGCCGAGGAGACCATCCGGCATCAGTCCCACAGCTGAGGAAAACCTCGCAAGAAACCAATCAATGAGACAAAACGGGGGATCCAACCCAAGCCCGAGCGCAGCTCCGGATCAGCAGGCCACGAGTCTGCCGACTGAGCGACATCGATGGCTCTACTAAAAATGTACAGTACATAGCCAATCAGATTATTAAATTTACAAACCCGAACGATTATTCATCAATTGAGCTATAAAATATAATATATAGCAAGTCAATTCAAGTTAAAGGCATAAACAATTCAATCAGTTGAGATATACAGAAATTGATAATACATATCATGCAAATTACTTCAAATTACAAGCATAAACAATTCATCAGTAGAGCTATACGGATTACTGTTCAATCTAAAGCATGAAATAATAGAATCTACATCCACCTTACCATACGTAGGCCTACCTATAACGTCAATCATTGCCTGCGATTAAGCATGTCTTAATATACACCATTGTAATCATTTTAAATAAAGGGAACATGTAGATTGTTTTTTTATTAAATAAGTTGACTGAGATAGATTACAGTATATCTGCCTTTGAAGAAATTTGGGACGCACCACAAAATCTCTTTTCTTTGTAATACACTCAGGGACAAAAAAAAACCGGACACTTCTATATTCGCTTCTATTTTGTTGGCAATTATTTCAAAATGAAACAAAACCCATTTAAACAAAATAATGTTTCATTTAGCACCTTATACGACAACATTTGAAAAAAAAATCTCTGATGAGAAAATTTACAAAAAAATTACAAAGGGCGTATAACTATGGCATCGTTTGGTCTAACTGTTTTTTCATTTTATGGTGCCTTAAACATTAAAAACTCTTTTTAGTAACGGGTATTACCCTCTCTGGCTTGAATAACTGCATCCCTACGTCTTGGCATGCTCTCAGTTTGGTTAGCAATGTCTTCTTGAGGAATAAGTTCCCATTCTTCGCCAAGTGCTCGCCTCAACTCTTGTAACGATTCTGGTCTCGGTCGTCTATTCTTAACACGCCGTCCCAGCATTCCCCACACGTTTTCAATTGGGTTCATGTCTGGACTCCTTGCTGGCCATGGAAGAACATGCATTCCCACTTCTTGGAGATAATCTCCGACCGCATGGGCAATATGCGGCCGTCCATTATCATGCATTAAAACAAAATTATCGCCTACAAATTGGCCAAATGGCACAACATCATCAGCCAAACATTCATTTATATACCTATCAGCTGTTAGTCTTCCATTTTCAACAAACACCAACTCTGTACGAGCATCCGTACACACTCCTGCCCAAACCATCACTCCACCACCTCCATACGGCACATTTTCGGAAATGCAACACTGTGAAAATCGTTCTCCCCTCCTTCTCCAAACTCTTTCACGTCCATCAGGTGAGCACAGATTGAAACGGGACTCATCGGTGAACAGAACACAACTCCACTGTCCATTTCTCCAATCCCTGTGATCATTTGCAAAACGCAGTCGTTCAACTCGATGCATCCTGAGAAGTTTGGGACCAGTTGCAGGTCTACTTGATATCAGTCCACTTGCTTTCAACCTCCTTCTAACTGTTTTGGCCGAAATTGGGCGTACATGCATGTTAACAAATTGCTGGGCTACACTAGTAGCTGGTAGGTTGCGCTCCCTAAGAATTCTCAACACCATATACCTGTCTTCATTTGGATTTTTAGCTCTTGGACGACCCGAGCCTGGTCTTCTGGTATATTCTAGGGTCTCTCTATACCGTTTTATGGCATCATGGGTTGTGCTTCTAGCCATATTCATAACATTTGCAATGTAACGTACACTGCGTCCATCATCGTAAAGGGCTACAGCTCGAGCCACATCTTCAGGTCGCATCTTGTTTTAAGACAAATGTTACAACCCCACTTAAACTCAGAAAATGTAAAAATAAAGAAATAACTAATGATAACGATAATGAAGCACAAAATGGTTGAGACAAAATTTTTATAGCTGAGACTCCGAAAGCAAAATTGGAATTTTTGGTTGTAATGGCTTGTTTATAAAACAAAAAACAATCAACAATGTATACACGTCTCCATAACAACAGATGGCTACCATAATATTGTATGAGAAGATAATGTTTTGCAAAATACCAGCAAATATTAAAGTGTCCGGTTTTTTTTGTCCCTGAGTGTATTTATTAATATAGATTAAACATTTACATTTCTAACATTATCCGTCTGACAAGAAGGATTTGAATAACATTGATAATACAAAGCACTATTCCATTTAATGAATTGTGTTATTTAAATATTATGTTTTCTTATTTAAATATTCCTGTTTCTCGTGCCACCTGAAATAAAAACAAATGGTAACCTCCTAAGATAGGTTGTTTTGAGTATCAGGCATTGAACGATAATGTAATTGTAGTGCAAGAACCTCGAGCGCTCACGACCGACCAAGTAAACGTTTCAACCGATCGATTACAAATACTCGACTCCATGCTCTCGAGGGAATCATTATCAGGCTGGCTTCTTCATAACCGAAGACTGAGTGGTGAGCTTCGGTCGGTGTCTTCTCGAAAATGTAGAGGTCTACTTTATATATATATATATATATTTTTTTTTTCTTTTTGGCTCGCCCAGTTTCTTTAAGAGGTTATGGATTTCAAAGATATACACGTAAAAAAAAAGATGGTGTAGCAACTCAAATGAACAAATAGATAAGACAGATAAAACTAAGTTTCAGATAACCTAAAATGTGTTAAAAGTGTTACAACATCAATGTCGTCGTAGTCCTTAAAGTATGTGGAGCGTTCTTTTATCCATCTAGGACGCCCTTTTTCACACTCTCGGTCATATTCTTCGTCACTTTCATTTTCTTTTTTATTAATCACATTATAGCAATAACCTATTCCGATTATCTTAGTTTTTCTCTGGTAAAGTTTTAAGTTGACCATTTTGTTTATATAACGTCATTCGAGCTTCGACCAATGAAGTGTAATGAAATTTTGAATTCCAACCAATCACAGCCAAACATCGCGATAATTTTTGCAGCTAGATTTATCGCTATCAATTTATCGCATGATCGTTCTTTTGTTTAGTCGGTGTCGCCAACTGTTTCCCCGTAAATTGATGAGCATGAAACCATTAAGATGCATATACACGGTTAAACTGTTCTTTCAAGTTTACGCATTCAAGCAATGGATGCAAGATTGATATTTAATAATAATTCATATATTTACGCAGTGAAGACGATGTTCAAAACGGCGCACTATGTAGACACAAAATCTTTATGCATCTTAATTGAACGTACGTTTTAAACTTGATCATTTCAATATTCTTCCCAGACTGCATGCATACGCGCATGGAAAATTGAACTGTGTAGATGCAGCTTTACTCCCGTTACACACTACAGCGAGAATGCGTTTGTCGATCTTTGGAAAATGCTTTCCTGTAGCACGGAGTAACGGTCGAAATAAGGCACAGCTGACACATGGCCCCGCGCCTACAGGTAATTAATCTAATTGTAGCCTATAAAATTTGTATTAAGTGAACGAAATTAAGCAATTAATAGAAAGTTAGATGTTCAAATTTAAGTAACAGCGCATATCAAACCCGAAGACCTTGTATACTATATTAACTTATACAAGGTCTTTGATCAAACTGCCTTCCGTATGGCGTAATAAAATAGGACTACGTGTTTTAATTATCTATATAGATATGGCTTCACTGTGTAGCAACATGTCTCACTGTAGTGTAAATACATAAGCATTGCTATATAGCTGTTTCCACACAAAATTACATAGTTCTTAGTTCTCGGTGTACAGTGTATGTAACGACGAAGTGCTAAATAAAGTGTGAAATTCTATTTCCACATCTTCATCTTCTAATCCTTGTTCATTGTAGGCTATCTGAAAAAATTACACGCCTTCATTCAGATTTGATAACTGCGTTTTCAACAATTCTTCAATTAATTAATGTATTAATTAGGTTATTTGTAATTATATTATACAATTTTTAAATTAAATTATGATTTCAGCAGATAATGAAAATTTATTTCTGTTATAATAATAAGAGAAAAGTGCAGTACCTGTACTTAACATTTTTAAACCTGTATTTCGCTTTTTGCAATTGGCATGACTGAATGACATCCAATTTCTTTATTGTAGTAATCGATATTCATCTATTTCAACTTCTCAGTGTCTGAATAGGTTAAGTATTCGTAAATATACAATTATTAACAATTTGTGAGCGAATTTTAGAGATATATTATTTATATTTTTATTTTATTCACGAAATAGTCCTAACACAGTAAATGTGACTCGAGGTCTGAGATTACTATAGATAATCCTTATTAACGGAGATAATTTTATTCGTGAACACAAATGTAACTGTTATCTAAGTTTTTTAATTAAAAACCTTAATGATAAGTTTTAGTTGCCATAATAATATTTTACACTGCATAGGTACAATCAGGACATAGATAAAAATGCAAAGAAAAAGTTGTTGATGACACTTTATTTCAAGTCGAACATTTTGTTTCGTGTATAGTCGTATACAATAGCCATAACAAAGGTTTTGGAGATACATATATCGTGAGAAGTGGAGGTCCTACTTGAAATCATAGCACATTTATGACCAGTCACAAAATATGGTAGGTAATTTATTTTCAGTCTGATGGCACAACGTACATTTTAGAGTAATATATAATCATATGAGTGTATATTTTAACAAAGGAAAGGATGCATGATGTAGGCGTTCGATTAGAATAATCGCCGCGAAAATCTCTCAAGAAGTTAGCACAACATGCTGGGATCAACACATAATGCTACGAAATTATTAAAATGCCATTCATACAAGGATACAGAGGTGCACGTCTTAGAGTCCGAGAAGCCGTGCAGGAGAATAAATTTTTGCAAATGGGGACAGTTTTAACATTGTCTTTGAAAATGTAAGCATTTTTTTAGCATTTTCAAAATTTAAAATTGTAAAAAAAAAAAAAAAATGTCCATTTTACGGTTTATTTCGCTTGTTCTTGACTCATACCCGAGCGCTCAGCGTAGACAGCGTATGGACAACTGCGCTGTGCACTGTCCCTTCCAGTGTACTTCCGTGGATAGATAAAATGTATGCAATGTATTTTACGTAGTCTGAGCTAACACAACAAAATACGAAGAAATTACTCCCAGTGTTGCGTAGAGGAAAGATAGGTTTATTGTGTAGAAACCACAGGCGGTGAATTCCACTGTCCCATAGTTCACTTGAACAAAAAGGTCCTTTATCTCATTTCTAACATCTATCGGGAGATCGGAGCGTAGTAATAGCTTCCTTACTCGAGATACAGTGTTCTTGGATTCCTCTGCTGTTATGTGACAACACACACACACTTCGAATAGCTCCGCTAATACTATTAATATTGAACATATTGAATATGTTACACTGTATATAGCAGGTCTTTCAGGTCTGTCAGAATTGTTGGAATTCACGGAGGATAGTGTGAAGTAAACCATAATATTAATATTACAAAATATCCAACAGGAAGTGAAAAAAACGGGCAACCCAAAAGTGGAGTTAATTATTTGAACAGTGCCATGTAGTTTAATGTGTATTGATCTCCAGCTCTCAATCTGATGCAATCTTCTCATTTCCAGTGATGTCACTGAAATATTGTCGTCAGTGTTCTCGATGTCGATTGCACAAATATCATTACGTTTGCGCCGTGAGAAGTTCTGCGTGTGTTGAAGTGACTTGATAATTTGTATAGAAGAATTCAGGATCTTAAATCTCTGTTTGACATGATATACTATCAACACATATAATGTAACCATAATTAAAATCGTAATATCGAACATACTGTACATAATGACTTCCCTAATCGTTGAAATTTTTGACTTGTTGTCAATGACTTGTATTGTGTAAGGAATCCCAAATAGAAACATTTGAAAAAGTATATATACATTTGTTCGTCTTCTCATTATGGCATAGAAAGAAAGTCTTTCCACTTGTTTTAACAGAATTTCGTCCACTTTACTGAATAATATTATAATTTTATGAACGTGATGCACCTTGAAGCAAATGAAAATCAAAAGCGACACAATAGTAGTTGTACACATTGAAATAGCGTTGAGAAGATACATAAATAATTCTTTCGTCGAAATATGAAAACTTAGTTCATGATACACCAAAAGACACGACGCTAATGTAAAGGTAATGAAACAAATCACACTCCAATAGAGTCCAAAATTACGAAAATACTTCTTGTCTTCCTGTTTCTCGTATCTACGGAAAGAGTACGGTGCTATACCAATTAATCTACAAATGAATATAATGTACGCCAGAGTTTTGTAAAGTTCCTGATCATCGCCCCAATATTCCATTACAAACAGTACTTTCAACTTCCTGTGTTATTGCATGGGTAATTCTCTATAACTGCTGATATATAACATTTTTCCACACTTTCTTTCCACATTTAAATAGATAGAAAACGTATTGCAGGAATGCATGTTTTATTGCGTGTGATTGTTGATAAGACAGAAGATAAATAATGTTTCTAAAAGCATTGAACACCGCCTAAATGTGAATTCGATGACATGAAAGTGAATGTCATGTTTTTGGACAGATATGATCATACAGATCTACTGACGTATCGTAATGTGTCCCTTTATTTACCTTTTTGTTGTAAAACTATTTTTGTTCTAAGTATTATATTTTCAGTATGTAATTTGAAGTAAGTTGATTTTAAGAAGCTATTCATCAAAATATTTAGTTTTTTAGCCTCATAATATTCGAAAAAAAAAAATTAAAGACAACTTTCAGAAAAGGCCAGTGGTTCGGGTTATTCTGTAACTAAATTGTTTTATATATATAATAATTGTAGATGCAACCAAGGTCTATTCTGAAACTGTTTTCTCATAGATTATTTTATTCTGATTAATTTGATGTACAAGAAGTCAGTGTTTTCTGTTTGCAGTAGGCCTAATAATAAAATCTAAAGAATGATCATTTCCACGAAAAGTTTTCTTACAAACGTTTGTTTAAAAATACTGTATCAAAACAAAACTTGAAGTTAAACAGATGTATTGGTACACAAAACAAAATTATAGACAAACATAATAGCTCTTAACTTTGTTTCAACTAACCATACTTGTTTACGTCACTGCAAATTAGGTACTTCAATGTCAAAATCAAATTTAATTTGTTATCCTCGCAATTAAAACTCTGGATCAGGTAATATTTTGGTGATGTCATCCTTATGAACTGTATCAGTATCATCAACTTCATGGAACTAACTCATATCTGGAACAAAGGCCTAATCATACGAGTATATTTAAGCATGTAATTGAAAAGGAACTAACTGCCAACAGGTTAAATAGGTTACATTAAAATGTTTCAAATCTTATTACACTTTGTTTAGGTTATGTTATTTGTCGAAGTAACCAAATTTTCTATTTCAGAATAGCCCCGTACCATATTTCAGAAAATCCCTCACAAAACAACGTTAATTTCTGGTCCATAGGGTTACAACCATAGGGTTGTAATGTTGAGGACCGATAGGGTGCTTTACGGTGAGTTCAAGTTTACTATCCGTTCACCAGTCAGTACTCTAGCATGCATAAAAAGTGTACCTGCTGAATACTCCGTTCGCCAGTCACTATCATAGCATGCGTAAACAGTGTACCTGCTGAATAATAATGCCGAAGTTTAAAGGTTCTCAGGCGCATATTTTTGCAGCGAAATTTGGTGAGTGTTTTGAAGCGAATGACGGGAACATTACTTATAAATCATGTAATAAAAATATACGAGGTGACAAGCGATGTTATATACAGAGACATTGCAGCACAAGAAAAGAAAGGAGAAAACTCAAACTCACAAATAATTCCATGATAATTCTGCTGCACATAACGAGAGGTACGTAAAATACATCTTTGTAATGCTATGTAATACATATTTATTTTTAGAGCTGTCCAGATTTGTTTGTGTACACCTTGTTATTCGCGTAATCGATCGCAGGACCAAGCAATGTCCTATAGTATAGAATTCTTTAGTTGGCAGAGAAATTTAGACAGAGAAAGATATAGTTCTTACGTCTCACTCACTCCGTGGCTGACCGGTCTTCTGCGGGGGGGGGGGGATGGTGGCAAGAGACAGAAACCCTCCATGAAATTATTTGTATATGCAGTGGCGGATTCTTCTACTTTCATGTTGTCACTATCAGAGTCCAAACTTATTACGAAACGATCCACCTCCTTGTCAATCATTCCATTCCTTTCCCAATAAAAATCCTCTTTCCTTTTAACATGTTCACACGCATTTTTCCAATTCTCTGGCGTGATCTTGGACAACGCTTCTTAACTAATTTTATAACTTCACTGGATTTGAAAGATACATTGTGTTTAGCGACATCATTTTTCACTTGTGCCCAGATGAACTCAATGACATTAAAATTGCAGTGGTATGGGGCAGTCGTACTACGGTATGTCGGTGTGGTTCACTTTGAGCTAAGGTATCCAGTTCGTACCTTACCATTTAATTTTATTATGTCGTACAGTACGATTTTTGTCGCCTTTGGGTCGTACTCTATGTTGTTCTGACGTAACCAAGACTGCATGTCTGATTTAGAAGATGCAGAAGTGGGAGTTTTATTTAACTGTACAAAATGGTAAGAGGCGTTGTCCATTACTATGATGCTGTTTTGTGGAATGTTCGGAAGGAGTTTGTTTTCGAACCAATGTTTGGAATTAACGGCGTTCATTTCCTTATAGGGATCGTTGGTAGATTTTGACTTAAAACTGTGATAGGCTCCTGGTATAAATTCAGAGGAAGATCCAGCATGCACAATAATAAATAGTCCCCTTTTTCCTAAGGGCACGTTCAGAGGAATGTCACTATCGTCACAAACCCAAATTTTGCTCTTCGTGTGATTAATGTTTATCCATGTTTCGTCCAGGTAAACTATACGGCGGCCGTTATTCTTAAGTCGCGCATCCTCCTTAAGAAATGGAATCGCTTAGCAATTATGTCGGGTTTCTCTAGCAGAAGCTTCCGTCCGAAGTTATTCTTAGCGTAACGGAAATTAAGTTTTTTTTTGTAATTCCCATACCGACCATTTGCTGCCAGAAAATAACCCAGACTTATCGAGAGCATCACGAATATCTTCACACTCGGAATGAAATCAGCTTTATACAAGGAGTAAATCTGCCTCTTGATGGCGGCCGCAGTGAACGAGTCTATTGGTTTTCGTGGGAGTTCTTTGCGACCGCTTTTTGCCCGGAGTTGACACTTTTCATCCTGATTCATCTGCTTCTCTCTTTTCATTTAGGATACGGTAAACAGTGCGTTCAGATACTCCACACGCAGCAGCAGTTCGCTACGCTTATTGTAGGATTTCCGGCCTTCAAGGCATCATACTCCTCTACGAAAAACTTATGTACATTGCACACTATTTCCCTGGCGTCAGACTGCAGTTTCTTTCCTCTTGTTCATAGACCAAGAATCACAAACACTAGGACAATAGACCTAATATAAAGTACAACACTTCTAACATTTTAATTATAAAATGATTATAGGCACCTTCTCAAACTACACTGAAAAATGTCGCTAACACATAGTTGTAATAACATCCACCACTGACAACCTTTCCAGATGTGCTGGTGAGGTAGAGGGAGGAAAGAAAGAGGAAGTGCTGTTATACAAGTGTCTGTGTCATAGGATTAGTTCAACTCACCCTCCCTGACCCTTCCCAAGACATCAGGTAGCTCTGCCAACATAGACCTTCCCAAGTATAGTACCAGTTCACGTCCCCGGCCTATGTACCATGCTGCAGTCAACTTGTGTAATCGGTCCCCAACATTACAAGCTTAATTATAACAAAGCTAAAAATATATTACTTATATTATTCTTTACACAGAAGTTTATATTTGCTTATTCACTTTTCAAAAAATCAAAAATATCTGTATATTTATGAAACACACTTAAAAAAGTTTTTATATTTACAATAATTAGAATTTCAACCGTCAACTTCCAAGCTAATTCTTGGGTGCATTCACTTTAAATTTCAACATCAACTGTCTTCTTATCCAATTTCTATCATGTTAGCCATATGTAACATGTAAGAAATGTGTTCCATAGAGATTACATTCTATGTAGATCAAAGAGAACGAAGAATTGGAACTGTTTTCAGAATAACCCCACTTTACGGTATATTATTACTGACTTCATAAGCACAAAAATATCATTGTCATTGCCATTGTCGTCGTCATCATCATCATCACCACTAAATCAAAAATATTAAGTTTTCAATGTGTAAATTTATCTACTTCCTACGAACAAATACCTATTTTCAAAATAGGATATCAGTTCAAAAAATCCAAGCTAATTTCGGAAACTTCATGTTATACATTATATATTGTTTTGAAAGAAATAAGAGTAAATTTCATTGCTCATATTTTCTTCGTTTTCTACACAAATTCTGGCACTGGATTATTACAAAAGAAACACGATTTTTTTGCATCATGGCAAAGAGTTTGCTTGTTTCTGATTGTTCTGGTGGTCGTGTTATCAGGAGACTCTTTCTTGTAACTTGGCCTTCAAGATCGCCAGATATTAGCCCAGCATATCATTGGCTGTAGGCCTGTCTGCAGTTAAGAGTGTCCTTGAACAAACCTACGACAATTGATGAGTTGAGGGATTCTATAGCACACACTGTGACAGATATTCCAGAACACGAAGTCAGGGTTGCTGTGTACAATATTGAAGAGAGACTGTTACTTGTGCAAGAAAAAAATGGTGCACACATAAAACAATGACGATGAAGTTATGACATTGGGTGGCTCCAAAAAAAAATCAATTCCTTGTGTAATATGTCAATGCCAGAAATTTTAAATTTAGGCCTGTCAAGTAAATATAAGCAATTATTTTTTAAAATTCCTATACATTAATAATGAAATCATAATGCTTTATCTACATGTTAAATGAAATATTAAAGAAGTATTGGTAACGTGTGAGGAATTTATTACCGGTACTAAGATTTCATATAAATAGCTATTATCAAAAATGCTCATAACAAAGCAGTACTTCGTGCATTATGTCTACATTTCTATCTGTTTAACATATAATTTTATTTCAGTTGGTTATTTAACGACGCTGATTTTTTTGAGTTGGTGCAATCGGTGAAAGCGACACGAGAACGTGGATCCGCTATAGGTCTACCTGATATTCGTCTTATAGTTGAGTAAAAAACCCAACCCGAGATTCAGCCCCAGTGGACATCGAACTCCTGCCCAAGCACAGCTCCGAATCAGCAGGCAAAGGCGCTACCGTCTGCGCTACATTGTGGATCTTCTTAACATATTGGTTGGATATTCTTCATATTCAATATGAACAAGTCAGTACATCTTCCAACAATGCACATGAAATACTTTACCTATACAGGATGTTAAAAAAATTGTGGTACAAAATTTAGGGATTTGAAGTAAAATGGAAGATAAGCAAAAAAGTTTCCGTAAACATGGTTTTGCAAATTAACCGTTTGCGAGATAATGGCATTTTGCTCTCGTTGGGGCCCGCTGAATACTAAGTACTAATTCCAACAAAAACAGTGATAGTTTTGTTTAATTTAGCAGTGAAATTCATAATATTGACTTCAACACCACAGCAATGTGATTGAACATACATAAAAGAAACTCTTTCTGTTTGCACGGCAGTGAAGTTTGTGGATAAACAAGATACAGTGCAGTAAGAACATGTTAACTGATGAATTTTAAAGCAGGTGTTCAAAATGCTGACCATACACTTGAATGCATCTGTCTATACCTGGTGAGGTTTAACTTGTCTCAGCAGCAATAAAACCAAGTCCCTTCAAATGAGGGTGGAGATTATAGGAGGGTTGTAAATTCTCAGTATTCCTTTCAAAACCTTGTTATTGTGCAGGCTACCGGAACTCAGTTTCTTGAAAGACAAGCTCAGTGACGGAACTACACAGTACGAAGAGAGATATTTTGTTACTGAGTATTCTATTTTGTGCTACAGAATGTATCAACTTGTAAGTGATTTTTACATCCCTTTTAATTTATTTGTGTTATTTGTGCTTTTGATTTTGGTGCTCCTAGCTGGTGTAGGCAAACAAGGGAAACCGTTACAGTCAGACGCTAGGGAAATCGTATGTTTGGTGCATAAGTTCTTTGAAGAAGAATTAGACGCACTGAAAAACGGAAGAGAAACAATATTAGGTAGAACGGCGGTTGCGACTGGTGTATCTAGGCGAACAGTTTCTCGTATTTTAAATAAAAAACAACAGGCGGAAAAAAGTGGAAACGTTTTGTCAACACCAGGAAAGAAGAGACCCAACAGAACACCAAATAAAACTGTTATAGATTCGTTTACCGGTTCTGCTATTCGCCGTACAATTTACAATTTGTATCAATCAAAGTTTTTGCCAAGTTTAGATAATATGAGGGAGGCTCTAAAAGAGGCGAAATTGTTTGATGGTAGCAAATGGACTCTTCGACAGATATTGAAGAAAATGAAATTTCGCTACGTCAAAAACAATCAAGGACGGAAAATGCTAATGCAAAGGAGTGATGTTGTAGTAAAGAGATTTCATTTTTTGAGGAAAATAAGAGAATATCGATCTTCTAACCGCCCCATTATCTATTTGGACGAGACCTGGATCAACGTAAATCACACTAAAGATAAAATATGGATGTGTGAAAATTCTGAGGGCGACCTAGAATCACCACTACGAGTCCCCATAGGCAAATGCCAACGATTTATCGTGCTTCACGCTGGATCGCAGACTGGATTTGTACCTAATGGTTTATTGTGTTTCAAATGCAAATCTACACGAGACTACCATGAAGAAATGGACGGGAATGTTTTTAAGAACTGGTTTATTAATACTCTCCTTCCTAATATACCACAGAATTCAGTGATAGTAATGGACAATGCATCTTACCATTCAGTTGAACTAAATAAAGCTCCCGTTTCTTCCACTAAAAAAAAAAGAAATGCAAGCATGGTTACGCTATCACAATATTCCGTACGATCCGTGTTATACTAAACCAGTTTTATATGATATTGTTAAAAGATCAAAAGACAGATTCAGAACATACGAAATCGATACAGTTGCTGTTCAACATGGACACACCGTACTGCGTTTGCCACCATATCATTGTGACTTTAATCCAATAGAATTGATATGGGCGCAAGTAAAAAGTGACGTAGCAAAACACAACACTGATTTCAAAATTAGCAAAACTAAGGAACTGTTTGAAGCCGCGTTGGAAAAAATAACACCTGAAAATTGGAATAGTGCGTGTGAACATGTTCGGTATATTGAAGATTTTTATAGGAGCAAAGATGGTATCGTGGATGAGCTCTTGGACAGTTTTGTGATAAATTTAGAAGAATCGGATACAGGTACAGATACAGATAAGTGTGAGGAGACTGACGACATCTCTATTTTCATGGAAGCAGGCTCTTCCGCCACTGGATGTATGGACGGCATCGCTCCATTGCCCCAATCACCATAACAATACAGACGAGGTAAGACATATCTCCTTTCTCTCTCTTTTCACAGTGAGACAAGATACATCACATCTAGTATAGTATTCTCTGCAAAGACCCAAGACTGCGCTAGAGCAATCCTAGCTATTCTTCATTTGTTGGAAGGCATCTACAATCCGATTACAATTCTTCAGGTGTAGTGATGTGTGTAAACTAGGCCTTTTGCAGAATTCCATACATAAAAACTAGTGTTGTGGGATTTAATCGATTAATCTAATCGATTAATCGATCAATTTCTGTTGTAAGATTAATCGATCAAAAATATTTAATCGAATAATCGAGTCGATTAAAATTAATCGATTGTAGTTAATTATTATTTTGTTAATACAAATTCATGCTAAAAATTCCGACAATATTATTCTCTCTCGGAAATTGCTTACTTAAAAGCACAATAATACTGTTATTTTCTAACTGTAAACCAGGTATCGTAGGATAATCTTTGCACAAGCACTTCAAAAGAGATTGAGATATGAGGACAGTGACATAGTCTACCTCTATTGAAAGTTGAAACACAATCCGAAACCAATATTAAGTTTTATGGTTCTCCAAGAAAATTTTTACCTTGTTGTCAGCTCATCTTCCTAGCATATGAAATATATACTTTTCTGGGATTCGTCTCCCTCATTCCTTATAAAATAGCCATGGCTACACTGTGTGCAAGTGAGAGCGTAACTATCTTCTTCTTTTTCTAAAATCTGGTAATTCGGTTTACAATAGGGGCCAGTCTTTTGTTTCGACCGCTGTAGTTTTGCAGTTGCAGTTTCTGTACTGAGTTTGTATATGACGGTTTGTGTTTAGTTTGATAAAGGTAAAAAAATCAGTATTCTGTGGTCTGTGAAAAGTGTAAACTCCATTATGTCATATGAGAATTTGAGAGGTAAACTCGGTGAGACGCTTGGATTTAAATTGAACGATCGTGGAGAAGTGCTTGACAGAAAAAAAGTTTTTTTCGTGTTTAGTGATGCAGGAAGCATTGTTACTAAACGTAGAGCGCCACTTAATTCGGAGCATATGAATGCACTCACATGTTTAAAATCATGGCTGAAGCAGTATTATCTAGGTGAGTCTTCATACTTTTTGTTATTTACGTTTGTCTAAAGAATTACCAGAGAAATTGACACAATAAATTATAAGCCTCATAATAAATATGTTAGTAAGTAATTAAAATAGTTGTTTTGCAATATAACGATACAATATATACAGATATACAACATTTAATACTTATGCTTATCACAGAACACAAGTTAAATTTAACAATAACTGTGTATTACAGTATATTAAAACATTTTTTCAACTCGATCAAGACTCGATTAATCGATTAAATATTTTGGTCGATCGACAGCACTAATAAAAACCCAAAGCATTTAAATCTGGTAATCTAGGGACAGGTCCTCCCCTACCTATTCACCGTTCATCACATCGCCTGTTTAAGTATTGTCTCACACTAAGGCCCGTATTCACCAACGTCGGTAAAAATTTTATCTCGGTTTTTAGCTGCAAAAATTTAGATAATAGCTACATTTGTATTCACCGACAAAATTATGTCGGTTAATTGGGATTATCTCGGTTTAAAATTTTACCGGAGAAATGTTGGCCGATAAAATAGGAAAAACTGAGATAATCGGAATAAGAAGATGGCTCGTAGACGACTGGAATATTTAATTGATGAAAGTGATGAGGAATATGGCCAAGAGTACAAAAGACGACATCCTAGGTGGCTAAAAGAACGCGCTACATACTTTCAGGACTACGATGACTCAGATTTTGTAACACATTTTAGATTAACTAAAACTTCAGCTTTATCAGTCTTATCGATGATAGAACATAACCTGGAATTTACAACAGATAGGTAAGCTGAATTCTCTACAATACCTATTGTTTATACCAGAGAGAGGCAGAAAAAAATTACCGCACTTTACAGGGGACGTCGGGGAACAGCAATCCATTGCTCGACTCACCGATCACCTGTAGCAGCGCGTGCGGTCCGAGCATTCAGTTCCATTACGGTAGACCTAAATTATTAGTTTCTCGCCATTTTCTAAATAACTTGGTATTCTCCTCGCAGGGATCCTCTCGTGAAATTTGGACAGTAAGTGTCGAGTGCCCGGCACACTCGCATTCATACAAATTTGCAGATTATAGATAGCCAGGGAACCTTTCTTCAAGGAAAATTGCCGTACTACAGTATTATGTTTTTGACGCAGCGCCAAGGGGGAGGGTACAGAAACATTACTCATGGATTTTAAGTTACGGCTGCTTGACGGTTGTGAACATAGCGACGAAGCTTCACACAAAGTCACATTGCTCGTGAAAATTATAAAATACCTTGCGTCCAATCATTCTTGCGCAGAGTGTGCAACGGAAGCAGAATACAGTAAAACTTATTTTCAAAACGACCTTTGTCCATTTCCCATAACTTTGTGGGAAATCACGAAAAACGTTTTTAGATTTAAAATTTTTTACCAGCTAGGCAAGAGACATTATGAAACCAAAGAAGTTGGGTGCATTTAGAATCAAATTGAAGCATGAAAGTTTTTTTCTTCCAGAGCTGGAACTATATTCTGTCGCAATTTTACTGCGGACAAGAGTCAGTTTGATTCCAAGATTTTAGTGGTTTAGAGGGCTTTCTGAAGCCAAATCATGACAGTTGTATATAGAGTTATATTTGAAGAATGCAGGGACACACAAAGCTCATTTTCGTTATCAGGTGGATAAGAGACTTTTAAAAATGAGCTCCTCGATTATTCAAGGACTAGGAGAATGGATCACTTCACACCAAATCCCTTGTATCTTATAGTTTGTATTATATGTGCAACTATATTTTGTAGTTATTCCTTCTTCACAGAATTCGACCGCGTTCTTATTTTCAAACACTGTTTTGAACTGAAATTGTAAAAGCTTCTGTTATTACTATTTATTTATTTATTTATTTATTTATTTATTTATTTATTTATTCATTTATTTATTTATTGGGTTATTTTACGACGCTGTATCATCCTATCAACATCTCAGGTTATTTAGCGTCTGAATGAAATGAAAGTGATAATGCCGGTGAAAT
Organism: Periplaneta americana; assembly: GCF_040183065.1. NCBI lineage: Eukaryota > Metazoa > Arthropoda > Insecta > Blattodea > Blattidae > Periplaneta > Periplaneta americana. The sequence continues at coordinate 66,137,645 of NC_091118.1, forward strand.
GAGTCCGGGGTCCAACACCGAAAGTTACCCAGCATCTGCTCGTATTGGGTTGAGGGAAAACTAAGGAAAAAGCCTCAACCAGATAACTTCTCCCGACCGGGATTCCAACCCGGGCCACCTGGTTTCGCGGTCAGGCGCGTTGACTGTTATTCCACAGGTTTGAACTTATTACTAGATACAAGGAAGATATGAAATTTCATACTAATCTAAACTATTTCTGCTAGCTTTATGAAAACAAGGATTTTCACGATTGACGATGTACTGTATAGAATGAAATCAACGCCAAAGTGGTTTTAATATTTCATAATATTTTGATAAAATTCCTACATATACTTTTCTTTTTAATATTTTTCACGATCTTTTCCCCTTCGTTAATGTTTGTATAACTACTATTGAATCAGGTTTTCAAGCCATTGGGCCTATAAGGAGACAAGAGAGTTGATTTTCAATATTTGAAATGCCCAAAGCCACTAATTCAATAAACATTCTGGGATCCCTTTAGCGTACATAAATTCCAGAAGCCAAAACCAACTAAGAGGTTCCGATTCCAGCTTTGCTCTTTTTTTTCTAATTCACTGAAAGTTTTTTCAGTGTTGTCATGTCTGCTTTTATGCTATACGTGTAAGTTTAAATTAATGTTTTAAACACGTTTCAAACATCAATTTTGCTGTCTACTTAATTTCTCATTTTTCTGCACCTGCATGGGTTTTTCATAGTGTAAAACAATATTACCTAACAGAAGGTACAATCGTTTTCTGGAAAATACAGGAAAGTTACCAGTACTGAGTCCAGCCAATGTAACAACTTCATTTTTGTTCTCTTCAGTGTAAAAAATTAAGTTATCTAGTTCTTGGTAGCATATTAAAGATAAACAAAACTATTAATTTCTAAAGGCTTATTTTGTAATTAATTACATAAACCTGCTCCAAATGGTTTAAGAACTGAGATACATCGAGGTTACAAATCGGACGATTTCAGAAGGCTATAATTTCACTAATATTGAAGATAAGTACATGACTTTACCACCATTGGCCGTGCAACGGACGCAGACAGCACCTACTATACATGGTCACCACATTCACCGGATTTCACAGTGTGATTTTTTCTGTGGGGTTTCGTCAAGGACAATGTTTATATACCTCCACTTCCAGCGACGTTGGCCGAATTGAGAAGGCGCAGAAATATAACAATCAGGAACGTCACACAAGACATGCTTGAGAGGGTTTGCCAAGAATGGGATCACCGTATGGACGTCTGCCGTAGTATACCTGGGGCTCACATCGAGTGTATCTAAGGTCAGTATAAAACTTCAAATTTTCTTCTTTCAAATGGTGGTAAGATCATGTATTTATGTTCAACATTGGTGTAAATATAGCCTTCTGAATTTCAACCAATTCCTGTACTATTGTTCGTTATTATTGCTATTACTAAGATTATGACAATGGACACCTCATAATTCTCAACTACTAAAATGGAAACGAAAGAGCTTTAGTGATAAATAATTCGTTTACTTTGCATTTAAGTTAATATCAATGTTCCTTGTATACCCCCATAGATCGTATATTTCATAATTTGTACACAAACAAGCACGGAATTACCCCATTACTAAACATTATTCAAAAACAAAATAGGATCGATGCACGATATTATGGATACTTATAGGCCTACTAAAAGTGGCAGTCAAAGTCTGTCGGTCTCCTAAACGGTGCTGGTGTAGATTTTTACAATGGGCGATTCTGAGCCTAATGAGGAAATTTACTCAACACTTAAATACTTAATATTTATTTGTAAATTTATTGGCATGGCACCGTACTCCTTTCGGAGGAGCAAGCGATTTGGAAAGAATAACTGTCTTGCCCATTTCGGTTTTTTGTGGTCTGTGCTGTGCACCATTTTCATGACATGTTCATCGTGTTATATATTGTACCTTCTAATGAAATCAAAACTTACTTCAAAGGATTTACTTTTAACTTTATTGAACTTAATTTCGAAGTGTGTAACTTTTCTGTCAACTTTGCTGTTGTTTGCTTTTGTCAAGATGAATAATGTGTCACAGGTTATTGATACGTTAAATGAAGTAGATAAGATTCTTTTGCAGAATAAGGACAGAAAGTTATTATACTATAAGCGTTTGAGGAAAGAGACAATACTATTTCTACTTATAACACTCATTATATTCGAGACACCGTTTGTGATATTTATGGTTACTGTTTACAATGCCAAATCAAACTTATTAGCTACAGTTTCACATCACTTATTTTTTGCTTCAAATGGATTTATGGTAACATTGTTTGTATCTTTAGTACTTCATATAAAGAAGAGATATAATCTTCTTAATTACGCCCTCCAGGCTTTCAATACACTTCATTGTATACAGAAAGGCCCATTACAATGGAATTCTAATCGCATTTGTTCAGTCGATATCGAGAATGATTTTGACAGAATTTCTACTACATTAATAAGCACAAAAGCAATGCATCAAATACATAACTGGAATCTCGTACACAGTAAACTACATAACGCTGTGCAAATAATTAACTCCATTTTCGGGTTTCCTCTTTTCGTCGCTTCATGTTGGATATTCACTAGCACCATCAACATGATCTATTTCCTACTAACCGTAACTGGCAGAGATATGGGTTCTACAAGTCAAAAATCTTTACAGTACAATATGTTATTTACAATAACCCTTGCGATTATAACATTAATCTTATTGTTTGAAATGTGTGTGGCTTGTCACATGACAGCGGAAGAATCTAGGACTTCTGCATCTCAAGTGCGGAAGTTGGTTCTTTGCTTCGGGATCCCGATGGATGTGAAAAATGAATTACAAAGGCTTTTTATCCACGTGAATTTTGGAACAGTGGAATTTACAGCATGTGGTTTCTTCACTATTAATTTACCTTTTCTGTACACTACACTGGGAGTTCTTACTTCGTACTTCGTAGTTTTAGCACAGACTATGTGAAGAAATTGTCAATATAACCAGGATGAATAGAAGAAATAGTGTACGCAATGACGCAATCTATGAGTTTACACGGATCTGTCGCAACGCGGCGCTGCTACCTCTATGAGCGTGACTGGGAAGGAGTTCACAGTACTTGTTACGCTGAATGTAGTCCCTTTTAAAAGCAAATTTCTTCCATTTAACCCGGCTATTCGTAACTTAAGAAATACCTTTACAGTCATAATTAATAGTCTCCTATAAGGTAATACTATTATGAACGTTCGTAACAGAAAATACAATGAGATCTGAAACGTTGTGAAACCAATTATAAGTTCAGCATTTAACTAATTAATCTTTTCGTAACAAGTAGAGAATTCAGGGACAGAAACGACACCTACAAAAAGTCAGTATATAAAGAGTTGAACGATATTTTATGTGCCTATAAGTGAATTAAATAACTCACCACGATTAGTTGTTTGCTTCTATTGTAGTATAACTTGTATAAGAATTTTAGCGAGAGTATCACCTGGAGTAGCACTTCTGCTAGCGTAAATAGCAATTGGTTGAATAAATGGCATAAACATAAATACTAATGCATGATTTGCTAATTGTTTCTTTTGAACATCAGTCGTGAGATCTCCGAAATCAACGAATTCGTCCACTTTAAGGGAATAATTTTATTAAATTGAATTTCTTATCTGAGTTTGACCTCATCGAATATTACCACTCCGTAACGTTTACTTTCATATATTTCATTATTTCGGTAAATTAGGAAAAATGTAAGGTAATTTTCAACGCACTCGCGGTATTTCTGTCTTATGACTTTCTATAATAAAATAGTCTGATTTTATAATGATGTATTCGGGAAAATTCACATCACAAATACGGTTATTTACTGAAAGCTGCATATTTTTTCGCGAAATCGTTCTGGCCCTTTCCCAAACTCATTTTTTTCTTTAGGAGATGAAAAGAAATGTCTTGTTACAATTTTTGTACTGTATTCCGATCTACAACCCGGAACAAAACAGTACGGTATTTTTGTAATTATTTTGTAAACCACCATACAATATTCTTTTGTCACTGGTTAATTCAAATTACAACAAATTGAAGACATCTACATAACCCTCAACAACAAAGCATATTAACAACCCGTAGCGACTTTTGTAATTATTTTCTAAACCACCACACAATATCTTTTTGTCACTGGTTAATTCAAAGCCACTGCCTGCTGGATCGCATCCTATAGTACGGTGACTGTACCTATAGGATATGATCAACCAGGCAGTGTTCAAAGCACAACAAATTGAAGACATCGAAGCGCCACTAGTTGTCAGGTCCGCCACAGACAATGGGAAAGCATTGAAGTGCGTACACTATTTCTTCTATTCGTCCTGATTCCAGTGTCCAAACTTCGTTTCTATATTTAAATAACTTACTGTCACCCAACTGCGTCTTATTTCGTCTGATGAACATTGTAAAAGGAAACATACTCTGCAAATTCGTGAAATTCTCAAAAGATAATAGTGCAATAAGTGAAGATCTGTGCTGCGTGTCAAATAACTTAATTAAATTGTAAGCGTTTGGAATTTGTAATCACTTTTAACCTTCTTAAGCCAATAACACAATATAAAAGATGAACCGTAAGTAATGTCATTAATTTCAGGCTATTCTTTGAGATAATTCAAACAAAAAAAGTTTAATATAATATGGTCAAGTTTGCTTTCTTTTCGAGATAAAAATTGTTCTACATTAAACATTTCAAAACTTTTTTTGGGAAAGCCATTGATTTAATTCCCAATATTCTCAGTCAATTTAAGACAGCTGTGTATTAAGATAATAAATGATTAAAATAATTTTAGTTTTGCCCTTTAAATGTGCAGAAATTTTATTAGGCCTACACATTTTTGTCTGAAATATCTCAAAGAATAATTCCCTGAAATTAATGACATTACATATGGTTTATTCTGTTTTATAATAAAATGTGAGACACAGTGTGATTCAAAATGAATCGGTCATTACAGAAACGGCATGAGTCAACTTTTTGTGCGGAAATATGTTGTTGTTTTCTAATGCCAGGCGTTTGACAATAAAATCATTTGACCTCTCACACTCCAATATTTTTCAAATATATTATCATGGTCAGCCACTGAAGCACAGATTTTGAGGTGTTAGTGCGGAAATATATTTTCATTGAAACGTATAGTTTAAAGGTGGATCTAGCATTCTGCAGACGAAGTGATTCAGTCTCGAATTTTTATCTAGTGTTTTACCGCTTGTAAATTTCCAGTCCTTGCAGAAAAGTCATTGGTCAATGACTCGTGCTCTATCTGCAGTGCAATGATGAAACATAACTGACGTTCGCGCCTTTAATTCTGTTTGTTTTAATTATTTGAGCTCTTTTGAAATCTCAAAATTAGTATTAGTTCTGAGCGAGGTTACCAGTTTATCCGATAATTATCGTTTCGTACGATAATTACAGCTGCAAAGCGATAAGCTATTATCGTATACAAAAGTCCTTAAGGGGACACTCAACTTAAAAATTGGAGAAAAAGTGTCATAGAAATGAAAAATTAAATTTCTACATTAATTTACGTAACAGAACTAAATCAATACGCAGAATTCTTCCTCTATTCATTGAGAAGTCACAGTAAAATGCACAAAGCCAAAAAATAAAAAAAAAAAATGATAATTAAAAGTGATATTTCAATTAATGATTGATTAAAAATTGAAATATGTTTTATTTTGAAAAGTATTGGATCTAATGAGCTGAGATTTTGCATGTTACTTTCCATGTGTATATTAAACTTTTTCTCCAAATTTGAAAAAGATTGGTCAAATAGGAAAAAAGTTCCAAAATATAGTTGAGTGTCCCCTTAAAATGTACCATAACATTACATAAATCTCTCTTTCTCATTTTTCTATTTTCTTTGCCAAAAGAATATAATATTCATTGCAGAAAAGTTATGAGTCAAAAACTAAGATGTAAAAGTTACAAACACTGCTACCACCGAGTATGTTTATTGATATTATTTTCGACAAATTACAGATTGAACCGTACTACTACTACTACTTACTGGCTTTTAAGGAACCCGGAGGTTCATTGCCGCCCTCACATAAGCCCGCCATTGTTCCCTATCCTGAGCAAGATCAATCCAGTCTCTACCATCATATCCCACCTCCCTCAAATCCATTTTAATACTATCTTCCCACCTACGTCTCGGCCTCCCTAAAGGTATTTTTCCCTCCGGCCTCCCAACTAACACTCTATATGCATTTCTGGATTCGCCCATACGTGCTACATGTCCTGCCCATCTCAAACGTCTGGATTTTATGTTCCTAATTATGTCAGGGGAAGAATACAATGCATGCAGCTCTGCGTTGTGTAACTTTCTCCATTCTCCTGTAACTTCATCCCTCTTAACCCCAAATATTTTCCTAAGAACCTTATTCTCAAACACCCTCAATCTCTGTTCCTCTCTCAAAGTGAGAGTCCAAGTTTCACAACCATACAGAACAACCGGTAATATAACTGTTTTATAAATTCTAACTTTCAGATTTTTTGACAGAAGACTAGATGACATAACACGCATTTCCTATATTTATTGTTAGGTTTCGTAACAAGCTGTTTTTTTACGGTGATGGGTTGTTAGCATTGAACCGTAAGTAATGTTATTAATTTCAGAAGATTATTCTTTGAGATATTTTAAACAAAAGTTAAATACAAATTTGCTCGTTTTTTTCTTTCTTTTCGAGATAAAATTATTTTATACGAAACATTTCATAGTGTGTTTTCGGAAAGCCACTGATATAGTTACTGATGTGCTCAGTCAATTTAAGAGAGCAGTGTATTATGATAATAACTGATTCAAAGAATTAAATGTCCAAAAATTTTATCCGAACATGTGCAACATTGTAAAATTCCTTTGCAAAACGAAAAGTTACATTTCTTCGGATCAAATTTCTGCACATTAGAAAGGACAAAACTAAAATTTCTTCAGTCATTTATTATCATAATACACTGCTCTCTTAAATTGACTGGGCACATTAGGAATTAAGTCAATGGCGTTCCCAAAACACGCTATGAAATATTTCATATAAAACCATTTTTATCTCGAAAAGGAAGCAAAAACGAGCAAAATTGTATATAACTTTGTTTTTGTTTAAAATATTTCAAAGAATAACTCCCTTAAATTAGTGACATTACTTACGATTCATACTGTACATTAATGTTACATAGTTAACCTTAGAGACAGTTTGTTTTGTTATTCCTGAAATGTTTACTTTTTATGACTCTTCCCTTTCTGAAATGACCGATTCAATCATCTTTATATACGATCAGTGTTGATATATAGAGTGGAAGTAATAACATAACCGTGCAGATTGATTTTAACAGCTTATTACGTACACTGTGTCAGTTGTGATCAATGGTTTCGTCATACATATCAATATCTTTCAAGATACAGAAAGAACTTCAATTGTTTGGGTTGTGAGTATGAATCTGACTGAAGAATTTAAAATTTGACAGAATATACCTAAATATTTTGAATTTAAGAACTATCACGAAAATACCCTTGCACTATAATGAAATTATATCAACCCTCCTATAGTGTTAAATTTTTTATGCTCGACCATGCCGAAATGTAGTAATTATACACCTGGTAGCAGTCCTTCAATGCATGTCATTAAAGTACACCTATTCATTAAAGTTCAGGTTTTCGATTATTCTCGGATATGCAATCGAAAGACAAGGGAAACGTCACGGAGGCTGGAAATCCAATACTGTCGCAGAAGGTTATGTTCTTTTACTATAATAATTAGCGTTAATTGTAAATAATATTCAAATAAATTCAATTTGTCATCTCGTTTTTCAATTCTAAATCAATTTCCAGGTTATATCAAAATTAGTTCCTGTTATTCTTTACATTACATCAAGGTCAATGACATTAATGTTCCTCGGAAAAAATCAATACTTTCGCGTCTGCGCACATCTCACAATATACGAGCTATGCACAAGGTGACTTCCGATCTTCAGTCAGATACAAATAAAATGAATACTTCTGAATAATTTCAAGTTAGAATTATGGTCGAGCATAAAAAGTCGTATGAAACTTGCCTATAATGGTAATTAAGAAGCTCGTATGAAAATTTAGGCTCGTTGCATAATGTACTATTTGTTTATATGTATCGCTTGTTTGTTATTATTGTATAAATTTATTTGAGATATAAATGCTGACGTGTACCTTCCTGAAACCTAATAATGTACGTACCTTCATTAAAAACACTACTTTTTTTAATTTGAACCTTATTAAATACTCAATCACAAAACGATAACACGCTAGAAATTCCATTTCACACATCATCTATGTATTCCTCATCTTTCACTGTTGCTACTTCTCGTCACTGGAATTCTCTGCCGCCTGAAGTCAAGGGCTGCCCAACTTTAATTTCTTTTAAATATAAATTAGAAAAATACCTTGTGATGAGTTGCCAGACCTAATGCGTTGCAAATATTTAATGAAATGTATTCCACTGTGTTTATTTTTTGTTTCTTATTTTTATTGTGTACACTTAATTCAATCATCTTCTTAATGTTATTTTGTAAGTAGTATTTTGTTCTAATTTAATGCTCATATGTTTACCGCAACGTTCATTTTTGTGTATTCTTTTTTGAAATCTCTGTTTATGACTTTATTATGTAAATCGTGTTCATTTAACATCTAATACCAATATGTATTCCACTATAGATGCTCATATATATTATTATTATTATTATTATTATTATTATTATTATTATTATTGTGTACATTTTTTATTTAATTGTCAGTTTCTGGTTTAATTATGTGAATTCTACTTGCTTGAAATTTAATACCAATATAATTATATTCCAATATGTTTATTATTGTTTCTGATTTCATGTACCTATTTGATTCTAACAGCATTATTATGTATTCCACTATATTTATTTTTATTTTATTAGGTAAATTGTTATTTAACTGCCTCTTTTGATATCATTATGCAAATTGTATCTGTATGTAATTACTTAAATCCAATTCAATGTATGTTGAACTATGTAAGCAAGTTTTAATCGTGGTTGAGTGTAAGACAATGCTTACGGCCTTAACTCTGTCAGGTTAAATAAAGCCATTATTATTATTATTATTATTATTATTATTATTATTATTATTATTATTATTATTATTACACCAAAACCTTAGTACAGACCTGCAGAACTGTAGCTCCTCAGAGCGACTGCCTTCGTATCCCTTCTAACCTACCAATCTTCTCTACCAGTGTGGTCATAGCGTTCTAGTTACGCTCGGCTGCATCAACATTCATTCTCGCGGCGGCACGTATACATTACGCTATCAAGAATTACAAATGAACGGATAATAAAATCCTTAGGAACATACCTTTAGAAAGTAAGAGAAAAACGAATGAGGGAAATAAATAAGTTAAATATAAGTAAAATAAATTTTAAAAAGTAAGTTATATGTGCATATAATGTAAGAAGGCCTACCTATGTATATATCGTCTTATTACTAGTAAAACCGATTAAGTCCACTTTTGTGTAAAATAAGTTAAGTACAGTCCCCGACTTGTCTTTCCGTGCTCTGTATACTATTAAAATGGAATAAATCCGAAATATTGTAGTCAACAAACCAATTACTTTATTTGAATAATTTATTATGATTTTTCGTGCATCAAAAAATGTTTAATTCTTGTTTTTTTACAAAACTTGCATTACTGGACTTAGGCCTAACTGGTTTTACTAGAAATAAGACGATAGGCCTATATAAATTGTATGTTGATAAGTGAGTGGTAGTGGTAGCTAGTTAGCCTATATGATCGAAGTTCAATGCTGTCATTCAACATCGTAACGCACTGCAGCCAATAAATAAATAAGTAAATAAATAAATGAGTAAATGAATGAATGAATGAATGAATGAATGAATGAATGAATGAATGAATGAATGAATGAATGAATGAATGAATACACAATACGCGTACTGCAGTTTGAAGAGAAGTGGAACATGGCAAAATCTAAACTCGTGAAGAAATACTACTTCCAAAGGAAATGGGAATATGATTATTTTCTTGTTGAAGAAGACGAAAGAATTGCTTGTTTACTGTGTCCCATCCAATTTATTTCTACTCGTCATTTCAATATTAAACCACATTTCAACAAAGTCCATATTAAGAATTATGGAATAGACAAACTTTCGGGTAAATTCATTATTACGAACTGTATATTCATTATTTATTTATATACTGTTAAATTAAGGACTTCACTCGTTGTGTTTATTTTGTATTGAAATGAATAGTGACTTTCAAGGTTCATTACTTAAATGATATAAATTTATGTTTCCGTAGGCGAAGATAGGAGAAAAGTTTTCGAAAATCTAAAGCAGGTTAGGTGCAAAGAAATCTCAAAGAAACTACCGACAGAAAGTCTAGCATAATCGTAAACCTCGAAACGACATAACGCATTATAAATACAATGACTTTATTACAACCCTTTTTGAAAATTACAGTGCCACCACTGATAGACCTTTCACGCGCAAAGAATTTAAACAACTCTACTCAGAAGTCGATCATCCCCAATAGAAGTGGAGTGAGGCTGACGTCATATTTCCCTACTTACGGGTTCTGCAGGCCTGCCTTAGTATCACGAAATTAGCCGAATCTGCCCTACATTTACGGTAGGCCCAATGAGGAAGAAATATATGGAATATTCCGAGGTTCCCACATGAAAACAAGACCATTAAACAACATACCTATATAATGTAAGGCCCGAACCCGTAAACCATTATTAGCTACACGCCTTAACCACCTGAATTAGTATGACAAGCATAGGCTACTAATCTCTTTTGTATTTAAGATGTGATTATAAGGGCTGTGCTTATGGAATTGACTGTGAATGTGCGGGATTGCATAACTTCGTACAAAATATATAGGCCTACATCGCATATATGTTTTGAAATTGGTCTATACCTTAATAAAACTATTCTTTTAGGATCGAAATTTTATTATTATTTTCCTATAAACATACTTCTTAACAAAGTAAGAGGACGTTCAAACCTACTTGACTTTTGAAATTAATCTATACGTTGACTCTCAGAACACGCAAGAAATTCATTTGGAAATTCTATAAGAGAGCAATTTCGGCAATTGAATCCACGCACGATATTATGGACAAACACATTAAAGATGTCAGTTGTAGGCCTAATGTGTTTATTATACTGGCAGTAAACAATCAAACTTCGCAATGAAATATGTTGATCATTGAGAGATTATCCGCTCTACATTAGTGTACTTGATGTGGGTTTCAAAACTGACTAATAAAATACCACACTTGTTTCATAGGCATAAGTCGGAAATGACGTTATTACATACACATTTTTTCGAATTTTTTATAATGTTGATGACATATCCTATCATCTTTTATGTTTTATCATCACGTACAATCTCCCGGTCGGGGCAAGTTACCTGTTTGAGGTTTTTCCGGGGTTTTCCCTCAACCCAATACGAGCAAATGCTGGGTAACTTTCGGTGCTGGACCCCGGACTCATTTCACCGGCATTATCACCTTCATTTCATTCAGAGGCTAAATAACCTAGATGTTGATACAGCGTCATAAAATAACCCAATAAAATAAAATAAAAAATCATGTACAATCAAGACTTCCTGTCAAGGAATTACGTGTGAGGCTTGTGAACAATATTTCGATAAACATAACTACGTATTACCGTGTCTTCGTACACATTATTTGTTTCAAGATAATTATATCACATATTCCAGATTCCAGGACGATACTTTTATTGATACCATGTCTATGTTACCAATGTCTACACACATATACATTAGAACTTGGTTATAACGACATTCAAGGGACCTTAAAAATTATATTGTTATAAACGAGTGTCGTAGTAACCAAGATTCACATTATCAATCTAGTTAGGTAGAAAATGAAAAATAACAAACTTAATAATTAGTCTTATTTTAGATGTATGTATTGACTTTTAAGCCTATCATGAAGATAATAAAATACATGTAGGCCTACAATTATAAATACAGTATTCTGTATTAAAACAGTTTGTTCAGTACTCACCAAACTACTTTACTTAGGAGTGAAGTAATCAGTCATTTTACTCTGTTGTTTCTTACTTGCCCAATACACACTTTCTAAATTACGTTCTATGTTCACAATTTCAGTTGCTATTTCACTGCTCCCTTCCTAGCTTCATAGAACATGTTCATAATTCTAATGACTTCTAAAGCGACACTCACTTCTTTTAGTGCCCATACTGCGTTAAAATGCGTGCACTTAGTGAAAACTTCCTGTCGAAACTGACCTAATACCGCATGAATTCGGGCAGGTTACAATGGGGTGGGGAATCCGCCTGCATTCCAGAGGTCTATGACAGAAGGGGACAGTATAGAATTTTTCAGGGCCAAATTTCAAGAAAATATTTCTTAAAATACTTTGGTTCTTAGAAAATCTTATTCCAAATTGAGGTTGAAAATGACGTTATATGCAAGTTAGGCGCATAGGCCTATACGTTTCTCGTATTAAGCAAGATAGAAAAGCATATGTCTTATGGGGCATTAGTTGGAACCACAGAATATTTGACGTTATAGGCGAGGTGTCGCAAAAAACGAGGTCGCCATAACCAAGTTCTACTGTATATTCACTTTTATTTATGTCCACATTTTTGGATCCATATGACCTTGTCCACACCCATTTATGTGCATTTTCATTTATATCCAGTTTCATTTATGTCCACTTTTCATACATGTCCACTCTTTAGGCCTGTCCACTCACGGAATATGAAATGCATGTGCATTTATTTATTTATTATTTATTGATTTATTTATTTACATGGTTATTTATGTATTTATTTATTTACTTCTTTAGATATTTATTTAACTATTAGGCCTACTTATTTATTTATTTATTTATTTATTTATTTATTTATTTATTTATTTATTTATATATTTATTGTTAATTTATTTATACAGAGTTAACGCTGTAAGACACTCCACCAGGCAAAACTGTACAAATTCGATACATGGACCATTATTACAATTGAATCGGTCATTTGTAAAACCACATGAGTCACAGAAAATAAGTTTCGAGAAAAATAGAAAAAACTACCCATACAATAATTAAGATACAATGCTTTTGTAATCAGACATACTAATATATGGTCCTCCTGTAAAATTTTCACAGACCTAACAGAAAATCCATTAACTATAGGTAGTTTTTTCTATTTTTCTCGAAACTTATTTTCTGTGACTCATGTGGTTTTACAAATGATCGATTCAATTTTCTTAGCTTTCTGTTTCATTGTTTATTCAGACTATTGATCAACAATATCCGCGCACGTATAAGAAATTAAATTCGACAACTTATGGTACCATTGGCAGATATTCCGCTTGTTTATAATCTTATAAAATATTGAGTCGGAAGTGATAGAATTTGGCGTTATACACTGGAAGAACTTACATAACAGGAATCGTTCCCATCCATTTTCCCGAATCTGCATTTCTGAATGGACGTTTTCCCCAAGGCTAACTTTTCCCGAATTGTACTCTCCCGAATCGACTTTCCCGAAGCCACGGTCCCAAATTTCATTCACTATTTAGTTTCCCGAATATATTATGCTAGAAATTCCCGAACACCTGATTACTTTTATGTCACATATATCAGTGGCACACGAGCGCGTGACAGAAGACGACCTGTATCTCCTGTACCAGTACAATTCCACATTAAATAATGAACATCGAACAAATCTGTCGGAAGGCTTCCACAAGCGTCTGCAAGTGGTATTTGGGAGAAGTTTCGGAATTCACATTGGATAGACGTGTGAGACCACAACCGAAGAGAGAGTGGCTACAACTTTAAACACGAATAAGAATTATCGTGCAGGATTATCACACCTATGCAGCCGATAACAGACACCTCGATTACCTGAGGGCACTTGGACATTATTTCACTTTGTAAAGAGAAAGTGTAATTAATTATAACATTATTATATTAAATACATACACACTACTGTATTATCGGGAAAATGGAAATCAAAGAAATCGGGATTTTGTATTCGGGAAAATGGAATTTCGTGGAAATGGAAATCAAGGAATCGGGAAAATGTCTGTCAGGAATGTGGATCCGGTAAATTTCGTATTCAGGAGAAATGTTATTCGGGAAAATGGATGTTCGAGAATGCGGATTCGGGAAAATGTCCGGGAATATCTGCTCGAGGAAAAGGAGAAGAGCAATGCCAGCAACATTCCCAACTGAAATATTAAACAATATTATAATCAGGTTGTGACAGGACAACATCGAACTACGTGGATGGATCGGGAAATAACGCACGATAATTTTTTCTGCGTTGGTATTGCGGCTGGGATGTTGATATTTCACCGAGACATAGTTTGAAGTTTTCACTACAGACACAATTTGATTTGCATGTGCAGCTCTAGCGAGAGAAGCGTGAACTACACAACAAAGATGGGGCATGTTACTATCGTCGACTTGTGAAGAGCAGCGAAGTGTTGTGCGATTTTTGTGGGCTAAAGACATAACCCGAGTGAAATTCACAGGGACATGTGTCACGTGTATGGGGAAGACTGTATGGACAGTAGCAACATTTGCAGGTGGTGTGCATTCTTCGCAGACCGTGAGAACCTTTGTGATTCGCCACGTTCCGGACAGCTGCAACCCAGCGGAATGTCACAGGCATTGAGGCGGCAATTTTGAATGACCGGCGGATCCAACTGCGAACCTTATCTCAGCAGTTCAACATTTCATACGGTGCGGTGTACGATATCGTGCATGACACAATGAAATTTCATAAAGTTAGCGCCCACTGGCTGTCTAAGAATCTGACAGACGACCACAAGAGCCAGCGAATGATGACATGCTTGGACCACTTAAGGCGTTACGCTGCAGAAGGGCATGGCTTTCGGAAATGAATTGTCACTGGTGATAAGTCTTGGGCGTACCACTACACTCCCGAAACAAAGCAGGCCTCTATGGAGCGGAAACATGCTGCTTCCCCAATAAAGAAAATAAATTCAAAATCTGTTAAGTAGCATGTAGCGAGCAGCTGATTGTTTTAAGTGGCCGTGAACAAACTGAACATTCTTTTGTTTGGTTATGATGGGCCTTTTAAACTGAAAATGGCGGCAAATACGATTAGCTTTATTGAAGAATATTGTAAATCATATGGAATATTCAATCACAATTTTGCGAATCAAATAGACCAAAGTATTGGATTGGTGTTTAATATGTATTAATAAATATATTATATACGTAGTGAAGATAACATTCAACACGGCGTACCGTGTGGACACATAATCTGCATGCATTTTAATTTAATGTTTGTTTTCAACTCGATTCTTTCAATATTCTCCACGGATTGCATACGTAAACGCATGAAAAATTGAACCGTGTATATGCAGCTTTAAAGTATAGGGAAGGGAATGCAGAAATATTATGCATATCGACAGAAAGAAGCAAGCACGAAAGAGAAAGGATAGTAAATAGAACGGATGGGGTGGGAGGTTACTGTGCGTAGCGCTTCTCTTAGAACACAAAACAACGCCTTCAGTTGATTCGTGAACTGTGCCGCTGGGGGATCTGAAATGAATGAGTCAAATTTACAACGGTGGTGGGGAGTGGGCAAGGTCGTTCACAAAGAGCTGACATTGGAACGCGCCCCTAACGGTACATGGAGCCCACAGTATGCAATGCTGCGCCACTTCGCGGGGTCCTCTCACTTGGAATTGGGTGGCCTTGGCACTGGGCACTTCCACTGCTTCCCTCCCTAGCGAGGGCGGCGACGGAAAAGGGAACTTCCAACACATCAGGGAAATAGTAAAAAACACATATATTCCCAAGTCACACGAAGTTGCTGGAATCCACAACATCCCTCGTAACAAGAATTGTGGCTGTTAGGAAAAGTAGCCCATGAGGATCTCTAGATCTGGCGCAAATGCCTAGAATTTAGGTTGCATTTCACAAACGTCAAACAGCTTAATGTAACAGGAATTCATTCATTTGTACTTTTCTGCTCAAGGGCAGGTCTTTCACTGCAAACCCAGCATTCTCCAATCTTTTCTATTTTCTGCCTTCCTCTTTGTCTCCGCATATGATGCATATACTCGTATATCTTCAATATATAACTTTCTTAAAATTCAAGCCTTAAGAACAGCCGTCGGTAAATATGTACTCACGATGACATCATTGGACGCAAGCCGCAATACATAAGATGTAATATCAATCGAGGAGTATAGAGCACTCCGTGGCGGACTCTCAACACAAGCATCTGACATAGACTACACAATATTGATGTATAGATGGACAGATTATATTCTATTTCATTTTTATTTTTACTGTGCTACAACAACCTAGGAAAATACGTCATAAATTGCCACTCTTAACACAGCGCGTAAATTTTCGACTGCTAGTCACGATCTTTGTTTAGATGTTACAAGTTTTCGTTCAGAAAACAAGTGTTCCAAAATATATTGAATATAGAGCCCAACATAGCAGCTAGGGTAGGGTAGGGGCAGGCGACCTGTGATAGGACTACACATCATATTTTCTATGAAGAGCATTTTAAATAAATCTAAGCCAGTCTGGTATGTTATACAACTGCAACATTTTATGTCCTCATTTGTTTCCAGCTCTCTTAATAACACATTACTCCTGTATGTATGTGTTATGTATGTATGTATGTATGTATGTATGTATGTATGTATGTATGTATGTATGTATGTATGTATTTATGTATGTATGTACAGGGACATCATTTTATTTTTACTAACATTTTTAATATTAACCTGTCTATACCTTTAGAGAACCGGAAACACCGCTTGCTCCCCCCTCCAAGACTGGAGTTCGATGATACTGGCGTAAAACACAAATCACTCTACTAGGTATAGGAAGGAAGAAAAGTAGTTCATCCATTTACGTAAACTAGGAAATATCGCGATTTTGAGTTTGATAATTTTCATTAGGTTATTCTTTAATGAAAGTACAGTACTGTATTAAGAATAAGTGTTTTTACTCACGAAGTGAGTTATCCATGCGAACGTATTCATTATGCAGTGTATATTATACTGTCTACAGCACATTAGCGTACAATATAGAGAAAGAAGTTAAATTGAAAAATAATCATAATATGAATATTTAAACACAATTTTGAAAATGGTGGCCGTTCATTTCGATACAGGCTTCAGTTCTTTTGTGCATATTATCGCACTATAGACTATTGCATCTAATTCCAATTGCCAGTTTCGTCCTTCGTACTAGTAACTCATGTTGAAATAATTCTGTACCTACTCTACGTACTGTAAATTCAATCTTCACTTCTGCCCGACCCGAAAATATAAAATTACTCAGACATGCTATCTACTGTCCGTCCAAGTGGTTATGCCGCAGGATTGTAGAAAGGGAGGAAATCACGTGACAGTTAATTACTTAACGAGGCCCTTTTATTTAAGTTAAATTAAACAGCTGTATAATATTACGTAAACTTCCAATTCCTAAGAGAAATTAATGTTTTCAGAAAAGAGCTAAGGCAGCCCAGCTATTACAGAGGGACGAGCAGAAACAGGTGGGGGAAATCGGGATGCGACGTAGGCAAACGGACAGTTCTTGTGCGAAAATATGATTCAATATTGAAAGCTCTTTCGTCACTGGAAAACGCGAACATATTTCTGGAACGTACTATACTCAGTAACTCAGTACTGCTTACTATCTGCGGTCTTGGTTCTTTGTGGAGTTGGAACTTCCTTAGTAGAAGGGGTGGGAGTGAAATACATTCAAAAACTCAGGTACAATAAAAATTGAAGTAAAAATAAAATGATGTCCCTATATGTATGCATGTATGTATGTATGTATGTATGTATGTATGTATGTATGTATGCATGCATGCATGCATGCACAGTGTTCTGCCCAAGAGCAGGTCTTTAACGGCAAACCCAGCATCTCCCATTCTTCCCAATTTCTTGCTTTCCTCTTAATCTCCCTATATAATACCTTAACGTTGTCTATCAGCTGATATCTTTTACCCCGAACTCTTCTCCCGTTCACCATTCCTTAAATATCGCAAATTAACAAATTATGCCTACACCAAAATAAAAGGAATCCATCACTGCACTCACACACTTACTGGTACTTATGCCAGAAATAGTGTCATATATGTAAATACATTTTTATTATTATTACAGTCTTACTAATAAACCGTGTATAGTTTTTATACGAGACTTATGCAGCGTTGAGACAGAAAACGTTACTAATAAACCGTGAATAAGCTATGGACGTATAAACAGGCTGTAACTATACAATGGGAATTGCTTTGCAGTTATATACACGAAACCCCTTGTTTAAGCGTTGTATATGTAGGGGAAAAAATGGCCTTCCCTCTAACAGCTGTTCGTATCGACTGTCATTTTATGATAATGGTTATCTTGTAACCACAGAAGAACAAACCAAATATCATAAAATTATTAGAATAATATTGCTGTAGCTTGTACTCTTTGACCAAAATATAGTGTGGTAATCGATTAGAGCCAGTTGTACTATCGATATTTAACACGCCACACTAGAGCGCTCTACCGGATGCAGTAGAGAACCTCAGATATTCTATTACCTTTCATAACGAAGTAATGACGAAACTATGACGTAGCTGTGTAACAGTTATACTGTTATACACGACTTATGTAGTGATTATTAGTAAGGAATTTACACACGACTTATAAACGAGCTACTCATTGTATAAGTATAAGACAGTTAAACGTCTGTATATAGTTTTTATTAGTAAGTACAATGGCTGGAGAGGGCATCCTGCGCGTATAAGACCCTAAGGCTAAGGCCACACAGAAAGCATTTTGAAGCAGCAAGCAGTAACTAGCAGTCCTGAGCAGTTGAGCGAGTAGAATCACATCCATGTTTGGAGATGGGCATGGCCAGACAAGGAGCAGAACCGGCTCTACTGCTCACAAGCTTACTGCCCTACGCCGCTGAAAGTCAGATCAGTTTGATTTTTGCAGCTCACTTGCAAGCGTGTTGTCCCAAGTTCGTCATGTCTTTCGACACAGAGGAACTGATTTCATCGGTTTTTAAAAGAGCGGTATTGTGGGACGTATCTCATAAATATTTTAAAGATAGGAAAGTTACTTCGGAAGCATTGGAAAGAAGTCTACAGGGAACTAAAGACAAATGAAGGTAAGTTACAGTTAAATGAATATATTTTAATTGATTTAACATTAATGTAATAGAATTAAACGAAATAGTAAACTATTATTACAGACAACATGAAATTCCAATAGCAATTAAACCAAAAATAAGTGGAACTATAATAATAAAAATGACAAATACTTGATAACTAAACCGAGGTTATAGACCGACTATTAAACAGAGTAAAGTAATTAAATACCAAACATGAAATTATTTGTGGCTACGTGTTTCTATGTTGCATTGTGCAATACATTTGCAGGTAATGCATAATCATTTTGCCAAGGTAGTGCCCCTTCTTTGCTATTAAAATCCTCAGTAAACTTGTGCCTTAGCTGTAGTGGAATATGCATTACATGATTTTCTATTCAGTACTCTTTGATCAGTATTTTGATGCTCTAGGTTCGAACTGTGACTGTCTATTCCATCGTTAATAATCACATAATTATGCAATACGCAGGCAGCTCGTACAATAGTGACAGCAGTTTCTGGTCATGTCTCCATAGCTTTCCTTAGAATTTGCCATGTAGCGGTTAAAATTCCAAACGCACATTCTATTTTTTTTGTCTACATCTTGACAATCTGTAGTTGAAAACATGTTTAGAATTGTCCAATGACTTTCGAGGGAAAGGTCTCATTATATAAGTTAAAAGAGGATAAGCTTCGTCACCGACGAGTACAAAAGGTGCTTTAATCAGTGAATTGGTAACTCAGTTGGTGGTGGAATATTTAAACGATTAGTTTCCAGCAATTCAAATAATTTCGAACTTCTGAAAACACCCCCATCACTTTGTCGCCCTTTACAACCAACATCAACAGCTACAAATTTACAGTCTGCGTCTGCCACCGCTTGTAAAACGATAGAATAGTAATGCTTGTAATTAAAATAATCGGATCCGCTGTCACTCGGACATTTTATTCTAATATGCTTTCCGTCGATGCTGCCAATGCAATTCGGGAAATTAGTTTTAAGATGCAAGTTATCAGCAATACTTCTCCACATTCTTTCATCAGGGAAAGGAAGGCATTCTTCCTTTAGTAAGTCCCATATTGCTTTTGTGGTGTCTTTGACTATTGAAGCGACGGTAGTTTTGCCCATCCGAAATGCGAAAGCCAGTGAACGAAATGACATCCCAGTAACAAGAAATCTGTAAAAATAAATTAAAATTAAATACGCACAATAATAAAATAAATATACAAATAAAAATAAATAAAATAACAATAAATAATATTATTTTTCAAGATGCTCATTAATTTTATTATTTTATATTGACATTACTATTTCAATATACAGTACAGTAATTTAAAATATTTATATTATGTATTATAATATTTACGTGTTTTACAAATATACTTAATTATTTTAATATTACTATTTTATATCAGTAGTAATTTCATAGGTCTGTTACCCCACTAAAATGCTTTGCGTAGACGTAATTAGAACTCATCCGTTTTATCTCTTTCAGAAATCCTAGTTAAAAAGAAGTGGAAAACACTGAAAGACTATTACAGATCAGAAGTAAACAGACTGGAGAAACGTAAATCAGGTTCTTCCGGTTCCCCCAAAAACGCTTCTACCTGGCCATATTTCAAGCAGCTGGAATTTATACGAAAAGCCTTGGGAAATAGTAAACGTCTCTGTAGCCTTCAGTCCAGTGAAACTGAAGCACAAACCAGTATAGACGACAATGTCGACAGTGTGAATGAAGACGATCAGGGCGATGAAAGCCAACAACCACAACAACAGCAGCAACAACATGTCCAAAACGACGTCTCATCCGCCAGCAATGAAACAGAGTTTTCCGGGAAGTCCTGCAAAACTGGTCAAGGAAAGAGACAATCACGTAAAAGAAGCAATGGCAATGAGTTCAGAGACATGTTCCTTGAAAATGAAAGGAAAAAAATTGCGCTTTTGGAAAGAGCCTCAGAAGAAGATGACGACATGATGTTTTTACAGAGCTTATTGCCAGACATAAAATCTCTTCCGAGAACAGAAAAATTGCGCTTAAGAATGGATATGCAGAAACTTGTTTATGAGACAGTTATAAGAAATAATACACCTCTACCGCCATCCAGTTGGGACGGCATCTATGCTTCGTCGACTGCGGTAAATTCTCCTGTGGCAATGTCTTCCCATCACGAAGAATCTAATGCGTTTATGAATCTGAGTGAGGTGATGCAAAACAATGAACAATTTTAATTTTTTCCATTGGAAATGTTTTCTTGGACTTTAATACTTTTTTTCCTCATAACCGATTTAATAAGGTTGAGTTGCAAAACAACGGACAATATCAGTTCTTTCCATTGACATTAATATATCTTCAACTTAGGTTTTTTATAGCTGATTTAATGTTTTACTTTTCTTTATGCAAAATTATGTTCCCTTAATCAGTCAATGAAAACTAATAAATAATATAGTAGAACTAGTGCTGATATTTCACTTACCTCAAAGTAACAACAAGCCTCTCCTCCGCCGTGATGCTTTTGCTGTAATTTAATTCCATTCTCTGCAACCTGGGCTCCAATATATGCAACAATTTATCAAATGTCTCTATAGTCATTCGCAGATATTTAAAAAATCGTTCACTGTAGTTACGTAATTCTTTGTACAAGTTATTATATTCACCGAGTTCTTCCCGTCGTAAATTAATTTCATGAGTCCACTGTCTCTGATTATCAACCACATCAAACGATACTGGAGAAACGTCGCTTAGTAATAACAATCTTGCAAACCGTGATAGCACGGGCGGCATGATGCTGTCTGTCGAAATGCTGCCACAGTAATGCTTTCTGTCTCGCCTACGTTCCAGCTCAGCTCAGTGCTGCTCTCCTTCTTGCAAAAGCTTGTTACTGCTCCAAGCTTAGTCCTGCTTTCTGTGCGGCCTTAGACTAAAACGGCCTCTCGTTCAAAGACAGAAATGTCAATAAACAACAACAACTCCACCTAGTAGACTTTTCTAAAGTCGTATTTCAAATCTCGTATGTTACTACAGATCCTACAAGTTGCTTTATGTCCAGATTCATTTCTTGTATTATTTTCTTCATGCTTGGAATAATTTTATTCCTCTCCTGTTGTATTTCCTTGAAGTGCAATGACATCGAGCAAATATTCTTATACAGAGAGATAGTGAACATTACCAATTCTACTATATCAATATATATATATATATATATGTTTCCACCTAACGCGAGAGATTAGACCACTGTTTCTGCATCTTTGATTTTATTTTTCGTTCAGCTAGTGTTCCATTATCCCTTATCCTCCTTTGTATTGTTTATGTGGATAATTTCATACTGTTAAAAACATCAGATTATTCGGGACAAATAGTCTAATGTTAGCTTAATTCAAACATGTTTTAATGAACTGTCATTCATTATAGCACTTCAATGGTTTTACGATTCCTAAAGCAAAAGCATAACTTGCATGGAGTTCCCTTTGACTCATAGCTTGTTTCATTGTATTTTAGTACCAGAACTGTTATTTGAATTTATTTTTTCTTTTTAGTGTTTTAATTGCTTCGCTTCATCAAGACCTACGAAAATAAAATTATGTTTATACTTATTTTCTACTGTACACATTTCCGTTTACAATTACATTGGATAAGTTCATGCTTACCTATGATTTCGTGATAATCTTATGACGTATCGTAATGTCGCTAGATGTTTGATATATATATAGGTGCCTAGTAGAATTTTAGAACTCAAGAGACGTGTACATTGTCACTCTATGAACAAAAAATACTGTTCCTCCCATTCTTCCTTAAACACATGTTTCCTGAACAGATGTTGAAGGTTTTGAGAAAGAAGCAACCTAAATCTAATCAGGTAACCGCCACTGATAGTTGCCTGTGTACTGGAGTTGTAGCACAGTTTAGTATATACAGTCACGAAGCTCAATATGTAGGAAATATGCATCCATAGATAGTTGCAAACCACTAGGATCGCTAATATCGCCTCATTACAGACAATGCGAAATAGTACCGGCACAGTCTATTGTTCCTAGCACCCTCACAACTCAAGCTTCGTGACTGTATATACTAGACTGTGGTTGTAGGGAAGTTGGACGGAAGGGAGGGGGTGAAGCGAAGACAGTTTACTGCGCTGTCCCTGCGACGTCACTATTGCTAGTGATCACGATGACATTCTTTCTTATCTCTGCTCTAGTGAGACTACTGATGATAAGAATCAAGTGACACGATAGCAATACATAACTGCATCATAAAATGTATGTTATATCAATTTCTTCAGAAAACTTAAAAATATATTTTAAATATAAAATATGAAAACAATACTTAATTCCCCTTGCGGTCGGTTGACTACATTTAACATCAGTAGCCTATCTGTTTCATAAAGCATTAATGTGGTAAATACCGATGTAGGTCCAGTAAAAATGCTGGTGTCTGTTTCATAAAATTATCGCGGTAGTAAAAAATCTACTCCAGTAAACTGATTTTTACTGTGGTAATTTACTGTAGTACACTTATTATTGTTTCATATTTTATTTAGCAAAACACTCTTTCAGTTTTGCAATAACGGTTGGTGAAATTTCAACTGTCTACTTTCACTTGTTCCAGAGAAAATGGAGAGACATACAAAGAAATGTAATTTTTTAAAAACCAAGTACGCCTACACAGATGAACACGTGGGAGGAACAATGTTTTGTTAACTGCATAGTCTCTAACTACTCGTATTATGAAAACGCAGCCAACATAGTATAGAATTAAGTTTCAGCTACAAAATTAATAAAAGAAGAGGAAGAAGAACTCTAAGCCGAAGAGTTTTGAAATTAATATTCTCGGAAAAAGAAAAAAAAAAATGTGATTTTTATACTGACTATTACACTCTTACTACGTCATACTGCTTTTGACCAATAAAACGGTACGAAAGGACGTATTTCGACAAATCATGGCTGCTTATCGCACAATTTTATCGCGTCCCTAGCATTTGTTTAATTTTATCGCGTCCCTAGCATTTGTTTAATTTTATCGCGTCCCTAGCATTTGTTTCTTTGTTTGCCAACATTTGAAACTGCGCTGGTCTGGACGTCAAAAATATAGGCCTATATATAATTACAAACCACTCCAGTCGATGCACACCACTTTCAAATATGACTCGCATTGGCATTCAAGAACAAGAATTAATAAAAATCACTGATCATACCTATCCATGTTCTGAAATCCGATTTACAAATAAATGAAGAGCACCATTCGGAAATCCTGAATAGGTTGAATACACCATGTAGGCCTAAATCAACGAGTTCCACTTCTATTACGCACACGTCCAATATAACATCAATTGAACCACCAACCACATTCAAATTTGAAAATTGTACATTTAATAATTATTCCTTTTAAAATTATTCATTCTGAAATCCTGAATAAGTTGAATACACCATGTAGGCCTAAATCAACGAGTTCCACTTCTATTACGCACATGTCCAATATAATATCAATTGAACCACCAACCACATTCAAATTTGAAAATTTTACATTCAATAATTATTCCTTTTAAAATTATTCATGTTTATTTTTTATGTCGTCGTCGTTAATTAAAACTTTTCTAACACTTGTGTATATTAGTTAGGTTATGTTATAGCTTCTGCTATATGATATTATGGATAGTCACGTATCAGAGATTGTTTAATATTAAGATTTATTGAAAATCATCTGTCAAGTGACGTTGATTACTGGGATTCGGATAATTGAAGTGGAATGCAACTGTCTTAATAAAAATGAAACTGAATCAACAAAGCTTTCTTGACTAGTAACCGTCTACAGAGTTCAATGAAGATTCCATAGTTGGCACAACTGCCATCTAGCGTAATGGTGCAATAATACATTTGAAGACAGGTTTATTTTCGTAAGTCAATTAATATTTTATTGTATTGGAGTACTTTGTTACTTATCTTTATATACTTTCTTCTAATCGTGTAATAGTCAATTAAATCCCACTCGAGTTTTGATTTTCTCTAGATAAATCAAAACCTCTAGTGAGATTACTGTTAATAAATATCAAATAACAAGAATGCAATACATAACTGTATCATAAAATGTAGGGTACATTATACCAATTTCTTTAGAAAACTTAAAAATACCTTGTACTGTAAATATAAAATATTAAAACGCCAATAATTAAATTCCCTTACGGCCAGTTCACTACATTCTAAAATCAGGTCGAAAATTTTCAAACCAAATACTATCGATTCTATTATCACTGACATTAGATCCAATTTTTCATTCTCTATGGAATTTGCGTTCATCGCTCAACGCGTAAGAATGACGTCTTCAACAATGAAAATGACATTTTGAACCGCCATAGTGAGTTTTGATTTCAGTCAAAGCAAGCAAAAATACCGCTTTATGAAGAGTATGTGTATTGAGGAGCTCGGTTCGATTCCCATGGAACAACCAGGATGAACCGAGCGAATAGGGATTATAAAGAATGGACACTTCGCGTCGGTACCTTTGATGTAGCCGGACCGATTTCACCTTCAAGTCAGCTAGAGCGTCAGATTCAGCTTTCTGCCTAGAGTTGGCGCTGACATCAAACCAGCTAGCAGTCGACACAGCGGAAATATAACACATATAATTAATACATCTAGGTACATTATGTACTGAAATAAAATAAATTGAATCCATAAAATAAAAAATTCTTCATTAACTGTAATATCTAGACTCTAGAGTTCCTTTATAATGAGAGTTGAGACGTTGACCCCAACAACAATTAAAATATGTAATGATTTTATAGCGCTGAAAATGGAAAAACAAAACTCTTACGAGAAGTAAAACCATATACCTATATAATATTATATACAAATATTAATCTAATTCGATACTTAATTTTATAATTATATTATTTTATAATATAATTTATGATATCTGAAATATAAAATATTATTATTACAACTAGTTTGTCACTGAGAAATAAGGAAAAGCTGTTAACTTGAATTTATTTGGAGCAAAGCGTTACTGGATTATGCAATGAGGTACTAGGCGATGTTTGGATCCTGTGTCTCAACTCTATTATCTTAGCGTATGCTCGATTACACTACCTCTAGCGCTTGAAAGTGGAACTAGCCGCTGGCGCACAGAGAAATAAAACACAAGAAAATTCGCTCAGTGTCCATTCTTTATAATCCCTATTCGCTGATGAACCTCTTCCCATTGAGGTAAGTTTTCTAAGTTATATTACAATTCCAGCTTGAAAACTTCAACAATAATTAGGGAATAAAAACATTTACGTTTTGTAGCGTCAATGACGATTCTAGAAATAAATGTGGATATTGGAAGCTGATAATTAAGCCCCGACTGGACAGGCACATGTAAAAACACTCCAGAACGCGCGACTAAATTTAAAAGTTACTGAGGACAATGAGGTTTTATGGTTTTAATACATGACATTGTTTTATGGCCATCCTTCCTTATCAATAAATATAAACAAGTCGTATAATGTACCGTTTCTGAAAGTTTGGAATTCTGTGAATCGTAAATTGTATATAAATAGTAAGTTATTTTAAATTTGAAGAAATCTGCAAAATGTAAAAAGTCACGAAAATACGAATCAATAAAAACATGAAACATCACCAATATTATCATTATGATATAATAGTAATATTACAAAATAAATATTTATTATTATTATTATTATTATTATTATTATTACTGTTAAATATCTAAAAACAAATATAATATTTATCAGTTTATATCTGGATTCTCTGAATACTTATCCATGAAAACAAATTACAGAAATAGTCTACAGCTTTCCGCCCTAAAACCAGATAATTATACCTTTAAAAAGGAACATATTCATCCTACTTAACAGAAAAATTAAGTACTAGATTTAATATAATTAGGGGAGACCTGTCTATAGTGGTCCCCCGGGGTAAAATGGTACCCTCTACTTATCTCTCCAGTTGGTGTTGCCATCTCCGTTTAGAGTTCCGTTGAACTTCCTTCTCTATCCAGCCATTACGTATGTGTCTGCTGAAGTGTTTGGACGTGTTAAATGATAAGATACAGAGAAAATTCTATTCTTTGAAGATCTGATGTAAGGTAAGCTTCCTGTTTCATAGCACTGTACGTTCTGTCATTAGGAGAGTTACTACATAAAGTTATTGCTCAAGTAAGACCCAGTTCTATACTACATATTTCAATGTTTATCGAAACTATACAAGATGGTATCCGTCCGTAGCCATGACTTTGTTTAAAATAGAGCGGTCGGGGTAACGTGGTCCCCATTTTTTTCTAGGGGACCATTTTGCCCCAGAAATTGTTAAATTCGTGACTATTTCTTTGTTGTTGCAGAATACAGATGAAATGTCTAGAAATCGACCCCGCAAAACTTCCCAATAGAGCTGGAGTCCAACAAAAATGCGCGAGGCTATCAGGTGTGTTAGGAAGGGTGAAATGGGCTGCAAAAAAAGCCAGCAAATTATTCGGAATTCCAAGAATGACTCTTAAGAGAAGAGTAATGAACTCGAACCAAGACACAGTTTTAGGTCAGTAAACTTTTGGAGAGGCTTATCTACGAGCAGCAACACCTACAAATGCAATAAATGGCTTAAAAAAATGTGGATTATATCCTCTTGATCAAGATGTTTTTGATGATACGGATTTCGCTCCATCGTTGAATACTGACAGGCCTCTCAATCATGTAGAATCTTCTAAAGATTCAGAAACCTTGTCTGTTGACCCAGTTCCATCCACATCCTCAGATACGCCTAATGATGGTTCCATTATCATTCTTCCTGCAGCAATTTCTCCCCAGCCTAGTTCATCCTTCACAGTAAATCTGGAAGGTATCAGTTCTCCACCCAAATCCACTATTACCCGTTCCCAAAAGAGAAAAACAGGTTCAGCTGAAATCCTGACCAGTCGTCCGTATAAAAATCAATTGGCTCAAGAGAGAGAGGACAAAGGAGCCAAAGATAAAACTAAGAACAACAAACAGTCCACAATAAAGGGAGTGCGGAGAAATATTATGAAAAATAATCACATAGAAACTAAGAAACAGCAACAGAAAACGACGAAGGTCGCTCTTCGTGAAGAAACAAGCAGCGAGGAACGAAGTGATAATGATGATGCGGAGTGCATTTTCTGTAAGGACACAGGCTATCTCAGGTCAACCGGAGGTGAAGGATGGATACGTTGTTCATCATGCTTAGAATGGGCTCACGAGGAATGTGCTGTGTTTGAAGATGATGGCAGCGACGATTTCAAATGTGATTTCTCTGTAAATAAACTTAAAAAAAAATATATATATATATATTATCTCGCACAAAGACTAGCTTCTGTTTAGAAATGTTTACAATAACTTATTTATTATCCTAATTCTACTTTCAATGCTATGTTATTTTTTTTTAAACTAAGACAGGTTTTGTGTATGAATGTTGACAGCGTTCCTTTTTCCATTGTGCTATGTTCTACTTTCACTATTATATTTTGTTTTTGTCTTCTTGCAATGTTAATTAATGGTGCACTATTCGATAAAAACGCTTAATATACATTTTTTGTCGAAAAAATTCATAATATAACTGTAATCATTCATTTAGAAGTATCTTTATTTTTGGGGGACCACATTACCCAGGGCCTGGGGTAAAGTGGTCAATGTGCAGACAAACAAAAAATTTTTGATTGCATAAAAAATTGAATTAATAAACAATTCGTAATGATTGCATTAAAAAGGGAAAGGAAACGTCTTTTTAATAGAAAAGATTGTGAGAGGAAAACAAAGCTAATTTACGTTCTGTAGCTTATTTTCTCTTAAGGTGACCACTTTGCCCCAGTCTCCCCTACGTGTGTGAATTGTTCAGTACTATAAAAATATACTAACATTTGTATAGTAAGGATTATTTTGTTTTTGGTATTTTATTATTCTTTTAAAGATTTTACAGACGTTCATAGTAGGCTACCGATTATAGCGAATATGTACTTTAAACTGAATTGACAGTGCATGTGCATTATTAACATAGTTTGAATTCTACAGTTACACCCACTTCAATAAATGTGTAATAATAATAATAATAATAATAATAATAATAATAATAATAATAATAATAATAATAATCATCATCATCATAATAATAAAACTTAATTACAAACGGATTTCAGAGAACCCGAAGGTTCATTGCCGCACTCACATAACCCCAATATCGGTCCCTATCCTCAGCAAGATTAATCCAATTCCTGCCATCATAGTCCATAGTCCACCTTCCTCAAATCCATTTTAATATTATCATCCTATCTACGTCTTGGCTTCCCCAAAGGCAACGAGGATTGAGAGACTTCTCTTCCTGCACTTTCAGCCGTCTTACATGTCGTACCAACATAACTTACGAGACATTACGAACGTTTCGCTCTAGTTTGGAATGTTCCAGCGGGATGTTTGAACGTCTATTTTAAAATGTATATATTCATAGCTATCGAAATGACTGTCGTATGTGGTTGTCTTAATATTACTAAGCTGAACATTGTTAAAACTGAAGATGAAGCGCAACTGTGGTGCCGGGAGGAGGTTGAGAGACACCTGTTCCTATTGCGGAACACATATTGCGTCTTACATGTTGTACCACAGTATACTGTTGTTGTACCAAGACATTACGAATAGGCTATTTCGCGCTATAAAAAAGGTTGACAAATCGAACTGAAACCCTGACCGAGTTACTACGTGAGCGCTGGCTGTCTTGGGGTGAGCAAGTGAGAAAGCACGGGAGGAAGGGAGAGAGCACTATGAACTCAGCGTTGCCACATTTAGTGACAGGGATACATAAGATTATTATTATTATTATTATTATTATTATTATTATTGTTATGCCCCAGGGCTAAAGAACGCCCTGTAGCATGATTTCCTGTGGAGTATTAAATTGGAACCAGGAACAGTGTCAGCGGAATACACGGTCTTGAGATGCTTAGCCAGCGGTATGGACAGTCTTGTCGGACGTGTGGTAAAATCACTGCCTACAACGAGAGTATTCTTACGCTTCAGATCTTTGCTGGCCCAATCCCATTGGTCCAGTAGGACAAAGCATGCATTTTAATTGGTCAAATTATATCACGCATTGTTCGGACTCTTTTCTTGCGCGTAATTTCATTATAGCGACTCGTCACTATAATGCACTAAATCAAAATTAAATGTAAGAAATGATTGATTAAGACGATATTTGTAAGTACGTGAAATCAAAAGTGTTTTAAGACCATCTCACTTGGTGGATGGCGTGGTCGGTACCCCGGGCGGGAAACGGGTTCCGAAACATAAAAAGTGTTGGAAAGGAGACGCGTGAGGCAGTTGGGTAGTTGGAGAAGAGTGGTAGAGAGTGTGAATTTGAGAGACTCAGAAGCGGCATGGCGTCATCTGATGAAATACCCTGTAAGTAACCTTGTATATTTTTTTTTTGTAAATATAGAATAAATCAAGTAGTGTACAATAACGAAATCATTTTCAGACTTAGTTCAGTAGCCATGTAGTTTCCTATAGTATCCTGAGAGCTCCAGTTATTCCCGAAAAAGTAGTTTTCCATTGTTGATGGTGGTGTCAGAAATCCTGACGAGAATGAGTAGAAGACGAACGCAGTAGCCATCCGGCTAGCAATCAGTGCGACCTAAGTGTCGGTCACACAGCATTATTATTATTATTATTATTATTATTATTATAGAATAATTAGTATGTTATTAGTATAGAATCAGGGGCGGTTATTCAGGTGAAGTACTACTTCACCTATTTATGTGTAATAAAATTAATTGTAGTTATTACCGGTACCGGTATTTCTAAAATAAAATAAGTTTTCTTTTCAGTCGTTATGAACAGTTGTATAAATAGTACCTGTAACCGTCCGGTGAATAGAAGAATGTCAACTTTACTGTTACGAGCGCCGAGCGGTGTCTATTAGAACTTACAATATTGTAGAGGCGAAATTATTTGGGTTCCCACCTCATACAGCACTTGGTTTCCATGGTAACGTGACGTCACGCACTAAAGAAAGATTGTATGAGTGAAATGGGTTTCTGAGTCTCTCAGTTACGAAGAATTGTCAGACTTGTAGGTGGAGTGACCAGTTTGCAGATCTAACGGTACTTATAATAGAGAAGGGTTGCAGCTGGTCTTCAAGGCCAGGGGCTATTGTTAAAGGGCTATGAAATTTTACAGTATGTACTACCTGACTCGAGAATAGTATTCTCATTCCCTGTGTCTTAGCAGCCACCCCTGCAGTGGTAAATTAGCTGGCTTTATGTTATTTTACCAGGAATACACACCACACACATTAGCAAAGTTTAAAAGTTGAGTTGAAGTTTAACGCGCGCGTACATGTACACGTCATGTAGCTTAATACTGTGTACGTATATATTAACTTATTTAATGTATTTAGAGTATATAAGTGAAAAGTGTATATAGCGTATTAATCCTACGTCTAAGTGTCTATTAGGCTATATGTTTAATCACTATAGTGTTATTATACAAATACGAGTACTTAGGTACCAGTACATAGAAAATGTTGATAAGTTAGTGTGAAATATGTATCCCGAAAATGACACGGTTTGTAATTTATTAGAAATGTCGTTTCGTAGACTTAAATATGAGGATAAAAAATATGTTTTAAATTCTTGACGATTTACAGTTCCATTTGTTCTTTGTATTGTATAAAATAACTTTAAAAATTCTTCCGATGAAAGAAGCTTTTTTGTTTCAAAATATTGAAAATTTCACTCGGAATGCTACATCACAAGAGGGAATTTCATCATTAGTCCCATAGCTTTGCATAGAAATATAGGCCTAATGTCCACACTTAGTTAAACTCAGACATTTTATGAAGACGTCATCGACGGTTTGCTGCTTCAAAAGATAGGAGGATTGACTTGGTATGCAAGAAAATGAGTGAGTCCTGAAATTAATTAGTTTTCCTGCTTGCATGTGTTCTAAACTGTACGTAGTTTACGAATAGTAGGCCTACTCATTATATTGGTAAAACTGTTCATGCATTTGTTTATGTGAACAGCATGTGGATGTGGATGTCCCGTTAATAAAGTTTAACGGCGAATACATTCAAACAGTGAGTCACTTCACTTACCTAGGTGTTGTAATTGATAGTCGTATGCTATTCAGACTACACTTTGATAATCTGGCTAAGAAAGCCAGTAAATTTCATTCATCACTAGTTAGGGCTGCTAAACCAACTTGGGGACTAAACTCTGATATTTTACGTATTATTTATCATGGAGCATTTGAACCTTCAATACTCTACTGTACTTCTGCTCTTCGAAACATTCTAGATAAAAAATGGGCTCAGAAAAAATTACTACAGATTCAACGTGGATTCATTTTACGTATCACACAGGCTTTTCGAACTATCTCAACAGATGCAGCTCTGATTATAGCAGGCATAGCACCACTCTATTTAACTGCCATTGCAAGAACTGAGCTCCGTAGTTATAAACAGGGTAAATTATTTCTTGACGAAGGTGTTCAATACGAAATTGAACAAAGAGCTAATTTTCTCTCATTGGGTCATCCAAGAAATCATCTCCATCCTGTTGTAAATTCAAGATGCCTTTGCAAGCACGATGTGTATATATACACAGATGGTTCTCGAACACAGGGAGAAGATGGCAAGAGCTTTGTAGGTTGTGCTTTTACCGCTTTTAATAATGGTACAGAAATATTTTATTCTAAATATCGATTAGCACCAGTATGCAGTGTGTACCAAGCTGAACTATTTGCCATACTTCAAGCAATAAGATGGAGTACTATCAACAAAACGAACTCCTGCATACTGTCTGATTCACAAGCAGCACTTCTGTCAGTTAGAAACAATAGGAATCTTCAGCCCATTGCTTTGGATATAAGGTCTGAATTTAAAAATCACAGTAATCACATATGCCTATCCTGGGTTAGAGGACACACAGGTATTGTAGGCAATGAACGAGCAGACGAACTTGTGAAAGAAGCTGCTTCCGCAGACATACCCTATTCATACATAAAGTGCCCAATCTCATATATCAAATGTAAAATGAAAGAACATATTACTTCTAATTGGAATTCACACTGGTCTGCAAGTGATAAAGGTTCAGTCACCAAAAACCTATTTTTTCCTCAGGTATATGATCGACTGAAATGCAAAATTTACTCTCCAAACTTTATTAGTACACAATTTATATCAGGTCATGGTAAATTTGGAGCTTATTTTGAACGATTCAAAATTAAGACTGGAGAAGAATCGATGTGCTCGTGTGGAGATATTCAGTCGGTTGAACATCTACTGTTTGAATGTCCTATATTTTACATGCAAAGACAATACCTTACTGTCCATGCTCTAAACTGTAAAATAACCTATGAGCAACCAATATGCACTGTTTTTCAAAAGCACTGTTGCTACAAACGTTTCGTCAAATTCATACATCTTATATATTCAAGGTTATAATTTCATCTTTATCATCATGATAATCCAAAACATGTATTAGACTAGATGGTCTGTTAAGGTCTCACGTCAGTCCAACTCTTAGCAGGGCGACCAACGAATTTTCTTTCACGAGTGTATCGGTATCAGTGTTCTATCCATCCTTTTGAAATGATTAATATATTGTAATATTGATTCGACTTTGAGTTATTTCAGGATATCATTATTTCTTTCGTGGTTCCATTTTGTGTCTCATGAAGTCAATCTCGGCAGCGATTAAAACTGTCGGGCAAGAGTTCTTTTTTTTAACTGCGATTCGTGTATAACTCTAAATAAATTATGGTTTTAAAATTGTATTTATTATGCATTACGTTTTTATAAATTTGGTAAATTTATTTTGTATATCAAAGTCATGTGTAAGTGATAATGAATGTCCAAGGTATTTAATATTGTTCATCCTTTCCAATTATCTGTTACTGACGTACATCTTGCTGTGTGTATATATATATATATATATATATATATATATATATATATATATCTGTGTGAGTGTATGTATGTATGTATGTATGCATGTGTATATTTATAACTATGTCTACATGTTGTTATATTATGTCTACAAATGTACATATTTTAGCGAAATGTCTTAATATGATCTACAAGTTCAACATGTCTATTCATGTTAAATTCTCTAGGTATTTCGATTATAATTTCAAGCCTTCAATCAAATTAATGTTTATTCACCGTATGTATCTATATGTTATGTCTCTACATACGTAAGTATGCATGTATGTATGTATGTATGTATGTATGTATGTATGTGTGTATGTGTGTATATTAGCGAAGTGTCATAATATTATCCATAAGTGCAACATGCTATTCATGTTAAATTCTCTATGTTTTTCGACTGTAATTTCAAGGCATTAATCTAATTAATTTATATATGTTACATTCTTACAAGTGTATATTTATTGTATGGTAGTCTGTAAGTTTCAATTTGTTATGATTAGTTTAAAATATAACCCTAATATACTATATGTAAAATAGGGTTTATAAATATGGAATAAATACTACTACTACTATGTGAACAGCACTTCACCTATTTTTTTGACGGCGAGCCGCTACTGTAAAAAATGCAATACTCGTCTGAGGTGCTCTCCACTACATTTATAACCAGGCTTCGAGACTTTGGACCCGATACAATAAGTTTACTGTGCATGCACTATAGGTTGTTGACTCGCTGCAGGTAGATAGAGATGTGTTGAGGTAACAACGTTACTATTTAGAGTAGAGTACGGTAGTATGGGGAAACACACATATGTACATTCTGAAAGTAAATATACATTACACAATGATAATGTCAAAAGAATGTGAAAAGCATTTATTCTCCTGTCTTTTATAAGCATTTATGTTTAATTATACACAGTGTTAATGGTGGAAATAAGCATGTAGCAGTTTTAATTTTTTCATTTATCATATTGTTCGTCTTTAGGAAGTGCAGTTACAGTACCGAATTGCAATGTACCTACTACAAAATACATTCTCAGTGTTTCAAACGTAAATATTTTTCGGTTATCTACCAAAGTTTGTACTGTAGAAAGCTGCGCTCTACGTCGCATGACGTGATAGGAGCAAAACGAAAAAATCTAACATTATTGCAGTCTCTAAGAGACAGTCCTTTACTGTCGGGTGACTCTATGTCCACTAATTTGCTGTTTATATTACACAATGTTCCATATCCGTTATTTTTACATAAAATTGATTTCCATTTCTGTTTTACACGTTCAGTACCGGTGTACTTGATGTCTCATTAATTCTCTGCATTATTTTCTAAATTAATTTGAGGGCTTCTGGCATATCTTGCTCCGACTTTTCTAACCGTGTAATAGTTTCAGACACAGTTTGTATGAAAACCAAATTATTCGTCAGAACCTTCAAATCCAGAGCGTTTTCCTTTGCGTATTTGTTGGCATTCATTCTACAGTACCCCCACCCACTGTACGCTTTATCACTGTACTCAGTACGCCGTTATGCGGATTTCCCACTGAACTGCTCTATTGGGTCCGAAGTCTCGAAGCCTGATCATAAGTGATGTATATAGCAATGTGTTTCACGATGTATTTTAAAAGTATAAAATTAACACTTTCCTAATTCTACACATTATATCCATAACTGGATCGAAGAAGATGTATAATTATGTACTCCTCACGGAAGTTCATGTAAGTCATGCAGTATCGAATTGGGTTGTCTTGAGCGGCAATGTATGTTGTTACTACGTAACATACGCAATTGTTACAGTCTGGATTCAGGATTCTGTAAATATTATATAAAACTAATGAAAAAACTATACCGTTTAAGAAAGAGTGTGTGCTATGTGAAGTTAAGCTTCGATGATGTACTTATGTAACGAAGATGTGTGTCTGGTGCCTGTGTATCGGTTGTTAGTCAACATATGACTGCTGTGCGGAAGTAATAATGTGAATTTGTCTAGCTCTGGTATAATGTTGCGTCTAGAAACTATTTTTTGAGTGTATTAATGTGATAGAGGGGGTTATTTACGTGTATTAAATTTTCATTAAGGATTTCTGTTTCTTTTTATTAATATAAAATTCTTCAGCCGTATTTATAGAACTATTACTTAGGCCTATATTAAATTTTAAAATTATAAGACTATCATTTATGTTGCCTAAATTATGCACTGTGATGTGTATCTGTGGAGAGTTATGTCTTGTACTAGGGTGAGTGTATATGTAAGTATAGTATATGGAATGAGTGATGATGATGAAGATGAGAAAGAGAGAAGAAGAATCCCGGTGCCGGCACGTAGCCTACTCCTGTCGAATAGCACCAAGGGGGCCGTCAAGCTTAACGCCCCTATCCGACAGACGAATCCCTAACAGTGACATATGCCTTCTCTTCATATGCACTGCGGAGAGATTTGAGATTTAAGATTTATTTCTTGTAATAATGTTAATTTTACATATCTAGTATTTCAATGACGTAACTTTAATCTTAAATCCAGGAAGACTAACTTTCTTGGTGTTATGTTCGATTAGTATCTTAGTTATTCTTTCGCATGGATGACCTTTATAACGCTTTAAACTCAATATGGAGGGCAAAGGCTAATTGGGATTTCCTGGTCTCTGATCGGGTCAAAAACCCTGATGGAACTGATATTTAACCCTTGTGGAGAATTTCGGTGAAGTCCGGAGGGCCTAATTAGTCAAATCCACTCTCCTCACCTTCACGCTGGGGCCCCCTGGGATCTTTTAAGATGCGAAAGAGAGAGTGGTGTGCGGATAGCTATGGGAGGCTACCGCATTTGTATATCCCAAGAAGATAATTTATGATATGATAAAAATGTCATGATGAGTCTTTCCCTGGTAAAAAATTCCGGACGTAAACTACATAAATGACGCCATAACTAAAGTTAATGATGACTTGAATTCTATATCCATATGGTCGAAAACCCACGGACTTAATTTAAATGCAAGTAAATCGCAGGCAATCTTAATAGAACATCAAAGATCGAAGTGTGACAAACAAAATTTGCCACCGATAATTGTAAATAATACTACTATTCCATACAGTACGACCGTGAAGAACCTTGGTATTTATATGGATTGTCACCTGGAATGGAATGAACAAGTGAATCACACTTCCAAAAAAATATTTTCCATTATTCACTCATTAAAGCGACTGAAGAACTTTCTTCCTGATAAATTAAAATTAATCCTTGTACAAACACTCGTGATGCCACACTTTGACTACTGCGATATTATATTAAGTAACCTAAATGCAAATTTGAGCAACAGGCTACAACGTGTGCATAATGCGTGCGTCCGTTATATTTGTAATATTCGTAAGTATGATCATGTTTCCCCGTCTTTCCAAACTCTGTCTTGGCTAAGGCTAAGCGATCGACGAGCTCTGCATTCCCTTGTTCTCTTGTTTCAAATTCTGCGCACCGCTACCTCAATATATTTGGCTTCTCGTTTTCAAAATTTATCCGCATATCATCAGCTAAGTACAAGATCTCATTATAACAATTTACTCATTATACCCTACCACAAGACATCTTTATATTCTTCATCCTATACAGTTTCAGTTGCTAGAAATTGGAACTCGCTTCCGAGTGATATAAGGGGTTGTTGGACAATAGCTTCATTTAGGTCAAAATTACATAAATTCTTACTTAACAGATGAATTGCTGATTAATATTTGTTACTTATAATGAAACTAACATCTGTCCGTTCTTATTATTATTATCTTTAATTTCTCTAAATAGATTTACAAAACCTCTAATGACAATTACATTAATATTCTCATTATAGAAATATAAATATATATATTCTCCCTGTAACATAGTCCTAGTAAACTTATATTAAATTAATTTTCATCATTTTACTAGCTATCTCAAATATTAAATTAATTATAATTCATTGAATTAAATTAGCTCATAAATTAAGTTACTACTTTACCTTATAGATTTATCTAAATTTAAATAAATGTGTAGTGAAGATTATTGCTGGAGAACCTTTTAAGTGTAGTGAAAATATTTGTAATTTAAATTTATGTATTGTATTGATTAAGGCTGGTTGAGTGGAAGAGAAGGCCTTATGGCCTTAACTCTGCCAGCGAAAATAAAACATTATTATTATTATTATTATTATTATTATTATTATTATTATTATTATTATTATTATTATTATTATTATCCCCCCAATCGGATGTCCGGGTGGGGGATACTGGGGAAGGACATGTCATGACCAAATCCAACGGACAGAAGAAACGAAGATGGACAAGATGGACAAGATTGACAAGAAGACCGACCCGCCTGTACCAGGTAAGTTGGAAAACTTGAAGGAAACAATGAGAGGAATCAGAATGGATGTGATGGCAATATCAGAAGTGAGGTGGGAAAATAGTGGTGATTTGATGAGTGATGAATAGGGCTCGGAGTTATGAAATATCATTTTTTTCTTAGGCATCTCAAACAATGCAGGATACAATATAAACTCGTTTCACGTCAACATAAACCAATATACTCTACTTTTACTTGCGTTTATTCGTATTTTTTGGTCTTTAAATGTTTAATGACCATATTTAGGAAATGTTATACTTTTTGTTGCATTAGTGTCATTTTCTTCTTTTTAACGGACTTTTTTACGATCTAATCATAGTCTACATTCCAGAATCGGATCAATTTCAAATATATGAATATATTTCGATAAAAAAATTATTCTTTTCAGTAGTTATGCCATCATTTTCACATTTTTCAACGTACAGTTTGAACATTTTCCTACGATTTAACTAATGAGGCAAGTACTCTTTCTCTGAATATTTTCAGGCATAATGTGATATTATTTTGGGAAAATCATTAATATGAAATGTAATTCCTTTCATTACAACATCTGACTTAGCCAAGCTGGTTTGTGCTGTCCTATTTGATCTCTCGAAATTATATAATGTTCATTCCTTTTATACATACAGCATTTCACGTATGAACGATTCAGGCAAATCGAGTGTTGCAAGAAACTATGCCTGACAAACTTGCCATTTTTCACCATCTATTTTTGGTTAAAAACTGATTATCTGTGTCATTTAAATTCCAAAATTCCTCATGAATTGGTACCCACTTAATCTGAGTAAATTTGAAATTGCATTTCCTTATACATTTTGAGCAATCTTTCGGTTTAACGACCGTCCAGCAAGTGATTTGCCTTTGGTAGATATTCTGAACTTTCAGATTATGGAATATGGCCGTAATTTTCTGAATGTGCATAAAGGGATAATTTTGATTTGAAGTATGTACGTAGTGACTAATTTTTAAGTAAAATGGTTTATAAGCAATTATAACGTACTTGACATCTGTTGATTCTATCAAAATTCTAAAATTGAATATTAACGACGAGTAATGAAACAACATTACCGGTATATAATCTTACCATTGCAGGCTTCAGTATTGATCCTTAATGTTGAAAAGGCATTGCGGAAATTAACTGAATCTGAATTCTCTTCAGTAACGCACTTTTCATTTTTCAGGAGATCAAGAATTTTTATTCCTCTAAAAACACATCGATTGCTCAGCACAAGTTCATTGAACGATATCTTTCCATGACTGAAAGTACCGATAATATGCATAAATGTTAAATGTTATGTTTTATTTAATGACGCTCGCAACTGCAGAGGTTATATCAGCGTCGCCGGACGTGCCGGAATTTTGTCCCGCAGGAATTCTTTTACATGCCAGTAAATCTACTGACATGAGCCTGTCGCATTTAAGCACACTTAAATGCCATCGACATGGCCCCGGATCGAAACCGCAACCTTGGGCATAGAAGGTCAGCGCTATACCAACTCGCCAACCAGGTCGACAATATGTATAATTGGAGTGCACTAGGGATAACAATAATTTTTAAAATCCTTTATTTCAAGGATTACGCCAACAGTGAGTGAATATAAGGGTGCAGATACTCTGTACTATGATTTCGTATCTGAAAATAAGTGACACGCATTTAGAGACAAAACAACGGATCTACACATACGCTGTTCTGACATTCAACACCACAGCGTAATATATGGAGCCAAATTAACGTATAAGGTGATACGTTGTTCTGACATTGAATAATCACGTGCATTTGTAGATACGCAGCACACTATTTCCGTAACGGTTAAAGATAGACGTTCCGTTGTTTTGTCATGAAATAGATTGGTTCCCCAAGTCAGTAATGATGTAGATATGTCAAAATGGCCAATTTTGTAGATACGCTGTTATGACTCTAAACCCCCGATAGTAAGTTATAGTATACAGTATGGTATATTATAGTATAGTAGTATAATGTACAGTATTATATAGTATAGTGTGGTATAGTATAATATATATATATATATATATATATATATATATATATATATATATATATATTGTATTATAGTTAGTATAGTATAGTATGGTATATACTATAGTATTATAATATACATGTATACTAAAAAAAAGTCTAGTATATATTATATACTGATGTTTATTCTTAACACGGATGTTTTACGTAAATTACACGCAATTTACGTCCCATATAAAAACTAATATTTTACACAATTTTCTACACGGCATAATAAATTATTTTCATGCAGTAAATTAATAAGTTAAGTCTATATACTGTATTATGTGCTTGTAGACACTGTGTTGCTGTGTTTTTAATTAAATTATCGAGCCACAAAATGTATATTATGTGCAGTTTCTATTTTCAAGTTTTGCAAAAATAAAACGAAGTTCGTTATACAGTGCGATCGAAAAGTCCCTCCGCAGCTTCTTTCTGCCACGGGCTACACAAGCACTGAGGAGAGACTTCTCGATCGCACTGTATTTGCTATGCAAAGCTCTTCCTGCGTCAGATATGTTGTTTTCAATTTTTATTTTTAATACAGGATCTTATCACCTCAAAATCACTGATTATAAACTCCCGCTGAACGCTTCGCAACTATGCTTTGAACTTTCTTTAACTTGGTAATTTAACGACGCTGAATCAACTACGAGGTTATTTAGCGTCGATGGAATTTGTGATAGCGAGATGAGGCCGAGGATTCGCCATAGATTACCTGACATTTGCCTTATGGTTGGGGAAAACCTAGGAAAAAACCCAACCACGTAATCAGCCCAAGCGGGAATCGAACCCTAGCCCGAACGCAACTCCGGATCGGCAGGCAAGCGTCTTAGCCGACTGAGCTACGCCGGTGGCTTGCTATGAACTGAAGTTGATTGTTATTCCATCTTTTTAAAACTATCAGATTACGATATGATCACGAACAACCTAGAAGTATGTAGTAAAAGTCAAAAGGTGTCGTCTCTGGAAAAGTGTCCACAGAGAGTTCTCAACAAGACAACAATTTTTGTGTTTTCTCTTAATATTGGGCTCTGTGGGCAGAACTTTTTCGGTCAGAAGATGAAGGGAAATGAACGAAGTCAGCATTACGCACAAAGACATACCCATACCACAGTGATAAAAGGAGTTCGGCAAAAAATATAAAGACAGAGGATGCAAACGGGAACCGTGAGAAACACAATGACAAAATGATGAAAATCGTCGGCAGCCTTTGATGACTAGTAAACGCTGGGGTCTGTATCGGCGTGACGAGTATCCAAACAGCAGCACGCGGAAACACTGTGTGATGTCGGCTTGAAAGGATATAAGAAATGAAGACTTATTCTATGATGACCTCGAATGAATTACCACATGTATTGCATGCTGGTAGCCTGGGAATTTGAGTAACAATAATTGAACACTTCGTTTATGTAAAGTATTATGTCAAGTTTTTAATTTATTACATTTTTTACAATTATTCATTGTTACGCGTATTTTACTTATCGTGTAGAAATTAATTTCTTATGTGTCACTTCCCAACCCTGGGTATCAGATGTGTCGCCTTTGGGACCACGGCGAGAGTTTTTATAGCATTTGTTAGGGACAGGTTATGAGTGAACTTCGTGAGCACATGTTATGTACTGGAGATGAAATACAGAGTGTCTAGACCGAAATGCCCTAGTTTATTTTGCTCTCAATACCAAAGAAATAAAGATAAATGCATTTTATTCATAAATATAAATCGTTTGAGAATATTAACTTTGTAACAAAAAAACACACACTGCCACGTTAGCTCCTGCGTTGACACGAAAGATATCTGCGGATGGTAACAAAGACTTCCACAATCCGGACACGGAGGAACATGATCAGAGAAGACTGGAAATGCTGCAGCTGTAAGCCTTTCCCCAGGTTGTAGTTTCAACAAGATGGTGCTCCACCCCACTCCCACTGGTCGCTGGATGTGCGGAGTGCATTTCCAGGGCGTTGGATAGGACGAGATGGACCCCTGAATTGGACTCCACGTTCTCCTGACATCAGACCGCTGGATTATTTTGGTGCCATATGAAGGACAGGGTGTACACCACTGAAGTTCAGTACCTTCTAGACCTCCGTGCCCGGATTGTGGAAGCCATTGGTACCAACTCTCCGAACATGTTGGAGCGGACCTGGTCGGAGATCGAATACAGACTACTGTAGACATCCATCGTGCCAGCAAAGGGGCTCACATGGAAGTTTGTGATCTTTTGTTACAAACTTAATCCCTCGTACGACTTATGTTTGTGAATAAAATTCCCTTATCCTTATTTCTTTGGTATAGGGAGCAAGATAAAAATAGATAATTTCGGTGTAGACACCCCGTATAAGAAGAAACGGAATAGAAGGGCCTCCTTGAAACTTTTAAGAGAGCATGCGGATGAAGAACAAACCTCATATATAAGCATTTTAAGAAAGTATAATTTAAAATTTGAGGAGCTACTAGAATTGGTTTCACCACTCATTACGAAGAAAGTACTTTACATTCAGATTTCTTTAACGGTCTCAATATCACATGCATGGCCGCAAGCATTCAACGCTTTTCTCATGTTCCTGAAGGTTACATTCTTCTTATCCAGTATCTTTTTTTTTACGTTGTTGGAAAACGAGGAGTCCCACAAGGCACTCAATGAAGTGAATTGAAGTGAATTTATGGAAGAGGAACTACGATCCAGCACTGCGACTTTTTAAGATCTACTGCGCTAACCCTCAATTTACACGCATTCCCATACCCACACCGGCTGACTACACTAAGGTAGGCTGCGTACCCAGGCTTTGAGCAGGGAACCTTACTCGTTCTTAGGATAGCCGTCTCCTTGTGTCGCCAGCCAGAGTGCGGGGAATACTATGGAATGATGACGGAATTATGTAGATGCCTAATATATAGAAACCAGAGAACCCCAATAAAACCTCTCAACCGTGGCCTTGTCCGTCACAAGTGTCACTATGAATCCTTCATTAAAAAATTCCAGGTCTGACCGGAGCTCAAACCCAGACCGCCCGCTGAAGGTCTGACCAGTTAGTCCCCTATTGGGCGCACAGGCACTCTAGTTTTGGTATGTATTTGAGCAATTGCACGTGTGACTGACTGACATTTACAGTACACTTTGACAGCAAAATGTCTGCCTAAATTGTATAATGAGTTGAAATTAGACTGTGTCACCACAGGATTTGATAGATGAAGGTGTACACTTAAGATACATAAAAAATAAACTTCTTTAATAGAAAAATATATTATTTATTTACGTCCAAAGTGTGTATAACTGACTGACATAAATGTCAACTCTCTCTTCGGGTGAACATGGTTCTCTACAGATTTCTCTGAATTGTCATTTCTGATACAATTTTGCAAAATATAGTTCGGAAAGAAAATTGTAATCTTCAGTTTACGTTGAAAACGACCTCCAAACCACGATTAGTAATGGAGTTATGGCCGAAAAAGTGATGTGTAACTGACTGACCTCATTCTGTAACTGACTGACATCTCTGAATTTTAAA
This sequence comes from Periplaneta americana, assembly GCF_040183065.1. Classification (NCBI taxonomy): domain Eukaryota; kingdom Metazoa; phylum Arthropoda; class Insecta; order Blattodea; family Blattidae; genus Periplaneta; species Periplaneta americana. The sequence continues at coordinate 66,181,618 of NC_091118.1, forward strand.
ATAAAGTTTCACTTACGGAACCGTAAATAGTACAAAATAATATGAAACTTGATAAGTAGTAAATTAACATAACGATTAATTTAAATGAATAATATGTTTTCCAGAATACAAAAATTAGTTTGCTTAACCATGCATCTTAAATGTCACAAATTAATGCAGATACAAGTATTACATAGGCCTACTTAATAACATATATTGTTCTTTCTCTGTGATTAAATACTATATATACAAGCCATTTACATTGGTGTTTAATTTTAGGACTATAAGAGTGTCAGAGCAACCTTGACAGCGCTTATCACTCTATATAGCATCAACTTCCCAGCGTAAGACAGTATGTTACGTTATTCAAGAGCGTTCCTAATAATCTGGCACTGACCTCCTTATCGATTACGATAAGGTGACGCAGATCACAGTTTATATATCCCATGCCTATGGCTGTTATATATTATGTTCATAATAATAGATTAGAATGTTGAGTTCTACTTTTAGATTGAATTTGAACCATTGGAATTAAACAAGTAGAAGTACTCCACGGCACTCATTGACTCACTTATTTAATCTAACAAGTATGTACTGCAGGAACACTGTCAATATGTCACTTGTTATCTGGACAAGCTTTAGTTTCTTTTCACACATGGGACCTGTAGATCTTTCGCACTGATTTTTCACAAGACAGTTGTGCATATTTTATGACATAGGGATCTAACACTTTCACGTAATGAACTCCATGAGTTGCCGGAATAGGTGCAAGATGTTCAAATCGTTTTTCGAGATACTTCTTTCCTTCGTCTATCTCAATCTGAAGAATAATTTGGATGTTTTTATTGCTCACAATGTCACAAAATGCTGTAGCGCTTTGTATCTTCTTCCCCGATTTCGCAGCCATCCATGCCATCCTTTTTACTTGGTCTCCAATCACATCCACGGCCCCTTTGCCATGATATGACTGAAAGAAGTTCCATTCTATGTTAAATCTAAATACGCGAGCAAGCAATGTCACATTGCTCAATGTATACTAATATTTAAAATGACTCGCTGCTCCATCTGAAAATATTTTTACCGCCTCAATGTTCGGAAGAATCGCCAAAATTTCCGAAAACACTTTTCGTAGACAAACATCCACTGCATAGCCTATTTGTCATGTGCTACATAATCTGACACTCATGCAGAGGATTTCTTCTGAACTTCCCTGTCACCTTCCTGTTTAAACCAGGCAACAGCAGTAAATATTGAGACCTGCTTATTGCTCCAATGAGCTGCCTGAATCTCATTTTGCTCTTTTCAGGTGTAATTACTGCACACTTAACACCAGTTCACGTGTAACTTCACCTGGGCCTTCCAAGTAACTAAGTACGCTGTGAGAATGAACAGCATAACAGCTGAGAGAGCGACATGTCAGTCACTCACAATGCCGTTGCGGAAAACGAAATCACTTTAGAAGAAAATGTTCTAATATTTTTTTATTGGCGATGTAGTAATAACGCAGAATACCAAAGGAAATTTTAATCTATCAATTATTGTGCTGTGTGGAAGAGTTTTTCTATGTTTCTTGTGACGGACTGACTGTAACTTACAGTACAAATAATTATAATGATTTTAAGTTATTTAGGATCTTAGGATACTTCAACTAATTTCATATTTACTTCAAGGAAAGACCAAAATATAGTATACAAAAAAAAAAAAAGACGGCTCGAAATATAACAAATTTACATGTCCAAATTGTGACACGAAACATAAGTATCTATACGTGTTTTTTAAGTGTTTGGAATATGACAAGATTTGCAGCAAGTTATACACTGAAAGAAAGAGTATTTTAAACATTATCTTACGAAATAAGACAATTTAAAGTATAGAGAAACATATTTCTTCAATAAACATAGTCCTACATCAATTTCAAGAAGTTCAGCTCAGTATGACAGTTTCGTGGAATTGCTCATTTAAAAATTCGACGACCTGATTCGCTCTCCACTTCAGTTCTGACATCGCAAATCACAGCAGGCCTACACGTACAACACAACAGAAACACAGAAAAACACGACGTAAATAATCAGATTAGACTTAATCAAGAACCACGTGGAGCTGCAACCATCCACTATCTTCAAAAAATGGTTCACACTAGGCTGATGGCGCACTTCTAGCAGCGAGATATGAGTCACGTGACGAGCTAGTGGATGGTAGAGTTGAACATGCGCTGCAACCAGTGCCGGCATTTTTGGAGAGTGTCCTTGAGTGAAAAGCCAGTCAGTGAGCACTTGTTGTCAGTGTAGCTGAGAATGGTACCACCCAACACGTCACGTCAGCAATCTGCCAATCACAGTTGTCAGTCTTATTATCCACTGATTGCGTCAAAGGCAAGGCACTCGCACTTCGCGTTTCTGGGGTGTGTCCTTGAGTACACTGTCCACTCAGTGGCATCTGTTGCTAGTTTAGTTGAGAGTGGTACCACTCTTAAACAGATGTGACGTCAGGAATCTGCCAATCACAGTTGTCAGCTTTCTCGCACACAGACTGTGGAAAAGATAAGATACTCGTTCTCAATGTTCCCATTACTTATTTCACGCGCCAGAAACGGTGGCCTTGGTTATACTACAAAGGAGGCTAATAAATTACTCGCAGGCTGGTGAGAAGCAGCCGCTAGTAGAGGTTCATACTGCACTGCTGGACGGCTGCTATCAGCAAGCTGCAAGCAGTAGCTGATAAACCAGCATAGTGTGACCCAGGCTTTATAGTCGATTGTTTCTTAATGACTGCATCACCATTCAGTTATATTCTAATACACTATGATCTAATGTAGAGTATGGTAACGATATTGATTATTTGTTTATGATAACAATAGATGTAAGAGTAAATAGAACGGACAAAAATCTGTGAGGAAGGACAATTTTTTTCGAAAATGAGCGATTCTGAGGAGAGTTTGTCTTCAGATATTGAATTAACAGCTTCAAGAGCTGCTTTTAGTAGGTTATTTTACGACGCTTTATCAACATCTTAGGTTATTTAGCGTCTGAATGAGGTGAAGGTGATAATGCTAGTGAAATGAGCCCGGGGTCCAGCATCGAAAGTTACCCAGCATTTGCTCATATTAGGTTGAGGGAAAATCCCGGAAAAAAACCTCAACCAGGTAACTTGCCCCTACCGGGACCACCTGGTTTGGCGGCCAGACGCGCTAACCGTTACTACACAGGTGTGGACTCGACAGTTGTAACAATAATAAATAAGAACTATAAAGTGCATGTTCATTACTTTTTAAGTGACTTTTTGCAGGAGCCATTTTGAACAGAGTTTCCGAATTGGCTCCCAGAAGAAAATATGTCGTCCAGATTGGCTCCCAAATATTCCATTCCGAATAGGATCCCTTCCCTATATCTAGCCATGTATAAATATTTGTATTTCTATCAAAGACCACTTGTTTATGTTGATGGCACTGTTACGTCACGCACTGTACAGTACATACAGTACACTGCCATACCGATCTGTTTCATTGCGACGAGTTCATTCAGCTCAATTCAGACGTGGCTGAAGACCGTGTACGTACAAGGAAATGATGTTCGTCATGGAAGATAGGCTAGTTATAATGATTAATGTTATTGATATTTTCATAGGTATTCAAAATAACACGTATATCGAAGTAAATAGTAAGTAGTGTAGCCTATAGAAGAATGACAACTTCAAAAAGAGAAATTTCTTAAGTGTTTTTTGGTAGAATACAGAGAACCTGATGTTAAACTGATACATTTTAAAAGTAGGTTTTTGAGCTTTTATCAAAACATTTTTAACCAGATCTACGAGTATAAAATGTAGACAATTCTAAGTCTATTAAACTGGGAAGGAAAATATTGATGAAGTGTAGTCGCTTCGGAACCGGTTCGGATTTAACCCAGGAGCCAATTCGGATAACAAAATGTTTATACTTGGGAGCCATTTTGTAAATTAGGAGCCAATTCGGATGTTGCCGTTTTGAAGCATGACATATAAGGCTATTTTAGTTCATCACTAAATTGAGTGCGATGATAAGATGATTACTGCACTCAGTGCGGTAATGACTGCCATTACAATAGCGATATGACGCTGGATAAGTAGTTATTATTAAATGATCACGGATGAAAGTAATTATGATTGAACCAATGATCAAGAATTATTCAATAGCGTTTGTACCATTCAATATCGGTGCTAATAGCAAAACAGGTATTGATGTTTGCATTCGTCCTTGAATGCTACGAAGAAAAACTTGAGTAATAAATCACAGACAGACAAGTTATCAAACGTCATAACCGTAATTCGACATGCTAAATCAACACTCTCATAACTTGTAAAGTATTAAGCACGCAAAGAACTCGTTGATAAGCATAATTCGAATGAATATGACCGCCATGTACGGTCAATGAACGATATTATAGTCAGGTAGCTGTAATGGAAGTTGTAGTCTAACACTGTTGGTCTCCTAGTAGTAAAGTAATCTTCAACATGAACTATCATAAGACTACTGTGGAATTTCACTCTACCTTTAAATGCTTAATATATGTTTGTAAAATTATTGGCATGGCACCTTATTCCTTTATTAAAAACAAACGACTTGAAAAGAAGAGTTGTGTTCAGCACTTAGGATTTTGGTGGTCTGTGATTTTCTTCATTTTCATGGCATGTACATCGTGTCTTTTATTATATCTCCAATAATATTCAAAACTTCCTTCAAAGGAATTGTTAGTGAGCCTACTCAATACAATTTCAAAGAGTGCCACCTTCCTTTCAACTCTGCTGCTATTTGCTTTTCTCAAGATGCACAATGTGTCAAAAATTATTGAGCAGTTAAGTGAAGTGGACATAATTCTCCTACAGAATAAAGACAGAAAGTTGTTATATCGGCGAATGAGGAGAGAAACCATTATATTTCTCCTCACTGTAATTATTATATTGAATATTCCGGTGGTAATATATAGCTTAACTGTTAAGGACTTCAAATCAAGACTTTTAGCTGTAGCTATACATCAGTTGATATTCCTTTCAAATGGACTTATGGTAACATTATTTGTGTCCTTCGTACTTCACGTCAAGAAGAGATATAAACTTCTCAATTCAGCCTTTCAGTTTCCCAATTCAATTCATTACACACAGAAAGACTCGCTTCAACGAAACTGTAATGGCGTTTGTTCAATCCATATCAGGAACGCTGCTGACAAAATGTCTACTTCATTAATTAGGGGAATAACGATTCATCAAATACATAACTGGAGCCTCGTATACAATAAATTACATGACACTGTGCAACTAATTAACTCCACTTTCGGATTTCCACTTTTTGCCGCTTCATGTTGGATATTTTGTAGTACTGTCAACATGCTCTACTTTCTATTATCCCTGATTAACAAAGATGGGAATTCCAAATCTCACAACTCTCTACAGTACAGTTTGCCATTTACAACAAGCCTCGCGATTGTAACATTACTGTTGCTGTTTGAAATGTGCATATCTTGTCAGTTGGTAGCTGAGGAATACAGAATTTCTGCATCTGAAGTGAGGAAATTGTTACTACGCTTCGACATCCCGAAGGATGTGAAGAATGAGTTGCAAATACTTTTCGTCCACGTGAGTTTTGCATCAGTGGAATTTACAGCATGTGGGTTCTTTGTCATAAATTCGCCTTTCCTGTACAATACACTAGGAGTGATTACTTCGTACTTCGTAGTTTTAGCACAGACTACGTAAAATGTCTGTCAGTGTAAATATTGTTTTGTGAAAACTTAATTGCAATATAAAAATAACTTCTTTGATGATCAAACTATCTTTTTTCGGCTGACGATTCTTCGACTGGAGAAAACTGAAATGTTGTTGCATTAACGAACTATCTGTGCTACATATGGCAAAACAGTTGAAACAATTATTTATATATTAATTTCAAGTTTTACATAATTTTCACTTATACCCTTCATACGTCACTTACGAAATTTCTAGACTATACGGTAGTAAGTCTCTGGACTTACAGAACAAAACAAAATTGAAGAGTCCACTGACAAAAATGGGAATGTCGTAAATTTGTGAAAAATGAGATGAAGGTTCAGCACTATAGATCAAAGGGAGTAGAATATAATACACTTTGTTGCACTGCAAGAAAGATACTTCCTGATCGACATCGTGTTGAAGAATTGGTATACCACATAAAGAGTGGAAATGTGAAAGTTTAAATTGCATTTCCTGCAAAATGCAATACATTCGACATTTCCCCTTTTGCAGTGGACTCTGCAATTATATACAGAGTGTTGCAAAAGTGATACAAAAAATTTGGGGATGAAGAGTAAAAATGAAGAGAAGCAAAAATGTTCCAGTAAACAATGTTCTACAAATGAACCGTTTACGAGAGAATACCATTTTGTGGTGGTTGGGCCCGCTGAATACTAAGTACTAATTCCAAAAAAAAAAAAAAAAAGAAACAGTGACAATTTTTTTTTTAATTTATTAATCACGAGACAGTAAAATTAAATTGGCTTCAACACCTCAGAAATGTGATTGAACATTTACAAAGGAAAATATTTATTTAAATAACAATAAAGTTTGTGGATAAATACAGTATAGTACAATATGAACATGTTAACTGAAGAATTTTACAGAACTTGTTCAAAATGCAGACCGTGCCCTCGAATACATCTGTCTAGTCTTCTCCGCGGAGACCCAAGACTGAGCTCGAGCAATTTTGGGCCATTCTTCATTTGTTGGAAGGCATCTACAATTCGATGCTGCAATTCTTCAGGTGTGGTAGTGTCTGTTCTATAAACTAAGCTTTCTGCATAACCCCATATCGTTCTACTCACAAGGAAATGGGATGTGCGGCATACGTACGAAGATGAATGTTGCCACTCTACCGTATCCAGAAGCTCGGTTCAATGGTGGTCCCAACCAGCAAAGAATTGAATTAACTCCTATGCACTTAATTTGCGTTTATTTTTCATTCCTAAATTTCTACCATCACTTTTGAAACATTCTGTATACAAACTTGTAGTGGTGATACAGGTAGTATTATTTGGTACGTGAAAATACATAATTTACTATCATATCTACCTTACCACAGGAAAATAACTCACTCTTTCAGTCTTCATTCCCTATTAAATTACTCTCTTCATATTACACATTTTTTATTACAACACTTCCTTACTCACTGTCTTAGCTAAATCGATATTCAATTTCACCCTATAATTTATAATTCGTACACACTCCTATTTTCTGTTTTCTCACATTTTAGTCTGCTTCCTTCAGGTGATAAAATCCATATCTAATCTCCCTCTCTTTCTTTCGAATTCTTACTATTATTCACTGATTCTCCTTCTCTTCCAACTTCTTTCTCAATAACCCCTTCACATTCGTCGAGAAGACCCTATTTGACCTGTTGATCTCAATGTTGACAGCTATTTCCAGTCACTGCTCTCTTCTACCCGTTGATTGCTTTCCGCTGATGACCGCAATTCTCTCTCCCCTCTGTTCTCGAGACTTTACAACTGTACACTTTGCCCTAGTGTTACCTCTGATTGAAGTTCTGGTTTACAATTTTAATGTTTACAATTTATCTTATACAATAATACATAAATACACTATATTTATTTATTTATTTATTTATTTATTTATTTATTTAATACTTTACACTTGAGCTACATTATGCATTGCAGCCCGAAAGAGCAGAAGCTCGTGCTCGGGTGCAGTTCAGATCAGTTAAGCTTATATAAAATATATCACAAAATTAAGAGAGTTCATTGAGCACAATAATATTAATAAAAGGTAAAATAATACAGCATGTAATAATAGGGTCTATATACAAATAGAAAATACAAAAGTACATAAATATTAGAGTATCAATTTTTAACTCAATTAGCTTAAACAATTAAATAATCAATCTGATTTGTTTCTTAAATCTATGTGTGTTAAGTGTACTTAGCTCAGGGTAAGCTCTAATTAATTCATTATATATTTTGGGTCCAAAATTTATGTTGTATATATATATATATATATATATATATATATATACACACACACAGGCGGTGACAGACAATGGCCCTCCATATTCCCAGACTTCACTGCACAAGACTTTTTTTTGTTGAGGTACCTGAAGGCTGATATCAACAAACTCAAAAATGCAATTCGTGTGGAAATTGCTGGTGTCACGCCAGACACTGCAGAGAGTAGCGACTAGTGTAAAAGAAGATTACAACACTGCATTGACGCTAATGGTGCGCATCTTAAGGATATAATTTTCAAAAAATAAGATAGTAATCTGTAAATCCAATACTATAACGTGCCTAACAGTGCCCACGGTTTGTAATTTCTTTAAACAATAAATCAGTTATGGTATTTTGAAAATGGGAAACCTTAATTGTCGGACCCTTTATATTTTTTAAAACTAATATAACCTACCTAACGGGTTTTTTTTTTCAATTTATTGACACTAACATTTTGTAAACTTGGGCATTTTTCAATTATTTTGTTATGTAGATTTGGATCAAATTAGGTACCACGAAAAGTTAAATATATACAAATATATAAGGTTTGTTATTAACTGATATGTTTGAAGTGAAATACTGAATTATAATACAATATGCGACAAAACAAACAATATTGAAATTATTACTCATCTGCTATCCATGTTTCCCGAACAACACAACAATGTTAGCTATCGTCGAAAGTTCCGTCGTAAGGGATCAGTCTTATGCCACCTTGCATTTTATAATAACTTATCTTAATTTTCAGAGTATATTTGTAATTTCCTGTAAAATCGAAAACGATATTTATTTTACTCAAAACCAGTGGATGCCATTCAACTCCAAATGTATTGGTACCTCGAAGACGAGAAATCAGAATACGCAAGCATATTTTTCAATTCTCTTTGACTTCTTAGACTGACCACTCTTGTCGAAATACTTTTCGAACATTTAAATACTTTGAATAGTATTTTGCAAGGTCAAGATGTTAATATATATAAAGAAAGACACTCTTTCAGCTTTCCCAATAACGGGACTGCCTCATTGGACAAAGCATAACACACAGAGCGAAAACAAAAACAGACCTCAAAAGAGAAATGTGGGGAACGAACAAAATCAAAGATAAAATCGACGGAAACTTGATCGACATGACTTCACAAAAATATTTGATTCATTCTAGTGTATTAAGAACGCATGGAAAATTTAGTCACATATTGTATGATACGCCAAATATCGAGTTTATTTTTGTGGACATGCAGTTAGGTTTACACACTTTTATATAACAGCTTTTGACTATTTTCCGGAAGAAACTTAAAACAATTACAACAGTCACAGATGGATACTGAATCCCTTTTTAGACACGTCTATTCAACAGGTGCATCATTTAATTTTTTTGTACCTGACTTTTTTAATGTACTTTACTCCCACCCCTTCTACTAGCAAACTCCACACAGAACCAAAACCGTATATGCAGTCAAAGTCGTCTTAGGGTCACAGTAAACAGTACAGAGTGAGTGAGTATAGTACGTTCCAGAAATATCGTAGCATTTTTCAGTGAAGAAAGAGCATTCATTATTATTTAATCATGAGTATAGTACGTTCCAGAAATATCGTAGCATTTTTCAGCGAAGAAAGAGCATTCATTATTGAATCATATTTTCACATAGGTATTATGCGTCCGTTTAGTTACGTCGCATTCCAGTTTTCCCCACCCCCTCTGCTGGTTCCTCTGTAAAAGTTATAGTGGCTGGGCTGTATTAGCTCTTTTCTGAAAACATTTGCTGTTAGGAATTGGACTTCTACGTAATATTATACATCTATTTAAAATCATTTAAATGAAAGGGCCTCTCTAAGTAATTGTCACTTGATTTCCCCTCTTCTGAGATCCTCCTACATAACTACATGGCCGGACAGTAGATAGAATACAGTATCTGAGTAAATTTATCTGTGCGGATCGGGCATAAGTGAAGATTGAATTGACAATACGTAAGGTGCACTGTTATAGAGTAGGTACAGAATTATTTCAACAGCTGCAGGATTATGGCGCCCCCATGTCACCTGATATGCGTGTTTTGCATTATTTCTTTGTGGTTACTGTGAAACAGTTGTGTTTGCTAAACATCCAACAACAGTAGAAGAATTAAGTAATTACATTCAAGAAACCATACATTCATTTTCAGAAGATATGCTTAAAAACGTTTTTGATAATATGCACAAAAGAAATGAAGCTGTATCGAAATGAACGACCACCAATTTCAATAATTTGTTCAAATATCCAGATTTTGATTATTTTTTAAAATTGAAATGCACTGTAAATATTGTATGTTAATGTGATGTACACAGTATACTAACCATTGCATAATAAATACGTCCGCTTGGATAGTTCAGTTAGTGAGTAAACACACTTAATCTTAATACTGTATTGTATTTTGATTAAATAAAAAACTAACGAAAATGATCAAACTCAAAATCGTAACATTTCCTAGTTTACGTAAATAGATGCACTACTTTTCTTCCCTCCTATACCTAGTAGAATTATTTGTATTATATTTTACACTAGTGTCGTCAAATTTCGGTCGTGGAAGGGGGTAGTAAACAGTGTTTTCGGTTCTCAATCGTTAATTCAAAAGTATAGTCAGGTTAATATTGTAAATGTTAGTAAAACAAAATGATGTCCCGGTAGTTTGTTTACAGTTCAAATTACATTGATAAACAAGCGGTAGATATCTGACATGATGTTTACTGTTTGTAATGTAGTTTTTCATGCTGGTTTCAAATCTGAAAACCGTCTTGCGCTATCACATCAGGTTTTGAAATTATCGACGAAATTTTATTTTCACATAGAACACGGTTCGTCGAATTCTTTTTTTCGTTTTTCCAGATGATGTAGAACTTCACCAGATGTGTTTTGATACGTGGGCGGCTATGTAACAGACAAATTCCATCGGGAGAATTTTACCCTGTTTCTTAGGAAAATATATGAACTATATTTTGATTCGAAAGTGGATAGTGGTAAGTCGTGGGCACCACAGTTCATCTGTTTGACCTGTGCATGCAACTTGTGCGGTTGGATAAGGAAGACGAAGAACAATAGCCATCTGACATTCGGAGTTCCTATGATATGGCGTGAGTCAAGCAACAACACAACACACTGTTATATCTTTTTGGCAAACGTCATCGAATTCTCCTACATAACTCGTGCATCTGTAAATTATCCAGATGTTCCTTCAGTTTCTAAACCAATTCCACATGATCCCGCCACTTGTACAATACAACAGCACCTGCAGAATACACAGTTAATGAAGAAAGTAGGAATGAAGTCCTCTTTCATCTCCTACCAACGACTCAGACTCTGACTACTACCAACCTGGAGAAGATATTCATTTGGTAAATAATACTGAACTTTGCGAACTTGTATGCGACCTAGCACTAAAAAAAGGCTAAGCTGAACTGCTCGGTTCACGTCTTAAATAATTTAATTTCCTTGCAGCGGGTATAACTAGTTCACAGTTTCGGCACAGACACAAAGAACTTGTGAAGTTCTTTGCAATGAGTGACACTATTTGCTAATGCACAACCATTCAAGGTCTTATGACCCTCGGGGTGGAACACAGCATTGAAGCATGGCGACTGTTGATAGACTCATCTGAGACAAGTTTGAAGGTATTGAATAACATTATTACAAACAGAAACAGATATGCATCAGTACTGTACTGGTTTCATATTCTAAGCACCTGAAAGAGACGTATGAAACCATGTCGCTACTTCTTGAAAAAATACGCTATCGCGAGTACAATTGGCTGATCTGTGGTGATCGTTATCACTATTCTCATGGGAATGGAAACAGCGTATACTAAGTACTGCTACTTCACCTGCGAGTGGGACATCAGAGATAGAAAGAATAATTACAAAAAGAAGAATTGACCGATCAGAGATAGAATGCAGTCAAGAAGTAAAAACGTCCTTCGTGTGCTTTGGGTGAGCATGACAAAGTTATCATGTCACCGCTTCATATACAGCTGGGGCTCATGTAGAATTTCGTGAAGACAGTAGACGACGACTCTGATGTTTTTCGGTAGCTGTGTAACAAGTTTTCAGAGTTGAGTTACGCGAAAGTGAAAGAATGTGTGTTCATAGGTCCACAAATAAGAAAGATCACTGCAGACAGTCACTTCCAAGACTTACAGGGTGTTACTGAAATATTACTACTATACTTATGTGTCATGTGGCGCATTTACACCATTTTCTTAGCTAGAGCCATGTTCACTAGTACCCTATGTAGCAATAAATTCTCTGCTGAAACTCCTGTCTGTGAGTTGTTACACATTATGGTTGATGTCGTATATCTCAAGAATGGTGGGTAATAGAGACAAATGGTTTGCATATTTGGAATCGGCATGTTTCAGTTGTCTTAGAACGCTTGTTGGATACCAAGATATCCGCCGAAAATGTTTTTTGTTATTCAGTGTTATTTACCATAATACTATTATAATAGCTACTGAACATAGACTTATGTGAAACATATCTCAAAATTAAATGTAAAATTGCGTTCAACTGGCTAAAATTAAAAAATAAGAAATGCAGGTATGAAGGAAAGACTGAATGAAAAATGGGTCTACTGATGGATTGTTGAAACTACATATATATATTTTTTTCTAAGAACGTAGATCAATTTTTCATCAAAAGAATACAAGAATACCTCGATCTTGCAAAAGAAACTCTTAAATTTTAATAGCATTTACAAACTCGTATTTGTATAAAATAAGTTTCTCGTTTATGATTAACAACAGAACAAAAGCGAGAAATCTCCTTCAAATTGAAAATGATATCAGTGTGTGTATGGAATAGAGAGTTCAGATTCTCAAAAACATCGCAACATTTATCGCATTAAGTAAACTACCTATATTTTACTTTAGGCTACAAATACTGAAATATATACTTTTTTTTTCATTTTTATGTCCAGCGTTGTTTATATTCATGTTTATAAATATAACAAAAATGTATGTTAATAAGATTTTTTGTAATTAATTTTGCTACCCCTTCTCAGTTCTTTACACGACACCCAAGGGGTTGCGAGCCACACTTTGGAAACATATGTCTAACAAGTTAATTATCGAATGTTAAAAAAAAAAAATTACATAAGCAACTTATAACGACTCTAGACCCCTACAAATCACAGGAAATTGCAAACGTCTTTGTAGAAATAAGAAGCACTTAGAGTTCTCACCCTATGGGAGAACTCTTCCACTTTAACCAAGAATGGACTACTACACAGAACAATGCAAATGATAACGTTAGTAATGGGCAGTATAAATTATTATTGTAATTAATCATAAATAAATCATGTACTCTGAACCGTAGTAACTCATGTGTTTGCAAGGTGAGGATTGATGGGCACGCAAAACATGCATTATTTATACACGTACTATATTTCATCCCAAAGCGGTGTGTTCCGTTAATGTGATCAATACAGGGTATAAGAAAACAACTGCGATAAGAAATACATTCCAACCTGTCACTCACCTTGGCAGTAAGCTCTCAATTTTCACAATGGAGATTTCTGATCAAGTGATCATAGTGATTAACTTTACTCTAATTTATAATCTTAACTGCCTTTCGTAAATTGATTGGACTACCACCGTTCTCCATTCGTAAATACGACAAATATAAAAATAAACACTGTTCTGAAAATATTGGATTTGTTTGAACTCTGTGTTACTTCATTCTCGTGATAATTCCACTAATGTATGAAAGCAAGTCTTAAAACAAGGTTCATTAATTTTTCCAAACTCATAGTACTTTTTAGTCTGTCCGGATTAAGCAAAGTCCGGTTTATTGGAGTCCGGATTAACGAGATTTTACTGTAGTTAAAAGTAGGCTGGGGTGAAGTCTTGGGGTAGTACAGGTTCCCGATGCTGATACAGGAAGAACTTGGGGCTATGGGCCCCTGGGGATTATCCGAAATTCGTCTGAGAATAGGGATCTTTCTCTATTAGCACTGAGGAAACATTGCTCACCTGTCAGAATGGGATTGGCGAAGGCCTCCGGAGCACTAATCGGACTTGAATAAACATCACTAGGGACAGTACTTTGTCCCTGGAAGGTACAAGATTAAGTATTAGTGGAGTTTTCGACTGGACGACCTACGTGCATCTAGCAAGCGAAGTACTTGGCTGACGCTCACGCGTTTCTTTTTCGTAAAGTGCAGCAGAACAAAACACGGATCACTTTAACAATTACACTAATGTTTACATTTTAAATTACTTACACTATGCACAATATAATACGCTATTTTTACTACTTACACTAAAATAAACAATGTAAACCTATATTGATCGAACATTATTTACACTATTAAGCTTAAATACAGTGTTGTATATTGTAATACAGTGGTGGACAAAATGAACGCAACCCACAAGACAGGATTTAAATGGCATCTACATACTGTGGGAGGGGTTGCACTCTACAGTGCAGTGACGGATTTACAGACAGTTGCGCCACTACACTCCTACCTACCATAAGTAATTAGAATAGTCCATTCAATTAATCATTTTTCAAAGCAATTTCTTGGAAATTGGGATTGACATCTGTGCATGCTATTTTCAGTTGCGCAAAGAGATGAGCATCGCTTAAGCGGGATCTGTGGCTGGACTTTAAAAATTTCATTTTAGAAAACAGCTGTTCGCACTGGTAGGTTGATGAATACATACCGTCATTTCCCGTAACTATGGTCAAGATCATTGTAGAAATAACATAGACCGTTCGTAGATAGCTGCAGTAACTTGAATTCAAACTACAGTGCAGCAAGAATATAGATAAACGAGGTACTACGTTATGGAGTACAAGATTTGATTAGTTGTATCGTCGACAATAGTTATGTTCCAGGACCATAGTTATGGGAAATGACAGTACTCATTATTTTTAAAGCAAACTGTCTAAGCAGTGGATATGTAGTACTGGACATCTTTCAAAAAATTTTAGCCCCCAGTAGACCTTCAGATTCTGCTTTCAAGAGGCTTTCATTCTGCAAATTCAGTACCTCTAATTGCAATCTGGGATAACATTTTGAATTTGAACATGAAAAGGAGTGGCAAAAATATTGAAATCTTTCTACATCCTTTGAAAATCACTGAATCTGTGTTCTTTGAACTCGTATAACAGGTGATCTATTTTAAGAATATAGCCTACATATTTAAGTTCGCGTCCTGAATATTTGTAACTGATCCTAAACATGAGAAATGAAAGAACCGCCTTTCTTGTAAGTGTGATATCCTCTCGATTCATATGATTCTGCGAAAGACATTGTATCACTAATGAAGCTCCGAAGTACAGCGATCCAGTATAATCCGCCACGTACACGGGCAGTATTTTCATGGAGTGGGGGAAGGGGAAGGTAGGGGGTAAGTTTGGTGCTTCGCTGAGGTCTGACGTCACTGCGGCAATGCTGCAGGAATGCCCACCATTGTTGTAATGTAATGCATTCTATTTCACAATACTACAGCCTACTTATTTTGTAAATTGTGTACAATAGTGTAAATAATATTTGATCACTGTAAGTCTTTATTGCTTATTATAGTGAAAATAGTGTATTTTAGTGTACGTAGTGTAAAGGACTGTAAGACATTGACTACTTTCAAAAGCCGATTGTCAGAAAGACTGCTTTTCGTCTCTAGAATATGATCTTCCTTCAAATATTACTTTTGTAGAATATTTATTTTTAATATACCAATTTTCCTTTATGTTAATCATTTTTTCGATCCAACTTGTCTTAAAATTAAAATTATATTTTATTTAACGACGCCAGCAATTGCCGAGGTTATATCAGCATCGTCAATGTGCCGGAATTTTGTCCCGTAGCAGTTCTTTTACATGCCAGTAAATACTGACATGAGCCTGTCGCAATTAAACACACTTAAATGCCATCGACCTGGATCGGGATGGAACCAGCAACATCGGGCACAGGTCAGCACTGTACCGACTGCGCCACCCAGGCCAACTTCCAAATTGTCTTATTTAACACTAAATTGTAGCCGTTTTAACTCTTAGAATTCCATGTAAAACATCCACATTTTGCTCTTGCTATTATTATCGTTATCATCATCATCATCATCATTATTATTATTATCATGTTTTGTTTTGTACCTGTGCTAAACTGTAATTGGCCTTGTGCTGTTGTTTTGCACATTAATATTCTAAACAAATAAATAAATAAATAAATTATTATTATTATTATTAGTATTATTATTCTATTATTTTTGTGTTGATATTATTGTATATACTATACATAATATATATGTACTTTTATACTGGTTCAGCATAAGATAAGTCCTTATGGCCTTAGCTCTGTCAGTACAAGTAAAAATAAATGAATTAAATAAATGAAAAAATTGTAGGAAAGGTCATCGTGGTATCAATCTTTATCACTAGAATGCATTTTCAACAGTCTCCAAGGTCAAGTTTATATCATGAATAGAACGTCAACTGCATCACAAATAAGATGCAAGTGTTTCCTGATAGTACCTGTTTCACGCGCCAACATGACGTCACGGCCAATATAGTCTATGAACAGCTAACCTTATCTCCGTACGCTATGGGACAGAATATGGTCTCTAATAGCCCTAATAACATCGTGTTGTATAATCATGTGCCAAGTATGAGTAGGAAGTACACAAAATCAATCCGAGGAAGTACAGGTAATTGTAAACGCTCTGAGCACTACTTCTATTGTATCTTTGTTAGTGTACGGTTTTTGTCAAGAAACATCACGTTCTTCAAGTTATTAAAGAACTCAGTAAAGTGGACCAAATATTATTGCAACCGATAGAGAGACATCTTTATATGAGCCATTCCGTAAGAGAAGGGCTAACCCGCCAAATGTACCTTTAGAGATAATCGATGTTGAAAGTATTTTACCCGTAAACGAGATAAGGGGGACTTGGCCAAAGACACGTCTGTAAATAATGATAATTATTTTGTACACTGAAAAACGAATACCTTTGTTGAAAATTACAATTAAATGTTCAAATTAATATTCCAACTTAAGAGTGATCATAGATGACATTATGAATTCATCAATTATTATGGGAATAATTTGAAAACCGTATATTGGAAAAAGCAAAGGGCGTAGAATGAACTCAATAGTGACAGAGGTTAATAATAATAATAATAATAATAATAATAATAATAATAATAATAAATAAAAACATTTAACTGCACTGTGATGACATTTACAAAGTGTCTGAAATTATTAATAAACAAAAAATAAGTAGATGCCTGTCAAAAGTGGTCTCACTTGTTCTGGGAACAGAGGCGCTAATAATCCATTACATCATCTTCATGAAGATCTTCCTCTGAGTCGGTCACTGCTAGTTTTCGAACTAATGTACGATTCACCTTTGATCCTTTTAATCTTAGCTTGTACGTTTTTCCATTATTCGACATGCCTCTGACATTTCCTATAAGAACCAGATATGCCTGGTTGATTATCACTGTCACTATTACTCATAATAAGCTATTACAATGTCCATAAATACACGTAATACGGTTGCAAATCAAGATTTCAGGTATAACTCCCTGTAAAGTTGATTTGAATAATTTCGAGGGAAAAATTGTTCCGGAGCCGGGTATCGAACCCGGGACCTTTGGTTTAACGTACCAACGCTCTACCACTGAGCTACTCGGGAACTCTAACCGACACCGATCCAATTTTTCCCTCTATATCCCTCTATCAGCCCACTTTGAGGTCTGTGGATATAGAGGGAAAAATTGGATCGGTGTCGGTTAGAGTTCCCGAGTAGCTCAGTGGTAGAGCATTGGTACGTTAAACCAAAGGTCCCGGGTTCGATACCCGGCTCCGGAACAATTTTTCCCTCGAAATTATTCACGTAATACGGTTGTACTCGGCTGTGTGGTTACAACAATACTGAGACAATGAATGGCGCGCGCCTTCCGGCAGAGTGACGTATTCGTCCTTCTCGTACGGAGTAATATTAATATTATGAACCTCTCACAGGCTATGCAGTTTCTCCAACCTTACAAACAATGATAATTTCGATGTACAGATAACTCAAGCTAGAAAGCTGCCTGGAAAGGGAAGGTAGTAGAGCCAACGAAGGGGGCCCACCTACGATCCGATACCCATGTATAGTCACATTATCTGAAAAGTTGACCTCTTGACAATATATTCAAAATGCACCCTCCCTATAATATATTGAGCAGTATTTTAATACATAACAATTCGTTTAATATTATTGGTGTTAAAATGATTTAATTACAAAGGTATATTCATTAGTATAATATATGACTGAACTAAATATTTCATCATTCTCCTAGTTATATGTGCCCAAATTGTAGATTATAGCGTTGTTATTAAACTTCAATTCTTCATTATAAATCAAGAAAAACAGATGACTTATTTATCTGCACAATATGAACAAAATAATAAAAGGAAGACACAATTGAGTTTCTATTTCATTCCAAAGGGATCTCCTTCAATCCCGATAAATCTCGATCTGAATCTCTGCTCCTCCTTCTCTTCTTCTTCTTCTTCTTCTGCTTCTTCTTCTTCTTCTGCTTCTTCTTCTTCTTCTTCTTCTTCTTCGCTAGACTCCCAACCTAAATGAATAATGTAGGCCTAACTGTCCACGGCTTCTTCTCTTAGCTGAATCTGCTTCATATATTCCTCTTCATATTCCATGGATTTTTCGCACTTCTTCTTCCAAGACTTTTCCGTGATTTCATTTTTTCTTGTCATCCATTTTGAAAGTGGTGTTCTTTGCAGCAATCCTAGTTAACATCGTCTTAGAAACTCCTATTGCTGCTGCCACACTTTCCCGCTCCTTCTTAACATCCATGAGAAATATCCCGGCTTCGCTTTCTATTTTCATGAATCCAATCACATTATAAATCACAACGAACTTTGCCCGATAATGTATTACTAATCATAATAGAAGAAATACTTTATCACAAACGACATCCACACAAAGACATGTTCTTACACAGAATGCAGCCTTCGCAACTGTTATTAGAACTGAACTGTACCGTTCTAGTCCACAATGCATAGCAGTAGGTCAGCGATGTCAGACAGGGACTAAACGGAGCGGAGCGCTCCACTAGACTGGTTGCGTGCTCCGGTGTTTCCACAGACATAAGCAAGTTCAAGCACCGATCTAGCTCCACAACCGGTATTGGAGCTTACAACTCTGATACTACTGCAGTAGGTGGACAGTGGTAGGGGAGATGTGCTCTATGCGCCTCTGCGCGAACGAAACAGCTTGCTAGTTTGAGGCATCTGTAGTAAGGGCGAGCCCGCCAACGTCTGCCAGGCTTATGATGCAGATATGTGTCTTAAATATTCGGCGGAGGAGTAAAAAACACAAAATTCGACCCTTGGCTGGCTCGCCCTTCTCTTACGGAACGCCTCATATGGGGAAACGATAGATAGATAAGTGCATTTATTGATGCATAATAAATTAAACAAACTCATGTACATAGGATCCTTCGCACGAGCTCATACGGCCATTCGTGTTGCAACTATGCACAGTTTGAATCTTCAAAACGAAAATAATGCCTACTAATAATAAAATAGTGAAACAACAGTTATTATTATTACTACCGTTATCATTGATTACCACTATTATAACTAATCTAACTTTATACCAAATTTCACAAAAATAATACAAATAAAATAAAAGGGAGATATGAAAAACACACACGCACAGTGACACACACACACACACACACACACACACACACACATATACATATACAGTATAAACAATTCAATTTCTTGTTGAAGCTGCACCAAATAATCCAAATAATAAATATAAAGGTAATACAGTATATAAATAAAAACATACACACGCAATAAAATACAAAAGACACAGTAAAAAAAACATTATCCCCTAATTATATCATTCGCTCAATGTTAACATTACTCATTGCAACACTAATAAATCTTTCCCTTATCCATCGGCTACCTCCCCCTCGGCCAATTCCACCCTCAACTGTCGAACTTTTGCCATAAATTTTCCTACACTGTCACAGGATTTAACGTTATTTAATACAGCATATGTCGCCAAGTGCCCCCTGCTAGATGTAATGAAGGACTCTGGCAGGAATCGTTTCCTCAGAGCTTCTGTGGCTTCACACTCCGACAAAATATGGTGTGATGTCTCGCTTCTACCGCAAAGAGGACATATTCTCGCCCCCTCTTCGTTGACGATTTTAAGTGCCCTCCAGGCTCCTAGACGAAACCAGATTAAACCCAGTCTACCATCTTTGCTACCTCCATAGAGATATAGTTCGGCCCCCCAATTTGTTTTGATCATCGATTGGATCTCCAGAGCAACCTTATCCCTACATTCCCCTTCTGTTATTTGCCTGTCTATATCCTTCAGGCGTTTCTTGACTTTCCGCCAAACATTTCGCTTGTTCCTGCAATCTTCCCCGATTATAAATCCCATGCCTATTTCCTCCAACCCTCTGCGTAATCTACCTGCCCAGGTTACTTGGTCTCTCCTCTCGAGTTGCTCCCTATAACAGACCGCTCTAATAAGAGACTGATCTCCATGCACAATCCTCAAGTAGTACTTTAAAAATTTTACCTTGCATTCTATTGAGTCTCTATGGCGTCCGAATTCTCTTAGGATTCCGCTGTTAGCCGTTCCCCTCCCCACTCCCGCTATCCGTTTTAAAAAGTCGCTTTGTACCTGGTTAAGCTTTTCCGTTCTTCCCCAACCCCAAATTTCTGCCCCATACGTAATTGTAGATCTAACTACCGCGTTATATACTTTATCTAATAAATTTAGAGAGACTTCCGAGATTTTGTTACGTATCTTCAGCGTTTCCATCGCTTTTATCAATGCCCTATGTTTTGTAGTGTCTATATGTTTATTCCATTTTCCGTTCATCGTCATTGTTACCCCTAAGTAAACAAAACTTTTCACGTTGTTCAGTGCTCGGCCTTCGTATGTCCAGGTCTCCGTTTTACTGTAAACACATCCGTTCTTAAAGGTCATAGTCTTCGTCTTTTCAGTATTTACTTTTAATCCCCAGTCCCTAGAGTATATTTTAAGCTTGTCAAGTCCTTTCTGCAATCCCTTAACACTTTTAGAACATAATGTCAAATCGTAAGCGTATAATAGTACTGGAATATTCACGTCCCCTATGACGGGGGCGTCGATGTCCTCTCGTAACATAATCTCTGTTATATCGTCAATAAACAGGTTAAAAAGTAAGGGGGACAGTATGCAACCTTGTTTCACACCTCTGCGACTGCAAAAGCTTTCAGACACTCTGTTCATGTCGTACTTAACACAAAATTCCACTTTATTATATATCCCCTGAAGCGCCCTAATCATCTTACCCGACATTCCTTTCATCCATAATTTATACCAAAGCGCTTCTCTCTCCACAGTGTCGAAAGCCTTTCGAAAATCCACGAAAGCGCAGACGAACAACGCAGCTTATGTTCTCAAGACTACAGACAGAGTGCTTTCAGCCGCCACGCGCGACAGCACATACACGGATGAACGTTTATTTGAAATCTTGCAGATCACAATGCACTTAAACGAATAGATCACTTATTTAACGTTTTGTGATTAAATGCACGGTTAATTAGAAAATTTAGTTCGACTTTTAAACAGTCTGGTAACTTTGCCGCTAACACAGTGTTCTTTCTTCTAGTAATACAGATGTAAGACACCAACGAATTCAGGCCAATCTGCCTTAGTGAACTACCTCCCATCTCACTTTCTAACTAAAATATCGCAAGCTGGTCGTATGGGTCAGTACTTCAAATTAGTGGTTTTAAAATTAAATTTGCACCAAAACCCGTCCACGCTATTGAAATAAGCGAGAGGAGAGGGATAAATGAATATTCGTTAGAGTTTCTATCTATATGGATGAAAATTGCCATCCTATTCATAATAGTTACCAAATAAGAGTGTGATGGAAGAGTGGAACAGAGAAAAATTCTCTCCGGCACCGGGATTTGAACCCGGGTTTTCAGCTCTACGTGCTTACGCTCTATCCACTAAGCCACACCGGATTCCCATCTCGATGTCGGATCGAATCCTCTCAGTTTAAGTTCCACCTCTTGGGTTCCCTCTAGTGGCCTACCCTCGTGCACTGCGTCATAGATGTATGACAGTTGGCACAATGTCCACACATGATGACGCAGAATTTCTGCACTGAATTATATGTACTTCGGTACATCGTAATATGTAATATATAATAATATAATATATGAAATAAGAGGGTGTTAAACATTTTTCTGAGACAACAATGAACTTTTCATCAACACGGTATTACCACAGCTAGTACATACAGTCACGAAGCTCAATACGTAGTAAATATGCATTCATAAATAGTTGCTAAACACTAGGATCGCTGCTATCGCCACATCATAGACAATGCGAAATAGTACCTGCACAGTCTATTGTTTCTAGTACCCTCATAAACTCAAGCTTCGTAACTGTATATACTAGACTGTGGTATTACACTATTTTTTTTCAATAAAACATAAGTTATTCGCTTTGAAAAACTGAGTGCCTATTTCACTCCCATTCTGTATATTGATCATTTAATCGATATAACGCAATTTATTTTAGTTACCTTTTCTATTCAAACCAATACTTACTTCATTCTCGCTGATCTCCAAAGACTGATATCCTTCATCTCAAATAAGATGTTGGTTATTTGCCCTTGATAAATGTAGCGAGTTCTGACAGTAAACATCTCTGTGATTAATTGTCTTTATGGATTTTCTACGTGACATATTTTCTAGAATACACTAGCAGAAATTCAAAACTGAGAAGAGTGAAGCTTGCTTGTTAGAAAACTGATCGCAATAATTCAAGCAATGATAAAATAATGCAACCAAAGGAAGGAATTCGTAACATTTTTTCTGCATTCAAATCACTGTTCTACTGCTGTAAATTTTTTGGTCTAGCACCTTACGCACCATTTGAGAAAGAAAATGGAGAATTTACTATCCGATATTCTGGTACCTGGTGGGTAGTGTTGTGCATCATTCACAGCATATTGTCATTTACATTATATATTTTTGTAATAATTAACGCAAAATATCCATTCAAAGGTAAATTTGTGGATGGTATCACTGCTGTTATTACAACCTCTGCAACTCTGACAGCGTGTATTGTGATTTCTGTAACAAAGAAAGATTATGTTCCCAGAATATTGGAACATTTATCACGTTTGGATCATGTGTATTTCCACCAAGTGCATATATGCAATTCGTACCGACGAATTAAGGTCATAACGAATGTACGAGTATTAATTTTAATAATATTTTTGTCAGTCGCCTTATGTGTGAAGTTTTCTATTTGTCAATCAATAACACAAATTTTCATCACCTTAACACGGATGTATTCCGAGTGTTCAGTTTTGTCAATATATATGTTATTTGTCACAATGGTAATATACGTAAAACAGGGATATAAATGCTTTAATTTTGCTTTGTTGAATATTCGTACAACAACAGCCCAAACTATGTTGTCAGTATCACAAAAGTCAATCCAAATACATGTTATTGATATGGAGAATGCTTCTGGCACATATTCAACGTTTCGTAAAACACAAAGTCAATTGTCACAAATTAAGAAAATCAGACTGCTTTATAAGGAATTACACGTCATAGTTGGACTCATAAATTCTGTTTTCGGACTTCCAGTTCTCCTTGCTTCATGTTGGGTGTTCATGGATTTAATGGATACAATTTGTTTGTTAATAGTGTGTTTCAATACGGGTTACATAATATTATCTGATATTGCTTTGCTGATGCTTAACACAATTCTTATATTAGCTGGTTTAATAGAATTATGTGTTTGTTGCCACATGACTTCAGACGAATCTTCCAAGTCTGTGAACATTGTGCAAGATTTTTTGTTAGAAGATGTCATTCAAAAGGATATTGTTCGCGAACTAAAGATGTTGCGAAAGCAAATCAAAGATCAGAGAGCACTGTTTTCTGCTTGCGGAGTGTTTACTATAGATTTGCCATTCTTGTATGTTACTCTAGGTGCAATTTGTTCATACTTTATAGTTTTAGCTCAAACGAGTTAAAATCAGTTTTGTTTACTGAGACGGAAGTTAATCATAAAGTAAAGTTCGTCTGTATAATTCCTGCCACTGTAGGATAATTTTTTTTTTGTCTGTGTACACATTTCTCATGATCAAACACGATCTTAGACTACGATCCAGTAAACACAGGAGCTTTTGCTGTGATTTCACTGGAACATTATGGAACATTATCCTTGCGGCCCCCGGATTTAGCCCTATCCGATCTTCATTTGTCTGGGCCACTGAAGATGCAACTCGGAGCAAGATGTCTTCTGGATTATGATGCAAATTTATGTGATGCTGTGCAAGATACAGTGATTTCTACAGAGGGAGAATTTTCAAGCCCTTGATAAAGTGAGATAAGTGACTATGTGGAACAGTAGTGATCAATTTGAAATTCTAGATTGTAAATCTATTTACAAACTTGTTTACTTCGATTACACAAAAGCATAGGATAGAGTAAATCTCAAGAAATTAAGAAGTGTTTTAGGAAACTAAGTTATAAAATAAAATAATAAAGATGACACAAAATAACAATAATAGTGAGATTCATGTAAATAGAGTTATCAGATCAGAATGCGGGCTATGATACTTATTATTTGATTTGTGTAACGATGAAGCACTGGAAGTATGGGAGCAAATAAATCTAAAGGGTTTAGTGGTGAAACATGCGAATATACAATCCTTTTTGCAACAAATCATATATTTTTCGCAGAAAACGAGAATGCTATACAGACATCTGTCACGAAATCAAATAATGTAATACAATACAATCAGCCATGTGCGATTCTGTATATGTCCTTAGTAAAATAAAAGCTTGTACAAATTCAGTTGACATGTGCGAATATTCATGTATTTACATTTTTTTTTTCCTTTTCTTCAAAAACATTCATTGTGAAATCTGATGAATAGTTTATTTATCCAGAGTCCAATTATCTAAAGGTTATGTCAAACACTTACTTATGGCTTTACAGGAACCCGGAGATTCATTGCCGCCCTCATGTAAGCCCGCCTTGGTCCCTATCTTGGGCAAGATTAATCCAGTCTCTACCATCATATCCCAGTTCCCCCAAATAAATTTTTATATTATCCTCCCATATACGTCTCGGCCTTCCAAAAGTATTTTTCTATCCGGGCTCCCAACTAACATTCTATATGCATTTCTGGATTCGTCTATACGTGCTACATGTCCATCTAAACGTCTGGATTTAATGTTCCTAATTATATCAGGTGAAGAATACAATGCGTGCAGTTCTGCGTTGTGTAACTTTCTCCACTCTTCTGTAACTTCATCCCTCTTAGCTTTTCCTAAGCACCTTATTCTTAAACACCCTTAATCTCTTTTCATCTCTCAAAGTGAGAGTCCAAGTTTCACAACCATACAGAACAATCGGTAATATAACTGTTTTATAAATTCTAACTTTTAGCTTTTCAGACAGCAGACTGGATGATAAAAGCTTCTCAACCGAATAATAACAGGCATTTCTCATATTTATTCTGTGTTTAATTTCCTTCCGACTGTCATTTATATTTGTTACTGTTGCTCTAAGATATTTGAACTCTTCCAACTTTTCACAGGATAAATTATCCATTTCGTAGTAGGCCTATGTTCTGGTCACGAGACATAAACATATACTTTGTTTTTTCAGGGTTTACTTCCAAACCTATCTCTTTACTTGCTTCAAGTAAAATTCCCGTGTTTTCCCTAATAGTTTGTGGATTTCCTCCTAACATATTCACGTCATCCGCATAGACAAGGAGCTGATGTAACCCGTTCAATTCCAAACCCTGTTTGGTTACATGTCAAACCACCAAAAGGTAATTAATGTGAAATCGACTCCGGAAAACAATACGAATTCTGCATTCTTTTTGACAGGTACAGCTGTCAAAAGAAAAAGTGGCCGCTCTCCTGAGACAATGTTCCCTTCGGGTATCTTCGCTACAATTCGGAGACAGGCGATGTTACATGTTGTTGGATCACGTTGCCTGATATCTACAGTTATAATTGAAGTATACTGTGTGTTATTCGATAGCATAATGGTAGAGTTCAGGCCTCTTATTCATGAGGTCCTGCGTTCGATTACAACCTCGTGCTTTTTATGTCCTTTTTTTGTTCTGTTTTTGAGAGAGACAAACTAGACATAATGGCTCCTTTCTCTTTTATGATTATTTTAGTAATTAACATCAGCTTCATTAATATATTATGCCATGACTTTATCATTATGATATTGTGGCTCCAAATGGAAAGAAAAAAGATTTTATTCTCAATAAAAATATCTTTCGTGGCATAAACAAAACAAATTTACTGGCGTCGGCCTTAAAACATTCAAACAATTAAGCGTTCAAAAAACAAAACAAAAAGCCACAATTCAATATTTAGTCTATCTTCCTCTTATCTTGATCATCTTGCAGTCGAGTGGGCATGGAATAGACTAGTCTTTGCAAATAGCGACTGTTCTTAGACACGATATTCCAGGCATTCTGAACATACCCACATAGATAAGTGTTCTGTCCATGGGCAGGTCTTTCATTGCAAACCCAGCAATCGCCAATCTTTCCTATTTTCTGCCTTCCTCTTAGTCTCCGCATATGATCCACATATCCTAATGTCGTCTATTAATCTTTTCAACCAGAGACCCAACCAATTCCTTTTTCTCTTTCTAATCAGTTTCAGCATCATTCTTTCTTCACTCACTTTTTCAAACACAATTTTATTTCTTATTCTGTCTGTCCGCTTTACACGCACCGTTCTTCTCCACATCCACATTTCAAACGCTTCAATTCGTTTCGTAATGTCCATATTCTTTCCCCATACAATGCCACACTCCACACAAAGCACTTCACTAGTCTCTTCCTTAGTTCTTTTTCCAGAGGTCCGCAGAAGATCCTTCTTCTTCTATTAAAAGCTTCCTTTGTTCATGTTTGCAGTTTTCTTGGGAAGGATAGGCCTAAATGCGGTAACATCCCGTTGCTTTCCGCACACCACTATCTCTTTCGCATCTTATTAAATTCCAGGGGGCCCAAGCGTGGAGATGAGGAGAGTGGATTTGACTAATTGGGCCCTCCGGACTTCACCGAAAGTCACGGAAAGGGTTAAATATTAATTCTATCAGGATGTTTGACCCGGTCAGAGACCGGGAAATCTCAATTAGCCTTTGCCCCCAGCATCCTGGACTAGCTTCTACGAATCATCAGAAAATCTTAGAGTGTGATTGGGCCAATTTTTCCGAAAATGTTTCCACACTTTTGCTCTCGTAGCTCAGCGGACGAACGTCGGAATTTAGATGTCAACGTCTCAGGTTCAATTCCTCGTTACTCCTTTTCATTTTATTGTGGCTCAAGATAGTATAATGTAATAATAAAAAAAAACTAATACCAGTATTATGCAACTGGATTTTTCCAAACCTAATATTAAATTTATGTTATTTATATCGCTAAAGAACGATTACAATATAAATAACTTGAATATTATTTATACAGTATCACTAAAGAACGATAACAGAATATAAAAGATAAATATCGGTTTGTTTAATTAATATATTGCAAAAGAACAATAACAATATAAATAACTTGAATATTGTTTTATAATGCTAATGAAGGAAAACAGAATATAAATGATAACTTGAATATTATTTAAATCGCTAAAGAATGATAACAATATAAAAAACGTGAATATTATTCATATCGGAATTTCACAGATTTATTACAGATGTATTTAAGAAATTGTAGAAGAATAGTAATTAGTAACAGGGTCCTATTTATTCTTCTTGGAGCCAAATTTGTAACTTTTAAACGTGTGGTTACTATGTTGAAGTGTATGTGTTGTAACGGATGCTTGATTTGTTATGTATGTGAGTCAGTTATGGGATGCTTGATGTCGTCGCAGTGTCGTAATTATAGTTTGATTGTGTTTGTGTGATTATTGTGTATTAATTTATGATGTATGGTACGGAAAGCTGCATATTTGTGTTATAGAAGTGTTACGTATGTGTGTTGTTAATGTTTTTGTATGTTTCAAATTGATAACTGATATTTGTTTTGCAATCGCAATGCCTTATTTACGGATTGTTTATGTTTTGTTTACATCGCGTAAGCTAATTTAATTTTCTTTTCCATTTCTCTTTATGCTTATCTTTTTAGTGTATAAAACTATAGCCCTAACATACATATGTAAAATAGGGCTAACCCCCATTGGAGATACAATAATAATTATTATTCATATCGTTATAATACGATAACAGAATACAAATGATGACCTGAATTTTATTCATATCTCTAAAGAACGATAACAAAATATAAATAACGTGATATCCATAAAGAACGATAGCTGGATATAAATGATAATTTGAATATCATTTACATCGCTAAAGAACGATTAAAAAATAAAATGAAAACTTAAAGAAGGCCCGAACCCACGACCTTTGAATCATTAAACAAGCACTCTACCGCTGGTCTACGAGGCGCAGATATGGCACGCTTTCATAGTTCCGGAACTGCTTCTACAAGCACATGCATCGTGTAACATCGCCGCGACCCGAAGTGGACTTTGAAAATATTCGCTGTTCACGAGTGCGGCCACTTTTTTTTTTGACAGCTGTACGTGTAGCATTCCAGTTCTGGTTGCGTACCTGAAAATTTGCGCGCAACCCATCCTGCGAGATATTTTAATCCATCGTCTTGTGAATCATACTGGAAGATTATTCTGTTGGTTTTTTGTGTAGGAGAGCCCATATCAGAAGAAGAGCAAGACAGAATAATTCATACCCAATTAAGCAATTCATATTGAAGTCCATAACTCATACTTGTGTATTCCAGTTTCCTCTTCGGAGGTAAATTCGTCAGTTCTGCTTGTAAATCCCTATCATAATCTTCATAAGTAAAATGTTCGGAGTCCACGTGCAACTCCGTGGATTCCATTTTCCACTTCTGCAAAAATTTTGAACCCATTTCTGAAATATAATTTTATCTTTCGGAAAAGTGTGGAAAATGATTTATTTCCCTGCGTTTTTAGCCTTTTCTCCGCTGTTATTGTAGACAACTATGGCACAACATGTAGAGTAATTTGCCATTTCCGTGATAACCCTAATCCCGTGATACTTTTTTTAAATTGAATGTCAGTCAAAGCTTTGCCGTTCGACCATAGCGCCAGACATCTTTCTCGAAAGAGTGCATGTTTCGCCTACTTTTGAGACATCGGTGAACTTCCTCGCAAGATACCCAATCCCGTGACATTCAGTGAAAAAATAGTATCACGGAATTAGGGGTATCACGGCATTAGGCAACTTTACCATACCTGTCATTACTAGACTTACTTGCGCGATATTAGGATATTAGTTTAAGCTGAGGAAAGGTAACATTTGAACTCAGTGCTACTGTATACACACATACTCTTGTCGGGGAAACCAAGTCTATCAATGACGTCACACTACTCTGATCATCCGCACTTTTTCCTTGTCCAAATGTAGCTGATTGAGATAACTTCCTCATTCTACTCACTTAATGACTGTTAGTGCACCCAAAAGTGAAACATAACATCGGCATTTTGTAATAGCGTCACACTGAGGATGTATAATCCATATTCATATAACATAATATAACAGAACTCTGTGGAGCGAATACAGGTTCTTGTCTGCTTTAAAAATGGCGGCTTCTGACGTCACTTCCGAATGCGAAAATAGCGATCCATATGGCTGTTTCTCTGTTTCACTTGTGCGCACACCGATAATATTGTCATCTAACGGTGACAGTTCCAGGCGTTTTATGCAAAAATGTAAATCGCTATTCTATTTGCAACGTTTTACTGACTCGACCACGTATTTTCATTTTTATTTTTCTTATTCAAAAGTGCCGTTGTTTTGGAATTACCGGATTATCACTGAAAGGGCATTTCCTCCATTCAATGGGGTAGCTTATTTAAATCCAAGTTTAATCCACTTTATTTATTACAGAAGAAAACAATTAAAATACGTCTTCATAAACCTATCCATTTTCCATCTGATAAATTATTTTTAGACTTTAATGTTCTTAAAATAAGACAAATTTATTATATTGCATTGATAAAATTCATACATAAAATCTAAATAATTTTGAATTGTATTCTCATAGTTATGAATTATTTAATATTGTTTTAACCAAAATGCAACACTGCTACACTATTTAATCATAGTAGTAATTTAGACTCAAGAATATATAACAAATTTATATTTAAATATCCTAATCTTGTCAATTCTAACAGTTCTAGTGTTAAATTTAAAAAGTTATGTATTGATTTTATAAAAATTGAAGAACTGTAAATTTAAATTTATATATTTTATTCCGCAGTAGACATAAGACAAATTGTATTACATACTTCTTAATTTCAATTCAGAAATTCCACCATGAGCACGAGTTCTACTCTTTTAGGAGCGATCTAAAGTCTTTTTGTTTATATTGTATTTTATGTTACAATTATTAGCAAAATAAATAAATAAAATTAAACTTTTCCCTCAAAATTTAGGTGCTATTAGTGATGAACAGGGAGAGTGTTCTCATCAGGACAAATTGTGGCTACAAGGTCGTTGGGACTCGGCAATGTCGGGGGATTATTGTTTGTTTCTGAAGAGTATAACTAATTCTGACTAGAAAAGAAAACCACCAGTATCATTTTAGGACTTATGCGGATATGAGTACGGCCTACTCCTTGAAAATACAAAAATTTCAATTGACAATCAAAAATCGCATAATTTTATTTTCATTTCATTTTCTTAAATATCTTATCAACTAAGCTCGATAAAAAAAATCCAAAGCCATTGTCGGAATCAGAGCATGAATTTCCATAGGAATAATCTATTTTCACTTCGAAGACATGACAAAGTATTTTTTTGTTCCCTAATGTAATTTAATCGATATAACGCAATTTATTTAAGTTGTCTTTTCTATGGAAACCAATACTTCACTCTCGCTGATCGCCAAAGACTGATATGTTTCATCTTCAGTAAAGAGGGGTGGATTATTTGCCCATGAACATTGTAGAGAGTTCTGACAGTAAACAATTCTCTGATTAATTGTCTTAACGGATTTTCCACGTAATATATTTTCTAGATTAGACTAACAGAAATTCAAAACGGAGAACAATAAAGCCTACTCGTTGTTAAAGAATCGACAGCAATTCAAACAAGGGTAAATAATGCAACCAAAGGAAGCAATTCGTAACATTTTTTCTGCATACAACTCTCTGGTCTACTTTTGTAAATTCTTTGGTCTAGCACTTTACGCAACATTTGAGAAACAAAATGGAGAATTTACTATCCGATATTCTGGTACATGGTGGGTAGTGATGTGCATCATTCACAGCATATTGTCATTTATATTATATATTTTTGTAATAATTAAGACAGAATATCCATTCAAAGCTAAATTTGTGGATGTTATCCCGGTGCCGCAGACAATTTTTCTCCGTTCCACCGATTCTTCACCATATGGAAACGCAGAATTACTGCACTGAGACTCCATATCGTCGGTTTCTTGGTAAAAGTGACCAAGTCACATTCCAAGGCTTCCAAGAATTATGAAAATATAAGACATCATTTTACATTAAAAACTAATAATATAGCACATTTACTAACATCTAAAGAAGTGCAGTTATCTTTGGATGGATCATTAACCCTTTAAATGCCTTTTCCAATAATTTTGCATTTTGGACTTGGTCACTTTTACCAAGAAACCGACGATATGTACTTCGATACATCATAATAATATGATGAAACGTAGTAATCACTTTGTGATTCAAGACGGCGCCATATTCCGTCGGACCCCGGCCACTTAGTCACTCGTAATGAGTGCACCTCTGTACTTGTGGTTGGACACTGTGTCTACTGTCACACATACTGTGACACGGTACACGAGGGTAGGCAAACACAGGGGAACACAGTAGGTAAAACTTAAAATGAGATAGAATGAATCCGGCATTGCAGCTTGATCCGGTGTGGCTTAGTGGATAAAAGCACTAGCACGTAAAGCTGGAAACCCGGGTTCAAGTCTTGGTGCCGCAGAGAATTTTTTTCCGTTCTACTGATTCTTCACCATATGGAAACGCAGAATTACTGCACTGAAACTCCATATGTACGTCGGTACACCATAGTAATATAACTTATGTTTCCCTGCATGGGACCATGAAACTTTTGATAGATATGTATGCAGAAACATGAATTTAACACTTCTTGAAGGAATTAGAAGAATCGCATAGCCCTCTTGTCCCAGAAAACAGCAACAAAATTCTGAAAAAATCTCACTAGCCTCGTTAGAATGTTAGAAATTCTCAGATGTAATACAAAATAAATTAAACTAAGCACAATATTTTACTTTTTCACTAATAACAATTATTGCTGTGTTAATGTGTTGCGTTTTTAAATTCATAATATTAATTAGTGTCGTAACTAGCGTTTAAAATTGAGGGATTCGTACATTTCTATACATAGAATTACATACAATACATTTGACATGTTATGTGTGATAAATGTTTCGTCGGTCAGGAAGGCAACTTGAAACAAACGAAAATCGAGTGCTACGTGTTGGTAGTTGTACATGTTGAAGCTATGTAGAGGATATGCACGAATTTTTCTTTGCCAGTTTTATAAAAACTTACATCGAAATATAGTAAAAACACGTTACAAGAATGGAAAAAGTAATACAAATCATACTCAAATAGAGTCCAAACTAATTAATGTATCGCTTATCACTATTCCTTGTAGGTTATATGCGGAAAGAATACGGTGCTGTCCCAATCAATTTACAAATCCACGTTGTGTACGTCAGTATTTCGTGGAGTTCCTGACATACGTCCGAATTCTCCACTATAACAGGGAATGTAACTTGCTAGGTTACTGGATGGAAGTCTTGATGCTACTGTCAGCTTTGGTAAAGTCGTCGATAATAACGAGCTCCGGTTAAGGAAAATAGAAAAATATATTCCACTATATAGATTAAACCTTCCCTTATTCTCGTTATATTTGTTAATATGGGAGATATGGTTTCAAAAGGAGAAAGTTTGGGAAGTTTCGTATGTACTAAACTATCGTGATATCATGCAAGCATAGTCACTACTCCTCCTTTCTCTATTTATTTGTATTATACCCATATTTCAAACAAGATCTTGTAAAACGATATACGTTTAGAATAGACTTAATGTTACAAGCTTCATGAGACTAGTGTCAATATTTTCATCAGCAATGTCATCATTCTGTCCCAGGGCGTACGGAGATAAGGTTAGTTGTTCATAGACTATATTGGCGTGACGTCATAATAATAATAATAATAATAATAATAATAATAATAATAATAATAATAATAATAATGAAGAGCTAAATATACATTATTTAGTTACAAGTAATTCTAAGAGTTAAACAAGTACAATTTAATGTTAAAATAAGGCAATTTGGATGTAATGATTAACATAATGAAGAAAAACTGATATACAGAGTGTCTAACCTAACTCTGCGACGACAAATATTTTCTAAATGAAACAAGATGTGAAAAATTACTTGAGTAGGCATGTACCCATGTCACGGGCTCACACAATGAGAGGGTATGCACAATCCAAATACTTAAAGCAATATCCTTTTCAACTCAAAATTACCTTTTTTTTAATGGAACATGAAACAAACTATATTAAATTTCCACACAGTTTGGCAATACTGATCTCTAACAAAAATATAATTATACAAATATTAAAGAAGAATCTACTATAGTGATTTCCGAGATTCCATAAAATGTACCTATGTAAATTAATATTAATTATTTTTCTGTATTTATGACGGATGAACACAACATAATATTCTACTACATTAAACATCATGATAGACTAATATCATACCTAAATAGGAGTGACTCACATAACAAGCACAGTACGGTATTTTAAAAGTATAGTGTACGTATAATGCAAAATTGTTCATTTTAATTTTCGTTTCACATAGTCTGCGCTAACGTTACGAAGTACGAAGATATAACTCCTAGTGTGGTGAACAGAAAAGGCAAATTTATGATGAAAAAGCCACATGCTGTAAATTCTACTTTTCCATAATTTACACTGGCGGAAAGTTCTTGTATTTCAGTGATCAAATCAATCTCGAGTCCGGGGCGATAACACAACTTCTGCACGTGATATAAAGAACTCTTGTATTCTTCCGCTGTCAAGTGGCAGCACACACACACTTGGAATAGTAACACTAATGCTACTAACGTTTCGATTATTGAAAATGTTACAGCGAATGGAGCAGAACTTTTTGCCTCAAGAGCACCATTCAGGTTTGCATAGGTTAGTATTATGTATATCATGGAGATAGTACCACAAAATATCCAACAGAAGGCGAAAAGAAATGGAAGTCCGAAAGCGGAGTTAATTATTTCAACAATGTCATGCATTTTCATGTGTATAAGCTGCCAGATGCGAATTTGATGTAATCTTGTTCCTAATGATGGTGCTGGAAGTCTGTCGTCAGCATTCTCGACGTCAATTGCACAAACATCGTTAGGTTTCTTTTTTGAGAATTCTCTCCGTGTATGATAAGCTGAATTGAAAGATATTATAGCCAAATTTAGAAGCTTAAATCTCTGCATGACGTGAAATATCAACATCACATATAATGTGACCATAATTCCATTCGAAGTACAGAAAATGAGGTACAAAATACCGTACATCATGTCTATTAGTGTTGGCTTCATTCCAATGAACATGATCAAGAATGGAATTAACAACATACCTAACTGAAACACGAGATAAAATGCTGTTCGGAATCTCGTAGCAATGTAAAAGCTTTCCTTTTCTCTCCGTTTTAACAAAGTTTGGTCTACTTCACTGAGTAGTGCTAGAACTTTCTGAACATGATACACCTTGAAGAAACCTAAAATCCAAAGAGATGATATAGTAGTTGTACACATTGAAGTATTGTTGAGAAGGCTCAAAAATGTTTCTTTTGCAGAAGTAGCTAATCGTATATCATAATATGATAAGAAACACGATGCTGACGTGAAAAGAATGATACAGATTGCACTCCAATAGACTCCAAACTGAGGAAGACAACGTTTGTCGCGTTTTATCCGGAAAGAGTGCGGGGCAATTCCGATTAACTTGCAAATCCAAATTATGGACCTCAAGGTACCGCGAAGTTCCTGACATACATCCGAATCTTCCATTATAAAAGGAACTGATAAGTTGCTGGTTTACTGGATCTAATACTCGATACTACTGCGAGTTTTGGCGGAGTCTTCCTCAATACTGGGCTCCAGTTATACAAACAGAGAATTATATTTTATTCCACAATATAGGTTAAACTTTCTGGAACTTGACATTAAATTCGATAATATGAATGATATGTGTTTCTAAACCGATGAGAAGTATTCGGAAATTTTATATGTACATAACTCTCTTGATATCGTCAAAGCATGATAACAATCTTTGCTTTATAAAAAAGATACGCACCATGCTACTCCTAGAATAGAGAAGTGTTAAGGTTTCATGAGACCATTACCATTAGTTTCATCATCATGGCATATATCATTATAATCTTCCGACACAGCATTTCATTTTTTATTAGAAAACCTTTTAAATTTTGACATTTTTAGGTCATCTCGGTTTATATTATACAGTATAAGCACAGTCTAGTATATACAGTCACGAAGCTTGAGTTGATGAGGGTACTAGGAACAATAGACTGTGCCGGTACTGTTTCACATTGTATGTGATAAGGCGATAGTAGCGATCCTAGTCGTTAGCAACAACCTATGGTTGCATAAAATGTCTCCACTTTTATTAATGCTTCGAACTTACAATCATCTATCAAATAGACAGGATTTAGATTTTTCGTTATCGTACAATATGTACAAGAAAAAGTTATATAAAGCATTACTTGAAACACATGTTCTGTGTTGGTGAGTTTTTTTAATAAATGAATTGAGCCTATTGGGCCTGCTGTGTAGTGCTATATATTGAATTTATTAACATGGTGTTGTATTTGCTCTGCAATTTGCCAATTATAGCTACGCCTACATTTTGCATTTTTGGCTGTGATGTCTGTACTTGGCTCTTTTTGATTTGTTTTTATTTGGTGTTTTTCATTTATATCTGTATCTGTCTCTTTTATTTAGGTGGTATATATTTGTTTTTTTTTCTTCTCTTTTCCATTTTTAATTTGTAATTACTCTTGTATCTGTTTTACCTCTTTTTTCGTGTTATATGCAATTCTATGTTTTTTTTATCTGTACTGTCTATTATAATTGGGGCTTTGCCCTGTTATGAACATAAATAAATAGATAAATAAATAAATAAATATCCCATACTTATTGAGCCTCGTGACTGTATATACTAGATTGTGGGATAAGTAAAACCCCATTGTAAATTTTAATGGCATGATGATACACAAGTTTCATAACACAAAATAAACAGAACTGTTTTCAGAGCATGGGAGGGGTGATACTAGGCGGAAGAAGAATGAAGTGCATAAGATTTGCTGGCAATGTTGCGTTTAATTCTTGTTTTATGTCAACATTTCTCCCATAGTCCAATAATGTGCATCCCGATATATAAAAATCTAGGAACTACATAATTCATATGTTTTACAATCTACGAAGAAGATTATGCTATTCCTTGCATTTTTGCCATTAAAGCCCGGTTTCCACGGTGCTTGAAAATCCTGGTGGCTGCTTGATTAGCTATCATGCTGGATTTCCAGAATAGATTGCTTGCTATTTTTCGTGTTGGCTGGCAGGTTGGACCAAAGATGATGCTATAGTATCACCGCTGAAACCATGTCACCATGTTCCTTGTTTTCCAACTAAATCCGTTTTTCCTAAATGTTTTAGTTTCTAAGAAATAGCAATTACGTCCTGGAGGGATAGTTCATTAAATGAAGTATTGCAGCCAGTTTCGAAAGGAAACGTCTAATTATGATTCAAGCTGGAGGTAAATAGAGGTTTGTTCCTAACGCTTTGGTCATGTGGAAGGCACATCAAACTACTGGTGATTATCACAAGCAAATGAATCAGAAAAATTATGAAAAATGGGTTCGCGAAAGGCTTGTACCCAACCTCAAACATAATTCTGTTATGTTAAATAATGCACCGTATCATAATATCGCGGTAAATAGAGCTCCCAATAGCAATGCAAGGAGGGAAGTAATGAGAGACTGGTTCAGTAGACATGGGATTCCACGGACACAAAAGTTGGCAAAACCTTCACTTTATAAACTTGTGAAAGCTAATAAGTCTCTAAGAGTAATCTATTCAATGGATCAGATTTTGGATGAAGCACGTCATACTTCATTGCAGCTTCCTCCTTATCATCCAGATCTGAGTCCCATTGAAAACATCTGGGTAATAGTGAAGGGATGGGTAGCTTCTAGAAACTTGGACCACAATATTGACATAGTCTCAACGGTCTATTCTACGATGAAATTCAAGCATATTAGATTGAAAACTACATATTTCCAACAACTTTCCATTTTTTGCTATCTGCATTAATAACGAAGTTTGTATATGTTGTCGGACTAAGTCTTAAGTTGCAGAGGAAGTAGGTTCGCTTTGTGCAAGTCAGGGGATAGTAAAGGCGTTGACCTGTGTTAAACCGGTGCATAAGTGTGCATAATAGTGAAATAGAGGACAGTACAGTGAAATAAGACCTAGTGGAAATGAAGGAGAGCATGACAGAGCTAAAGAAGAAGATGGAAGAAATTCAACTGGAAAACGAAATTATAAAAAGCAAATGAGATCAATTTGAGGAGGAAAAGAGGAGAAAAAAAGTTATTATTTTTCGGGATAGAAGAAACATGTAGAGAAGAGAGTATCGATACATGTAAGAAGATATTATGAATGTGTTGGGAGTGTTTTGGAATGGGCGTGAGCGATGGACAAGTACAGGAAGCATTTAGAGTAGGAAAGAAGCAAATACAAAATTCAGAACAAGTTAGGCCAATATTAGTAAAATTTAAGGGTGTGGTTACGAAGGTGATGATTATGAAGAATAGAAGAATGCTAGGGAACACAACGATTAGAATAGATAACGACTGGAGCTACGAAGTGAGAAGTAGAAGAAGAATTTTAATCCCTTTTCTTAAAGCAGCACGAAGAAATGGAAAATTCGCGAAACTTATCAAGGACAAAATTAAGATAAACAATTCGGTTTTTAGTGTAGAGGAGTGCTTAGTAACGTTAAAGGAACCGATTGTTGGCTCAGAAGAAAAGGAAAGGAAGAGAAAAATTTTGAAAGAAAAAATCAAGAATATCGTATCTAAAGGCGAGGTTAGTGACACAAGTGGAGAGTGTACGCGAGGCAAATGCAAGCGTGTCAAACTCAGCGAAAATTTTCGCAAAGCAGGCAGTGACGTCATCTGAAGAAGAAACAGGAGTGACGGGATCTGGTATTCAGCAAATACAGCAGAACAAGGATTCAATGTAAGCGAATGGAAATAGTGGACATCAGATGTGAGCAATTCCGAAGCGGGTGAAGGAATTAAGATCTAAATCGAGGCTGATGAGAAGTAGAGTAATGCAAGTAGGGGATAGTTCAGGGAGCAGTGATGAAGGAAGAGGGGAAAACAAGGTGAAAAAACAGTATGATTTAAGGAAATGGTGTGAAGGGGAAATAAATCGTGACAAAAGAAAACTAAGAACTAAATAAAGTAGCAATGTGGAAAAGTTAGAGTGAAAAGTGCAAATAGTTAGAGATGTGAAGTGAGGTGAAATGTGTCATACAAGAGGAGGGGGAAGATGGAAAAAATTAGAAGTATAGTATTTTTGGTGTAATAATGGGTTAGGAGTAAAGTAGTGGAAGAATTTGATGACAGACAAGTAACGACTAGAGGAATAAATGCAATAATAAATTTAAAATAAGTAATGACCTACATGACCTGTACGAGAGGCGTTGTAAAACGGGGAGACGGCACTGTATACTAATAATGTGAAGTGCCGCCTCACCAAAAGGTATATTGCTTAAAGACAAATATATACATTCATACATGTCGCCCGACTTTTGAATCACTCTGTATATCATACATTATGCATATATTATATATTATTCTACTGCCAATAATAACATTAAACTGAATTCTTACATAGTTTGAGCTAACACAACTATATAAGAAGCAATTACACCCAGTGTTGTGTACAGAAAAGACAAGTTTATATCGAACAAACCACAAGCACTAAATTTTACTGTTCCGTAATTCACGTGAACAAGAAGTCTATGTAATTCTGTGACGACATCCAACGGGAGATCGTGGCGCAGAAACAACTTCAGCACTTGACTTACGGAATTCTCCGATTCCTCTGCTGTCACATGGCAAGACACGCAAACTTCCAACAGTAACACAAATGCTACTAACGTCAGAGTTAATGTAAACGCTATACCATAATACATAGACGAACCTTGGAGTGCGCCAGCGCTGGCGAGAACCGCTAAGTACATTACAAAGTATAGCATATTGATAACGCTACAAAATATCCAACAAAAAGCAGCGAAAAATGGGAGCCCAAAAGTGGAGTTTATTGTTTGCACAGCGTCATGCAGTTTCCTGTGTGCGAATCTCCAATTGTAGATGATTTGACGAATTTCTCGTGTTGTCATTATTGGCGATTGAATTCTGTCAAAAGAGTCTTCGATATCTAGTGCTAACATGTTTCGATTCAGATGTGAGAAATCTTTATGTATGTGATGTGCTGAATTGAAATATTCAAGGTGACAATTCAGGAGTTTGTACCTTCTCTTAATATTTAGTACTAGTATTGTAAATAATGTGACCATAACACCATTTGAAGCATAGAATAAATTGAAGACAAACATTGGTGCTAGCAAAAAGCGTACTTCGAAAAATGAAATAATTATTACGATAAAGGGAATCTCTATAAGAACTATTTGAAGAAAAAGGTAAATTGTCGTCTGTCTTTTCACTCGAATATAAAATGAATGTTTTTCTTCTGGCTTTAACAAGATTTGGTCCACTTCACTTAGCAGTGTAATAATGTGGGGAATGTGATAAAATCTGACACAAAAGAATGTGAACAAAGACACAATGGTAGTTCCACATAGTGAAATAATATTCAGAAGGAACACAAATAACTGCTTGGCAGGAAGTTTTAAATGCACATGGTAATATATTAGGTAACACGAGGTGCTTGTCAACAAAATAATACAAAGCAAACTCCAACAAATTCCAAAGTTTAAACTGCGAGCGCGCTTCTTTGTATCCCGTTTGTGTCCACGAAATGCGAATGGCGCTATTCCACACAGTTTTGAAATCCAAATTAAGTACTTAAAAGTGGCATAAATTTCCTGGAACTTATCAAAATCTTCCATTTTCAACGTAGTAGCACACTGCCAGAACGAAAAATTCAGTAAAACTTGCAACTTTAGTAAAGTTGTACATAATAGCGTGCACTGTCGCTCTCAAATGAGGCATATAAATGCTTTTCTTGCGTGTTGCGTGGTTCAGAATATGAAGTAGATGGGTCACATGAACACGGAAAGAGTGTGTGATGGTAGATACGTCGGCATATTTAAATTATTTTGTGAACGAAAATATCACAATCTTGATCTAGCTTTAATTTTCAAATATTATTTGGAAATTATCGTTCATTTTTAATTAGACTCACATCTGATTCCAGACACTCGATTGCTCGGCGCTTAAGACGTTACACCGTAAGCGGGAAGATCACGGATTCGATTCCCGATGAAGTTGACTTTTTTAGCATTGATCTAATCCCTCCGACCGCATCATAGACTTTGCCTTTAACAGATTTTTTAACTTGGGTGAAAAGGCAGACGCCAAATAGTATTGATATTTACTGCTGTTCCGTGAGGTGAGAACCTTCACAGCCCATCAATTTAAAGACATTTCGGGACCTTTAATGGAGCAGCATTGCTTTTGCTTTGATAAAATTATACACCATCTGATAAAGTTTAACAATAGAATAGTTTTCAATGGGCAACAGCACACCACGAATTATCTGGCAATGAACCTGCTGACCTCCTTGTTAAGAAGGGAATAATATCTTACAAAACCCCATGTCATCTTTTCCACTCCCAACAGTTAAAATATTAAGCCACTCGAAATATCAAGATACAATATCATACAATTTCAACGAAATTTCAAGTAATAAAAGGTATAATGAATTGTAATTCTTGAATACACAAGGAAAAGTGTAGCTGTATCCCTTCGATCAGTCACAGAAAAGGACTGTTTGACAAAGCACTTGAACAAAATTGCAATTTATTCCTTCGCCACTTTGTTCATTGTGCAGTCTTCAGAAAGAAATAGATTACAATAATGTTCAACGATGTCCAGATCTTTCCTCTAAATCCGTTGTTGTTGTTGCTGTTTAGTCAACTGTTCGAAGACAGGTCTGAACATCACAAGTGATACCAACATGGCATCACTTATGAGACAACTAAGCCAGGAGATAACAGGGTAGGGTGGCCAGTTCCTTTCCCTCTCCATTGCATACATCGCCGATTACCTACATAATATTATACTAATCAGACTTCAGAAGTATACAAACAATTGTTCTTCCTTTGACACATATCGTCAAGTGAGATGTACTGCTTGATAATAAATGTACGTAGGTATCAGCCGGAACCTCGTGTATGAAACATATTGGAGAACGAGTAAATTATTAAGTTAACGTATCTGCTATTAAGCATACTTAAGGAAGCCGTAACGCCATCTTAAATTATTTCGTGAAAGGAACTATAATGAAATATCTCAATTTAATATTGCTCAATTTTATTTTAATATAAGTTATATCTCAAGCATACTTAAGAAAGCCTTAACACCACCTTAAATTATTTCGTGGAAGGAATTATAATGAAATATCTCAATTTAATATTATTCAATTTTAAATTAATATGAGTTACATCTGAAGCATACTTAAGCAAGCCTTAACACCATCTTAAATTATTTCGTGGAAGGAACTATAATGAAATATCTCAATTTAATATTACTCAATTTTATTTTAATATGAGTTATATCTGAAGCATACTTAAGGAAGCCGTAACACCATCTTAAATTATTTCGTGAAAGGAACTATAATGAAATATCTCAATTTAATATGAGTTATATCTGAAGCACACTTGAGGCAGCCTTAACACCACCTTAAATTATTTCGTGGAAGGAATTATAATGAAATGTCTCAAGTTAATATTAATCAATTTTAAATTAATATGAGTTACATATGAAGCATACTTAAAGAAGCCGTAACACCATCTTAAATTATTTCGTGAAAGGAACTATAATGAAATGTCTCAAGTTAATATTAATCAATTTTAAATTAATATGAGTTACATATGAAGCATACCTAAGGATGCCGTAACACCATCTTAAATTATTTCGTGAAAGGAACTATAATGAAATATTTCAATTTAATATGAGTTATATCTGAAGCACACTTGAGGCAGCCTTAACACCACCTTAAATTATTTCGTGGAAGGAATTATAATGAAATGTCTCAAGTTAATATTAATCAATTTTAAATTAATATGAGTTACATATGAAGCATACTTAAGCAAGCCGTAACACCATCTTAAATTATTTCGTGAAAGGAACTATAATGAAATATCTCAATTTAATATGAGTTATATCTGAAGCACACTTGAGGCAGCCTTAACACCACCTTAAATTATTTCGTGGAAGGAATTATAATGAAATGTCTCAAGTTAATATTAATCAATTTTAAATTAATATGAGTTACATATGAAGCATACTTAAGGAAGCCTTAACACCACCTTAAATTATTTCGTGGAAGGAGCTATAATAAAATAACTCAATTTAATATTACTCAATTTTATTTTAATATGAGTTATAATTGAAGCATATTTAAGGAAGCCTTAACACCATTTTAAATTATTTCATGGAAGGAACTATAATGAAGTATCTCAATTTAATATTACTCAATTTTATTTTAATATGAGTTATATCTGAAGTATACTTAAGGAAGCCTTAACACCACCTTAAATTATTTCGTGGAAGGAACTATAATGAAATATCTCAATTTAATATTGCTCAATTTTATATTAATATGAGTTATATCTGAAAAAGGAGATAATATTACTTCATGATTATAGTCATAGCAAGTTTGCAATTTTAACAGAAATATGACCTCGACATTTTCAGAGTAATTGTTAAGAGTGTGGCATTATAACACGTTATCAAATTTGCACTCATTGGGGAAATAACAATCTTTGTAAATAACTGAATAATTTATTAATAGTCACTATCTGATAAATACAGTTACATTAATTTCAATACTTTTATTTTAAACCGCGTCTGTGCCTGAAATTCCATTCAGGCGACATGTATTCGACTTCCGGTCTGGTCTTTTGGAATTTTTGGTGGTGGAAGAGTCATGCAGAAGTTTTTCCGGGGTACTCCTGTCTCCCCTTTTCATTTCACAAACATTTCAATTTCCCCTCATTTAATTCATCATCCGAAATACATTTAAGTCCCGATTACACTGAACAACAAATTTTTACTTTTTGTCTTCCTCCGAAAGAAAAATAGGTGAATATTAGTAATATGTGTGCCTTAAATCTGAATTTAAAATCCAAATTGCCCCATCACGTACCATTTTCCGGGGAAAATGAAATGAATTTTTTTGTGACAAAACTTATTTGTTTTTAATTTTTCACTGCTACTGATAAAATTACAACACACTAGCGATTCAAAATTCCTCATAATACTTGAAAAATGTGTACTGGGTAGAAAAATGATGTTACATAGTTTAAAACAACAATAAAAATATTTCATGTGTGTAATGAGAAAAATTTCGGAATTTGAACTTTATATTTATAACTAGACCAGCAACGGTATTTTACAAAGAACCAACAATAGTCAGCAAGCATACTGGATGATGATCTTCCTTTACATACCGCCTTTCCATTTCAGATATATTTCTTGATGAATTCTTTCCCCATGCTCATCTCTTACCGCTCCAAAGTTAGGAGGAAATCAATTAAAATGAGAATGTAAAAAGTGTATTTTGATAGATATATTACACTCCATTTTGTCATATGTACTTAATATGGTTTCCACAACAAGTTCTATGTAGTTCTCTGCCCTAGAATTTCCAGGGAAATGTGAGTAAACGTCTTTGAAAGAGCGCTGTGCCATTCTTTCTGCAACGGAAAGTTTTTCCTCAAACAAAGGGTCAGCCATAACTTTGTGAATTTATGAACCGATGAAAATGCCCTCTTTTAATTGGCCTTCATTAAAACTGGTAAACATTTCCTTTAAATACTGAAAACCACACCCTTGTTTGTTCATTGCATAGATCTCACTTTGGACTGTTATGAAATTTACTTAATAGGAAAGACTATTATCTGTTTATTTATTAGAAGT
Source organism: Periplaneta americana (assembly GCF_040183065.1). Classification (NCBI taxonomy): domain Eukaryota; kingdom Metazoa; phylum Arthropoda; class Insecta; order Blattodea; family Blattidae; genus Periplaneta; species Periplaneta americana. Next base: position 66,226,016 of record NC_091118.1, read on the forward strand.
ATAAAAAAACATGCCAACAACCATAAGAAGCCGGAAATAAGTCATAAACTTATATACTGCATTAGCTTTTGTTTTAGTTTATACTCCAACCCGCACCAGATGTTTCCTGGGGGAGCGTTTATGGAAAAGTGAAATCATAGTATATCTTAAAAACCTTACGTGATACGAAGAAAAGAAATGCATTTTCGGATTCTGCACATAACAAACCATAAGGGACACATTGTTTTAAGTCGGAGCAAAATTTTTGTTGTTCAGTGATTATTCGGACTTCGATTATCCGGCTGTTTTTTTTTTAATTACAGTAGTGTAGCGTATATAGAGTACTGAACAATATCACAGTTTTTAAAGTCAATTACATACTGTATTGTATTATGAATAAAAAGTCGTTATTATGTACACGTGAGTAACGTCTTTCTGCATTACTGGGTCCGACCTTTATCTCTTAAAGATTATAGGATTAAAAACCATAAAGCGCTCTCACCCTCAGCATTGTCCGGATTTTTGCTTATCTGGATTGCCCACGGCCCGGACAGTCCGGATAATCGGGACTCTACTGTAGACTATAGTTCAAAATAGACTTACGTAAATTCTTGAGGGTGGTATGGGTCTCCGATGCTAATATAAGGTTAAGACTTTTCTTTAAGTTGTACTGCATTTCTAAACCTATGCAAGAGAAGGCCTGATGGCTTTAACTCCACTAGAATGAATGAATGAATGAATGAATGAATGAATGAATGAATGAATGAATGAATGAATGAATGAATGAATGAAAGAATGAAAGAATGAAAGAATGAATAAATGAACGAATGGATGAATGAATCAATGAATAAATGAACAAATAAATGAATAGATGAATGAATGAACGAACGAACGAACGAATGAATGAATAAACAAATAAATAAAAGTAAATGCATGGCGCTACAGCCCTTTGCAGGGCCAAAACCGACCAGCCGACTGCTGGCCTCACGTCCACATGCCGAAGCAGAGGTGGACGATCATCCAACCAGAATGGAGGTATCGTGTGGTTAGCACGATGATTTCCCAGCTGTTATAACTGGTTTGCGAAACCGGATTTTCGCTACCTATCGTAGCTCCCCAAGTGCATCATGATGCTGGGTGGGCACCGGTGCATACATTGGCCGAAATTTCATGAGAGAATTTCTTCCCCCATGAGGACTCGAACTAGCGCGCATTCCTTAACGCGGGTCCTAGGCGGGATGCCTTAGTCCGCGACGCCACGGCGCGGGACAAATAAATAAATGAATAAACAAATAACTAAATAAATAGATAAATAACTAAATAAATAATCAAATAAATAACTAAATGAATAACTGAATAAATGATTAAATGAATAAGTAATTAAATGAATAAATGATTAAATGAATAACTGACTAAATAAATAAACAAATAAAGTCTTTGAGCTCTGTTTCCTGGGATTTATAATGCATTCGTCTGGGGATGAAACCTGGCCTGGTAAGTCCTGAGGCAGAATAGCCCGCCTCTCAGAAAGAGATCCATGATTGCCAACCAGGTCACCCGTCGGATTTGGAAATTGATTACATAATATACGTATAGTACGTGTGTACTCAGTCAATTGCATCACAATCATCAAAATCTTCCATTGTATTTTTGTTACTAAGTTTCAGAGTGGAAAACGTGTTATAGCTGATAGTTTTAATAGAGTTTTTCCTTACTATCATGCAGTCCATGACACTGTCAAACACTGTCGCTCTCGAATGAAGTAAATGTATTTTTTGCGTGTCATGTTAATCACAAAATCAAGCACATGGCCCACAGCAGAGACCTGCAAGAGAGCGATGCTTAACGATATCTGAGATCGGTTTTACCGAATGCACTTCGTGTGTAATCGCTCGAGCTCGGGTTTGGCCTGCGCTCGCTCGAGCTCGCCCGGGGGATCGCTCCCCTGTCGGAACGAGCGCTCGCTTCAACCACTGTACGCGAAGCAGTATGCTACAGTACTACGTAGTACAGCATTGGTAAAAATCGAATGCATTCATTTGATTATCAAAACCATTCGAAATAATAGAAATATTCACAATATCACTTGATTATTCATTGATTTTGCTTACCACCACAACAAGCCGTATGAAGTTACACAAAATATGTACTCGCATAACAGAATATGTTCCATTTTAAGATAATGATAAGAGCTTCGAGTTCAGAATCATATGACGCAAAAATAGAATGATAAGCTTCGAATGTTCTGTGTGGTTGTAGCGTACTGACTCTTCTAACAGCCCCAGTATCTGACCCTGATCTTTATTAAATTAAACACCTGACCTACATGGTGATAAGAAAAAAGAGCGCTGCTCTCAGGCTATAGGCCTACGTATAGAATGACTAATCAACATACTGCAATGTTATTGAACAATTCATTCATGCATTCGAATGATTTAATCCTACAATGGAATAATCATAGAAATCATTCGATTGTTTTCAACAATTATATATTTTAGTGGAAATTTAATTAATTACACATTTTTCTTTGTTTAGATTGAAACAGCCTGAAATGATTTTCTGTATAAATATATTTCATTCCTACTCAGTTTAACATTTAACTTCAAAAACAAACTGAGACACAAATTTAATCGTGATAATATTGTAAATGCAAATGAAATGTTTGGTTATATTACTATAAAATGTATATAAAACCGAGAAATTACATTTAATACGTGACAACTAAAAATGTCTATCGAAGTATGAAATGCAAATAATAAATTAGTAGCGATATATTTTGTTTCATCTCGAACGTAATATGAACTTTACTCATTAACTTGGGAATATTTTTATTTTAGTAGGTTATTTTACGACGCTTTATCAACAGCTTAGGTTATTTAGCGTCTGAATGAAATGAAGGTGATAATGCCGGTGAAATGAGTCTGGGGTCCAGCACCGAAAGTTACCCAGCATTTGCTCGTATTGGGTTGAGGGAAAACCCCGGAAAAAACGTTAACCAGGTAACTTGCCCCGACCGGGATTCGAACCCGGGCCACCTGGTTTCACGCTGACCGTTACTCCACAGGTGTGGACAATCCTATGTACTTTAAGGTATTCTTATCGCTTACTTCTCCGAATTTAGTCCAAGCAGAGCTAGTAGGTAACTGCTTTCCCTTTTCTTCCACTACTCTGACTCTGCTGATTTAACTTTATTTTCGGCATATACTTTTGACATCGTGTCTTGTAATCTTTTACCATCAACAGAGACGGTGTCCGAGCCTCTGCTTGAGATCGACGTCGATACTATTGAATCATCTTCAACATTCGTTTTGATGAAACGTACTGATTAGACAAGCCTACAATTCACCTACTGCTTACTGCTACCGGAAGAGCACTCATGAACACCGAGCGCTCGTCGTCAGACCCGATCGCTCGGTGTGTTGCCTTACTTCGTGATTTATCGGACCTATTCGTATATGATCGCTATTCATTCAGTCAGTGCCTTCCTGGACTGATAACGATATCCCGCGCTCGCTCTCTTGCAGGTCTCTGGCCCACAGGTACACAGAAAGGGCGTTTAATGATAATACAACAAAGAACTTGGCATTATATAATGGTTATAAATTACTTCGAAACTATCTGTCACATCTTAAATACAGGTAACATTCCACTGAAGTATTCCGTGGACTTATATATCACAAAGAATAATTTTAATATTTTAAATCATTAATTTATTGAGTCACATTTCAATTAACAGTTAAGATTACTGTCATAATTTTTTTGTAACACAATTGCTACTGTGATCTAAAAGATAAGTTTCCAAAACTTGCCAACACAAACAGTAAAGATAGTTTCAAAGAACAAAATAATTAACTGTACATAGATTGTAAGAAGAAATAAAATCAGTCAATAAAAATATTAGTACTAAATGTGCAAAACCGATAGCGTATTTTTGAAGCATGTGCAAACATCTCTTCTTAGGAAAATATTTGGGGCTAAGAGGGATGAAGTTACAGGAGAATGGAGAAAGTTACACAACGCAGAACTGCACGCATTGTATTCTTCACCTAACATAATTAGGAACATTAAATCCAGACGTTTAAAATAGGCAGGACATGTAGCACGTATGCGCGAACCCAGAAATGCATATCGTCGTTGGCCCTGCAAAAACTCCTATGTGACACATTTATCGATTTTCAGATTTTTGCTCTATTAAATAACTTAAATAGTGATACAGCAAATAATAAAATCTCCTGTATGCAATTATATATCTTTGTTTCGAAAATATAACAATTCACAGTCTCCTATGTACGGCTCCCATAGGATGAATAAATGTGTTTTCTCTTCCTATTGAAAAATTTTGTATTTTGCACATAGGAGTTATTGCAGGAACAACGACGATAGAGAGTGTTAGTTGGGAGACCAGAGGGAAAACGACCTTTCGGGAGGCGGAGACGTACATGGGAGGATAATATTAAAATGGATTTGGGGGAGGTGGGATATGATGATAGACACTGGATTAATCTTGCACAAGATAGGGACCGATGGCGGGCTTATGTGAGGGTGGCAATGAACCTGCGGTTCCTTAAAAGCCATTTTTTTTTGTTTTGCAAACATCTTCCGAACGTCTAGGACAGTGGTGACTCGTGATTTTTTTGTATGCAGGATATGAGATTGACGACTGATGACCAAGACAGAAACTAATAATAATAATAATAATAATAATAATAATAATAATAATAATAATAATAATAATAATATATATCAGTAATAATATAATAATAATAATAATAATAATAATAATAATAATAATAATAGAGCATGCAAAATCAATACAAGTAGGCTTATGATAGTCTTTGACTCACCATTCTGGAACTGGCAATTTATTAGTAGTAAACTTCGATTCTCCTCCCCATTTAGTTGCGAAGATGGCTCCTAAGCCATTATACTGTCCGATATTTACCGATGCTCTGTCGTACGTCTGCGCAATTAATTTCTTGTTACAGTTAAATTCTTCTAAATGATCAAATACAAATTCAGATATTCTTTCGGCTGTCCTGTCATCCCAAAGTCCTGTTAATTCTCGTATTTATTATAGCTTATTTTATTTATTGTTATCTAATTTTGTTTTTTATTCATTTCATTTTTATATTACAGTCTATCATTTTAATTATTTATTATTTCGTTTATTCTTTTAAAATGACCAATAAACTGCATTTAAGGAGGCTATAAGGATACTTGAAAATTCTTATTATAGTCTCTGACAGGGTTTCCATCAGCCAGAAAGAAGAGTCGTAGTATTAGGATACGTGGTCATATCCTCAAAGCCATACCCCGCCCTCTGCACCCTCCCCTGTCCACTAACTTCACTGTTAGAAATACCGTTTGCTGTAAGATATTTGGATGGTTCCTCGGAAATTATTTCTGAGCTGTGCAGTGGCACCAACTCACGACAGAAAGTGGAAATTAATACGTCGGGACGCACTGAAAATCAAAATCTGTAATTAAAACGTTTTCGCAGGAGTTAACATATATATTATATCCTCAGAGGCACGAAATTAAACTGTAGGATCTTTCTCATATCCTTCATAGAGGAATCGCCACTGGTCTGGGATGTTGGATCGTTTACGACAGTCTTATGCAAGATGATGCCTAGACCTGTATTCAAGGGGGAGAGTCGTATTTCGAACTTGTACAGAAGATTCTACTTTAAGCCGTGCACAACCGGTTACGAAAAACAGAAATTATATATTTCTATTGAACGCCTGGCGCTGTAGTCAGTATGCAAAGCTCTTCCGTCTCGCAGAGTGTCTCAGGTTCAGTTAACGAATATTCGAGTTTTTTCTCACTCTTTGTGGGTGGATGGCATTGAGCCATGTAGGAGTTCCAAGCGCCCTTGCAAGGAGCGATTATCATCGTGTAGGCCTACTATTTAATTGATATTTCTTCTTCTCTCACTACAATCAATCGATCCATCCATCCATCCGTCGACTCATTCATTCATGGATTCATTGATTGATTCATTGGCAGATTCAGTCATTCACTGATTGGTTCATTCATTAATTAATTGATTCATTATTTGATATTCATTAGTTCATTCATTCAGGTATTGCAGTTTGTATCGTCAAGAGCAAAACATTTCTTAAAACTGATTTATTAATGGAATAATACATCTGCTTAGAGAATTAAAATATATTAACAACTACTGTTTTAGGGGTATGCATTTTGAGTTTAAAGTGTAAACATCAGGCCTACGATTGAATGTATCTACTTACTTGCTCTTCTCTTTAGTAAGTAATTGTAATTTATTCTATTCTTGCATTTCTTTACTCACCAGCTTTCATATTAAGCGTTACACTTATTTCCTTTCTTGTTACCGGTGTCCATTTGTTCATCTATATATGTTATGAAGATAAGTGTAATAAAGTATGTAATGAATTGTAGGCCTGAGCAAGTACTTTTTTTTAATTACACTTGGTTAATATTTAACATTCGTAAATAACTTGTAACATCAGTATGATTTTAGGACTAAAAAACATTTCGGATTACGGGAAAGGAAAAAAATTAATTAAGGAAATACGTTCGTTCAATAAAAAAATTCTGCGCTGTAATAGGGATATATAGTCACGTAAATTACATCACTAGAGAATGAAACTACAGTTGTGTTGGTTTAAATTTTATATTTTTGTCTTTGGTTTACAAATAGAAGGGGTTTATGCTCAGTAATGTTCATTTTTAATTTATAAATAACAAGAACTAGAGAAAAGTAGGGATCAAGGAAGATTAACTGCAGAAAACACATAAAACCTTCAGAACTGAAAGAAAAATCAGCACTGTTTTAGAAAAGCATCATGGAAGAGAAAAATAAATTCTGGAATAAATTGTCTAAAGAACTATAAAAACTATACAAATGGAGGATAAATGATAAATCTTTCAATTCTTGTGAGAACTAGAAACTAGTCTTCGATATGAAATTTACAAGTGATATTACGTATGTGCGATACTTAAGAATGAAACGATAGCTTTCCTCCTTTTACGTATTTTCCTTTGCAACCAAAGCAACAGCAGTAATTCGCCATAAGTGTAGCCATAATCGGTACATAATAGTAAAAATAGCGTATTCTAACGTACGTAGTGTAATGACTCTGTCGACTGCCAAAAAACCGCTTTTCGTCTCTAGAATATCTTTCTTCTAATATTACTTTTGTAGAATATTATTTTTATTTTTAATATACGTATTAATTTTCCTTCATTGTGTTAATCATTTCTTTGGTTCAAATTGTCTTATTTAACTTAATCTTCTTCTTCTTCTTCTTCTTCTTCTTCTTCTTCTTCTTCTACTATGGCACCACAGCCCGCAATCGACCCTTGGCCTCGTTTGTCTTATTTAACACTAAATTGCAATTATTTTACTCTAGAATTATATGCATCTAAACACATCTACATTTGCCCATACTATTATTATTATTATTATTCCATTGTTTTCTATATTAGTTTTATTTATAATATTTAGTGTATTTTTACACTGGTTGAGTGGAAGTCTCTCCGCACTGCAGACAGCGGAGTGTATGCGCTCGCAATCGCAATTATGTTGGCAGTATCAGACGGGCCGGGTCACTGCCACATCCTTGAGTGGGGGTTGTTTAGCTAACGGTATCAGTCAACGAGTTAGATACTATAGAGAGGCAGTATACCTCTGATAAGCGCTGAAAGTACTATAGATCGTTCCCTACAAAACATGGCGGTCTATAGTACCGCCAGCCTCCGCAAGGAGTGCTTATCAAAGGTATACTGCCTCTCAGCTGCCTCTCTATAATTTTGATAAATGTAAAGATTTTTTTTTTTCATTTGTGTTTGTGTACTGGTACCGTTGTATCATATCATTTATTTTTGTCAGCTGCCATACAATGTACAGATGGACATGTCAGTATATTTAATTACAATAAAATTCTTGATGCGAATAAATATTATGAAAACAAATAGCCCTTTAACTTCACCTTAAACGTATTACAAATTTGAAATTATGTCAAGTAGTAATTTGGTTATAATGTGGCAAACAAAAACAACGGGAGACTTTGAATAATAAAGTGTCCCGTAGTTTCCAATGAATACTTTATTTCATATTCTTGTATGATACAGTTTCAATAATAATAATATTTCACAACATATCTATTACTATTACTATTATTATGTATTTGTATTAATTGTAGACTTGGGTCAGTGGAAGAGCAGGCCTTAACTCTGCCAGGTAGAATAAAATAAATTATTATTATATTTTTCGGATACATCAATATTTAATTTAAACATTTCGCTATTCTTTTTGTAAAAGCTGATTTATAAATAAAAAAGTAATAATTAAGACTTTAAAATTTCCAAAAATGTTTCATTCCCTCGGATTTAAATTAAATATATCGCAAATCGTAATATTCGTTTCTGGATAATTAAACCCTCTCAATACAGGTACCATTGCCCCAGAGAATTATAATGAATGAATGTTATGATTTATTTAACGACGCTCGCAACTGCAGAGGTTATATCAGCATCGCCGGATGTGCCGGAATTTTGTCCCGCAGGAGTTCTTTTACATGCCAGTAAATCTACTGACATGAGCTTGTCGCATTTAAACACACTTAAATACCATCGACCTGGCCCGGGATCGAACCCGCAACGTTGGGCATAGAAGGCCAGCGCTATGCCAACTCGCCAACCAGGTCGACCCCAGAGAATTATAAAATAAGACGGACTGGGCAGAAGCGAAATAAATGTATTAATAAGTTTGTACCATCAATAGTTTAGTATTTAGTGTGTTTATAGGGCCTACTCCAATTTTATTTTTATTAATGCGTAGGGCTCTTTTTGATGATAAAGAGGAAAGTCAGCACTTGCATCACACACAATTTGTCATTATTGCGTCAAATGTAAGAACAGTTTTATTCAGCAAAAGCCTCTGCCTAGTTGCGAGACACGTGTGAGATCAATATTTGTTTCAAATTATATTAGACTACACGATGTCTCCATCACGCGAAAAGAAGTTTAGCTAGCTGTGGCTCCTGTTGTTTCTGATAACAATGTTAATCGTAAGTTTGTATCTTATCGTTTCAATAAAATGTGGTGAGTTATGATCACGAGTAACTTTCTATTAGTGTCATTCTTTAATTATTATGTTGCATGCTAAGAGGTTATTTGTAGTTTTAATAATTGCAGTTTTCAAAAGTTCTCTGTATTAGTTCCAATTTCAAATGAATTTTTCTAAGTAATTATTAGATTTTTTTTTAATTTTCGCCACTACCTTTCCTATATTTTACTCCTAATAGTTACATACGTCGTCTCTCTTGAAATCACCTGGTGAGCTTTCATATTAGGTTAGATTAGCCTTAAGGTAATAAAATTTGTGACGAAGCCAAAAAATTATTTATTTTTCTTCTGCCGAATACATTCATCCGTCTTCAGGTGCTGTGCTTTGCTTTGGTTGCAGTGAGTGTAACTTGTCGTTTAATATCTGGGCTATATTTAGTGAAACTAATAAAACATAGGCCTACAGCTGTTATAAAACGTGAAGTTTTGTGTGTATTTTACTTTTTTCTTATTAACATAGGCGTAATATGTAACTCAATTCACAATAATACTAACTTCATCACAGTCTTTTCCTACAACATCCGAGCCACGCCCCTTTGTGTTGACTAAGCAAAACATGGCGGACTAATGTTCAATTGTCTTCAACTAGAAGGCGTTGTGGCCTCTCTATAGTATCTAACTCGTTGGTATCAGTTGAGGCAGACGGGGTATAATGCAGTCTAATTGTGAGTGATGGCTAGAAACTACTGCTGACAATGCTTTCTATCAAAGAAAGAGCGTTTTTGGTGAAATACGTTTTTCGCGAAGGTGATAAGTTTACGGAAAATGTGAGACAAAATTTCGTATGCGTTTTTCTAATTCCAAGTGTTCATATCGCGATATGGTACGTGATTTGATCAATAAATTCCGTGGAACCGGGTCGGTTCTCGATTCACCAAGAAATGGCAGGCCTACAATTTTAACAACAGAAAAAACTTGATGAAATCTCGAATATAATGTTGCGGAGTCTTACAAACTCAACGCGCAATTAGCACAAGAAGCCGGAATCTCTAAGTGGACAGCACATAAGGCTGTAAGAAGCGAACTGCAATTGTACCCCTATAAAATTAAATTGGTTCATGAAGTAAAAGAAAGTGATTACGAAAAGAGACTGAGGTATTATAAATGTTTCCAGAGATTTATAAATCGGCATGGACTTGACGTTTTAAATGAAATTTTCTTTACGGATGAAGCATGGTTTAACTTATCCGGCTATTTAAATTCTCAGGTTTGGTCTTCAGAAAATCCCTATGCTGTAAGAGAAACAACGCTGCATCCAGAGAAAATCGGAGTGTGGGCTGCCATATCAAGAGCGCGAATAATGGGACGGATCTTCTTTGAGACTTCTGTGAATTCGGATTTTACTGTTCTGAGATTATTTATCCATTTCTTGCCAGGCTGAGTGAAAATGAAATTGAGCGCTGTTTCTTTCCAATAGAACAATGCTACGGCAAATAGCCTACGTCAAACCAATCGCTTGGATTTTTAAAAAAGTTCTTTGGCAAAAGAATAATCACTAAGGACGCTGGTCACCGCGGTCTCCTGATTTAACACCATTGAATTATTTCCATTGGGGTAAGGAAAAATCTGCGGTATATTAGTAATCCTAAAATAATCAATGAACTTAAGACGTACATAATTAATTATGTGCAGTCGATTACGCAAGGGCCATTAGTGAAATTGGTTGAAAATAAGTGTAAAAGAGTCGAACTGTGCCTTCAAGAACGAGAAAAACACTTCCAGTGTCTGTTATGACTGTGGTGAGTACACAGTTTACGTTTTGTTCCTAGCGTAAGTTCCAGCTACTACGAACATAACTGCTGTTGCTAGTGCATACACTCCGCTGTCTCCAGTGCGGAGAGATTTCTCTGGCGCATTGTACTACCTGTGTCACGCGCGAGTACTTGATGTCACGTTAATATACATAGGAACAACTAACCTTAACTCCGTACGCTCTGGGACAAAATACGGCGCCTAATTATTATTATTATTATTATTATTATTATTATTATTATTATTATTATTGCCATTAATTTATTTAAACAGAACGCCAAACCTCTCATGGCTAAATCCCATTAAATTCGTATCATTCCCATTACATACAAATAGCTTTTAAGAAATCCAGGGATTCATTGCCGCCCTCACATAAGCTCGCCATTAGTCCCTATCCTCAGCAAGATTAATCCAGTCCCTAGCATCATATCCCACCTCCCACCTCCCACCTCAAATCTATTTTAATATTATCCTTCCAACTACGTCTCGGTCTCCCCAAAAATATTTTTCTCTCAGGTCTCCCAACTAACACTCTATATGCATTTCAGTGTCCAGCCATAAATGCTACATTCCCTGCCCTTCTCAAACGTCTGGACTTAATATTCCTAATATGGTACCTAGGTGAAGAATACAATGCGTGCAGTTCTGTATTGTGTAAGTTTCTCCATTCTCCTGTAACCTCATCCCTCTTAGCCCCAAATATTTTCCTAAGCACCGTATTCTCGAACACCCTTAACCTCTGTCCCTCTCTCAAAGTAAGAGTTCAAGTTTCACAACCAGTATTACATCGATATATTTGATATTTAGAGTTTTAATCCCTACATCACAGTTGCAATAAACTAGTATTAATACATTAATTATCATCAATTAATGAACTACCTAACTAAATTTAATTATAATTCTTTAAATATGTATCACATATAGATTGAATCGTATACTGGCTAATAAATTAGATAATTACTTTTTCGCATAAGCACTTTCAAAAGCCGACTGTAAAAAAACTGCTTTTAGTCTCCACAATATGATCTTTCTTCAAATATACCTTTTGTAGAATATGAATTTTATTTTTATCCTTATTAATTTTCATTCATTATGTTAATTATTTATTTGGTTCAAATTAGCCTATGTTATTCAACACAAAATTGTAATTGTTGAACTCTAGAATTACGTGTATCTAAACACATCCACATTTTGTTCATACTATTATTACGATTATTGTTATTATTATTATTATTATTAATTATTAACTACTATTACTATTACTATTATTATTATTATTATATTATTATTATTATTATTATTATTATTATTATTATTATTATTATTCCATTGTTCTCTCTATTGGTTTTACTTATAATATTTAGTATGTATTTTTATATTGATCAAGTTAAATTACAATTTAGTGTAAAATAAACTTATACAAGTCGTTAAAATTTAACTCAAGGCATTGCTGTAGACTTTTCAATGTAGACCAATTGTAAATATTTATAATTTAAATATGTATTATGTGACTATTGCATTGACTGAGGCTAGTTGAGTGGAAGAGAAGGTCTTATGGCCATAACTCTGCCAGCGAAAATAAAACATTCTACATTGTTAAGTGTTCGCGTAGGCTTCCGCGGCTGGTGTACATGGTCTGTGGATAAGCTTCGGGGCTTCTACCGCGTTGTCTTGGTGTTGTAAAGTACCGAAAGTACTCCCCCCATCGAGACTACTATATATATATACGAGCTCGCAGACTTTTTCCTTATCCAACAACTGCTCTGAAGATGACAACACAGCGGTCGAAACGCCAGCCACCAATACCAAGACAACGCGGTAGAAGCCCCGAAGCTTATCCACAGACCATTCTACATTGTTACTCACTTCGAGAGCGATAAGTACATTATCACTGACAGTTTGAATGACGTTTTCCTTAATATCGTGCGTCGATGTCATTAACAAACATTACACCACTCGAATAAAACTAGCAGGCCTAAATGCGTTTCTTGCGTGACAAATAAATCATAAGAATCGCAGGTACACAGAAAGAGCGTATGATGCTAAGATAAAACGATCATGATATAAGTTATGTATGATCAATTATTAATCACTTCAAAATTGTTGGTCACGCCTTAATGAAGAGTTAACATCTCACTATATTATTCCGTGGAACTAACTATCGGAAAGGATAAATTAAATTATTTTACTGCAAGTCGTTTATTAATTAAGAGTTAACATTCGTTTCGTAATTACAGAGTTTTCGCAATATTAATAGAATACATGAGTAATTATAATAAAAATGTGTACCTTACGGAATAATTCATATTTATTTATATCACTCTCTTTCAATTTGTGGTCATTTCCTTCAAACTCTAGTATAAATTTAATGATCAGTTTTATATTCCCTTGGGTCATCGAAATCCATGTCCCGGTCATTAATATTATCTATTACTGGTACGATTTTTTTTACATATTAACTATGATTGTATGAAAAAGAATTTTAGTTTCCTCTTAGAATTATAAAACAGTAAACAAGCCTAAATGTACTATCGGCACATTCGATGAGCTTTAAAACTGTGCAACTACGGTAAATAGCATTTAACTTGGTAGACAAATAATTGTAATATCTCACAGTGCCAGTGAATTGCTTACATCACATTTATCCACTATTAAACATTTTACTACATCAACTCAATCTTCTCTATCAAATCCTTCATAGTCTGTTTGCTGTTTCAACTCGTAATGTCGTTTTATATTGTACTTTCTTATAAAGAAGTATGTCTGCATACTAAGCATTGTATATGATTTGCTACAATCCTACATAACAACATATTCTACCATTCTACGTACGAGTATATTAAAAATCTATGCAAAGAAGGGGATTCAGCGCGTATTGGGTTGAGGGGAAACCCCGGAAAAAGCCTCAACCAGGTAATTTGCCCCGACCGGCATTCGAACCCGGGCCACCTGGTTTCGCGGCCAGACGCGCTGACCGTTACTCCACACGTGTGGACTTAATCAAAGGTACACGCGTGTGTATGTTATAAATTACTTTTGTGTAAAATGGCTCATACTGAGAGAACTTTGAGGTCATTACTGTAGAATTAAAAGATAACCCGTTTTCAAGTTGTACGTATGAAACAAAATGTGCCTACAAAGATAAGAGATCGAGACCACATTTACATATTAAAATAGCGGATTGTGGGTCCCTATCACCACGGCATGGCGCATCCTCAGGTTGCGGATAGAGGAGACGGCCACCAGATATGGAGGGTAGCTGCGAATATATTGAATAGCTAAGCAGTCACGGACAGCCGATGAGGGGTGGTCCTCCAGCTTTGGGTTAGGCGAAGGGCTAACAACCCATCACCGTAAAAAACTGCTTGTTACAAAACCACACAATAAGCCTCGGAATGTGACTGATTCTCTGGCACGACCAGAGCAAAATAATGTTATGAGATTTGGTACTTGGAATGTTACAAGTTTATATATGGAACAGAAGGGGTAACATTAGTAGCAAAAGAACTACCGAGATATATAATAGATTTTGTGGGAGTATAGGAGGTTGGTTTAACTGGGAATGGCATATCACAAATAGGAGGTTACTTGTTGTATTATGGGGAAGGAAACAATAATCGCCAATTAGGAACAGGATTCTTTATCCATAAAAGAATACAATCAGCATTATAAAAGGTTGAATTTATCAGTGACAGGTTATCGTATTTAGTACTTAAGGATAGATGGTGCGATATCGTAGTTATAAATGCTTACGCCCCTACAGAAGAGAAAGGCGACCATATGAAGGATAGCATCTATGAGGAATTGGACCATACTTTTGATCAGTTATCTAGATGAAGAAAGTTACACAACGCAGAACTGTCCTTCCCCTGACATAATTAGGAACATTAAATCCAGACGTTTGAGATGGGCAGGACATGTAGCACGTATGGGCGAATCCAGGAATGCATAAAGTGTTAGTTGGGAGGCCGGAGTGAAGAAGTCCTTTGGGGAGGCCGAGACGTAGATGGGAGGATAATATTAAAATGGATATGAGGAAGATGGGATATGATTGTAGAGACTGGATCAATCTTGCTCAGGATAGGGACCAATGGCGGGCTTATATGAGGGCGGCAATGAACCTCCGGGTTTCTTAAAAGCCAAAAGTAAGGATGGACGAAGACAAGATAGAAATTTTCAGTTTTTATGGTACAAGAAATAACCTTGACTAACAGGGTGCTCTGAGACAAGTTATATTGTTTTATTTTTATTCTGTTTGGAGGTGAAAAGAGTGGTCTTCTTCTTGTGGGGTCTGTCACAAAAAAATGTTGATAGAAGAGCCACAAACATCTGCTCTATAAAAAAAGATAAAAGATAAGCGGATTTTTCCAGTCTACCCTAAACCTTAGTTTCGCCACTGCAAAATATCAAACACTTTTGAAGATAATCAGTTTTTTTTATATATCCTGAAAATTTATTAAAATGGACATGTGAGGTTTCTGCAGTCCACGATTCATATTCAGTGAAAAATCTTCCCTTGAAGTTGGTTCTGCTGTACTTCCTGAATCTTGAATAGTCTAGCTAAGGCATCCGATGAGTAAATTAAACCAAGAAATACGATAATTGCATAAATCGCTTAAACGTTTCATGTCATGAGCTGACAGCATTCCAGGGCACTCAGTTATGATTAATAACGCTAACATAACAATTCACTTATACAGCTCTCCATGACGTCACGCAAGCCCCATTAATTCTGTTGCTCTCTACCCAATGACAGCTATTATACAAGAAATAAATACATTGAAAAAGAGATAGAGCATTTTGCGCACGCGCACAAGGATCTATGACCTTCACTATGTTTCGAGAGAAATGATGAGTCTTTTTTGAACATAGTAGTGATCATGTGTGATTTCGGGTATTTCTTATTTCATATTGAATTTGAGAATTTTAAGTGCTTAATGTCAGGTGAGGAGAGTGAAACACAAAACTTGCACAGCAGCAGTTAAATGTGTGAATGTCCAACACAAATTCACAGGCATTTCAAATTTTGAAATAATTTTTCTTGGAGTTCTTTAAAAGACGTAAAATTATTTGAGTTTTTGCTTGATTAATGTACGAGATATGATTTAATATTTAAAACACTATTTGCATGTTTTTTTTTTTCACGGAGGAGGAGCCCGAACACTTACACCACAGACTGAGGTTTATTTTGCTTACCACGCCTGTCCTATTAACGATATTTTTGGATTTAACCGGAGCTATGGTAATGATTAGGGGGCGGATGTTGATGACCTAAAAATTTACTTCAAATGATCAATAAAATGTCCTTAAAATAATGGAAGAATTATATAAATTAAAAAAAAATATGTTTAAATATCATCACCGTAGGCCTACTGGCACCACAACTTCTTAAAAATTAGTCAACTCATTTCAGTGACTTCCCTGTAAATGTCGGAGAGAGGAGGCAACTTCCTGGAATTTGACTAAGATAAAGGAAAAGAGCATGCAAAAAAAAAAGAAAGTTTTAAGGGAAACTATAGATTTTAATGTGTTTCAATCAAGGGTGGTCCATGTCAGTGCCTTCATTCTCCGTCTGCTCCTTCTGCTCTTCA
Source organism: Periplaneta americana (assembly GCF_040183065.1). Taxonomy (NCBI): domain Eukaryota; kingdom Metazoa; phylum Arthropoda; class Insecta; order Blattodea; family Blattidae; genus Periplaneta; species Periplaneta americana. Next base: position 66,242,452 of record NC_091118.1, read on the forward strand.
CTTTTGTTACTACACCTTCCAGACGGGGAGTATAAATACAAAACAAATTGTGGACGCACCATACATTTTTGCAATCTTTGTATTAAAAATACTGTCTACTGTAGTACATCCCTTCCGAACCATATTGGGGAAACAACGTCCTATTGTGAACGTGAAAGTTTCGCCCCTTCCAAACATAAATTCTAAAGACACCCTCATACCGACAAAAGAACAGTAGTGGTCAAAGCCCTCATTTAAACTAAGCTGCTGTCAAGCATTTTATATTACTTCTGTTGTGTGAGGTGAAGCCTCCAGTGAAATGAGGGATGGATTTTAGAGTTTGTTCCAAACTATAAAACTCAAACTTCACTGTTATTCACTTTTCAGTAGGTAATTATTTGTAGGGCCTGCTATTCAACTGCTTGCTTAGAAAAAGATTTAACAGGCCTATATGTAAAGAAGGAAGTAAAATGCATTCAAAATGATCTAAAAGTTCTTCAAAGTATTAAAAATAACCAAGAAATGCCGAAAAAATATATAAATGAACTATTAGTTAAAAAACGTCAAAAAATTCAAAATATACATTTTAAGAAATTACTTTTTTACGTTGATATTAACATAGAAAGGATTTCTACATTAATAGGCATCTTCCTAATGTGAAAAATAAGATTATTTCTCGTCAACATCCGCCCTCTAGTAATGATAGTGATCAGTGAATAAATGATGTAAAAATGAGTCCGAAGTCTACGCTGGAAGTTACCCAGCAATTCTGCTTCGATTGATTGGGGAAAACCTCGGAAAATTCACAACCAGGTAACTTATCCTAATCAGGATTCGAAATATGAATCCACTCGTTTCGTTACTCCACAGCGGTGGACCTTCAAAGATGTTACGTCCCTGTCCGTTTGAAAGAAATGCAATCTACGGCACATATTTATGCTTGTCCATAATACCGTCAATAAACACCAACTCTCCAACTCCACAAGCAGAAATACACCCCAAACCATCACACCTCTTCCACCATGCTTCACAGTTGATTGAAGGTTTATTTTTTGTACTTTAGCTCTTGATTAATAATAATAATAATAATTTATTTATTTAATCTGGCAGAGCTAAGGCCAGTAGGCCTTCTCTTCCGCTCAGCCAGACTCTAATTCTAATTGAATACAATTGCTTACATACTTATTACATTAATATCTGGACCATAAAACAACATGAAAATAAATAATGAAAGTTGGATAAGTAATGTTAGTGTGACAATAATAAACATTGGTAAGAAATAGTTATAATAATAATAATAATAATAATAATAATAATAATAATAATAATAATAATAATAATAATAATAATAATAATAATAATGATGATGATGATGATGAGGTAATCTAGATATTTATCTGTGATACATATATACATTAAACATTGAGAAACCTGAAACAGCTATTATTGTTAACAAGAATTGTTAGAAAAATATTTCGTTAGCCTATTCTTAAATTGGTTTGATGTCCGACAGTCCCTGACATTACTCGGTAGGGAATTTCACAGCCGAGGAACAGCCACAGTGAAAGAAGATTAGGTCTTCGCCACACCACTGTCCTCCCATTTGACCCAGAAACTACATGCGTATTTTCAGAAAATAAATTACTGCAATAATATTGTTTATATGTGACAGAAATGCAGCCCAAAGACAATTAATTCGACAAAACCGAATCTTTATCGGAGTCACTGTATCTTGGTTCCATAAAATGTTGTTTCGTCTTGATATTGCTGTCCTTCCTTTGTTTATTCTTCCATTTATGTCCTCTTCATGATTGCCGTTTTTCGTGATTTTCACTCCCAAGTCTGTGTATTCTTTACAATAGTTTATGGTTCCTTTTCCATCTTCTAATATTAAGTCTTTTGAATCTGTCCCAATTGCCATGTAATTTGTTTTCTTCAGATTAATGTTTAAACCCAATTTTCCATATTCCTCTATCAATTTCCGAGTCATGTATTCTATATCTTCATAATCTTCTGCAACTAATAACTGATTACCTGCAAACAGTAGTGAATACATTGTATCCTCTGTTAGTAATACTCCCATTTGTGAGCATTTCTCTTTCCAGACTGTTAAAGCATTTTGTGTGTCTATATATATATATATATATATATATATATATATATATATATATATATATATATATATATATCATCATCATCCTTCACGAATTAGGCCTCTGTAGACCTGTTTCGGCCCCATCTAGCAGTCTTCTTAACGGTCTTCCTGGTCGACGATGTCCTCTAGGTTTATATTGCATCATAATTTTTGGGATTCTTGAATTTTCCATTCTTCTTACATGATCTAGCCAATTGAATTTGTATCTGGTGATTTTTTCTTCTACTGACTCTACTTCTAATTGTTCTAAAATTTCTTCATTCCTTTTTCGGTCTAAAAGAGTATATCCTGCTGTTCTCCTGAAAAATTTCATTTCCGTTGCTTTGATTCTGTTCATGTCTTTTTTCTTTAATGTCCAAATCTCGCTTCCGTATAGAAGGGTGGGTAATGCTAGTGTATTATATATTTTTATTCTTGTAGATTTTTGTACTAATTTAGCTTTTAATGTATTGTTTATTATTCCTAGAATTTGCGTAAATTTGGTAATTTTCTTGTTCACATCTTTTTCATTTTGATAAGATATTTCACAACCCAGATAATTGAAATTTTGCACTTGTTCGAGGCATTGGTTATTGTGTATTATCTTACTTCTCACTGGGTCTTGTCCTAAAAATGCCATTACTTTTGATTTTTGTGCTGAAATTTCCATCCCAAAATCTATATATATATATATATATATATATATTGAATAAAACTGGTGATAAGGGACATCCTTGCCGTAGGCCTTTTGTGACATGAACTCCAGTGGAAATCTTGTTGTGCATTTTTAAATTTTTGTGTATGGTTTATCATATAAGTTTTTTATCGTCTGGATAATGACTTTTATTATTATTATTATTATTATTATTATTATTATTATTATTATTATTATTATTATTATTATTATTATTATTGTCAACTCTGGACATAGTGAACTCGGTTATAATGAACATTCAGCTATAGTGAACCTAAATCGTTGGTCCCGATCCGCATACATTAAAAAGTACATTAATATTTCCGTCTATAGTGAACCCTTGCTTCGGTTATAGTGAACCTTAAAAATTGAAGTTACAAGAGTTGTATCCTGACAGATTCTTATTTGAAGTCAGAATTTCTTGTATAAAATTGAAAGAATGTGTTGAGAACAACATTCTGAGTTTCTTACTCAAAGGTAGGATTAGTGATTCCTAGACAATGAGCTGTAGTGTAAACTGACGACCTTGCCTCACTCCACAGTCGAAGGGTTGTCATTCTGTTCACAGGCACACTACTGTACTGTTATTTCTAATCCTCTACCATCAAAGGGTTGCCTTTTTTCTCAGAAACATTTCTGTTATGACGGATAGCAACGAAACAACGGAAAATGAAATTGCCTTCCTTTATTAAAAGGGGACGGATATTATGTCCAGAGCATAAATGAAAGTAAGATTCCGATGGCTTTCAAACTCCATCATTTCCCTCTCAGTTTCCATTAAATGACCCAGGAAATTCCAAGGCTGAGTACGCAGTCACACCATAACAGCGTTTGTCATTTCTAACTGATCAGCCTGTTTCTAGTGTTCGAAAAGTGAATGTATTGTATAAAATGTCGAAGCATAAAATGTTTTCTTTGTAAGATAAGGCGAATATTATAAGTGATACTGAACGAGGTTTTCCGTAAGCGCAGTTGGGTCGACAGGATAGTTTAAGTAAATCATCTGTAACAGTATGCACTATACAGTGTAATCCATTCCATAAAAATGAAATATTTTAATTACTGTACAGTATTTTATTTTCTTGATAACAAATTCATTCATTCCTGTCATTTGAGGCTAGGGGAGAGATACTTCGGATTTAGTGAACCTCTGATATACTGAACGAAATATGCTGGTTCGTAGAGGTTCACTATAACCGGAGCTGACTGTATTATTATTATTATTATTATTATTACTATTACTATTACTATTATTATTATTATTATTATTATTATTATTATTATTATTATTATTATTCGTTTCCAGTGGGTTGGTGCCCAGACGTTGGGCTCTACTTATTACTATGCAGCTCAGAATAGGTTCATATTTGCTTTCTTGTTGACTTCATTGACCGACCTAGTGACAATGTTTAAAGTAAAATCATGTAGGTATTTATTATAGTTGTGCCAATATGAACCAAGACCACACATGTGGAGTAACGGTTAGCGCGTCTGACCGCGAAAACCAGATGGCCCAGATTTGAATCCCGGTCGGGGAAAGTTACCTGGTTTAGGATTTTTTCCGAAGTTTTCTCTCAATCCAATATGAGCAAATGCTGGATAACTATCGATGCTGGACCCCCCCCCCGACTCATTTCACCTTCATTTCACCCGACGCTAAATAACCTGAGATGTTGATACAGCATCGTAAAATAACCCACTAAAAATATAAATCAAGTTTCATATACAGAACGTTCACCAGAAACAAATTTCTGTCGGGTAAATGCCGTCGGTCTTCACTGTTATAGATCAAATACGGCTGCTGAGAAAATAGTGTGTGCACTTCCCCTTTTTCAAGAGTGGGTTGCGTAGGACAGATAATAAAGGCTGAAGGGACGTCAAGATTAGAACATTAGTACAGAATTGATTTTAATTCAGTGAAGTTCAGTTAATTCGTGACAATTGAGTAACCATTAAAACAGAAAATATTCATCAATATTTTTTGCGTATATTACGGAAAAATCGTGCGAATAGTATTGTGCTATATTTACATGCAAATGTTCTAGCGTTCAACAACCGTCTGATACAACAATTCAAAATATATTTAAAAAAACGAGAGGACCGTTCATCTATACTAATAATAAATCTGTAGCCGAAATTTTTCTGGTAATTTTCGATTTTCCAAAAATAATTGGTCCTAACATATACAATTAACCACCCTGAAACCGAAAATCGCTTTTTTGAAATTTTTGTTTGTATGTCTGTCTGTCTGTCTGTCTGTCTGTATGTTTGTTACCTTTTCACGCGATAATGGCTGAACGGATTTCGATAAAAATTGGAATATAAATTAAGTTCGTTGTAACTTAGATTTTAGGCTATATGGCATTCAAAATACATTATATAAAAGGGGGGTTATAAGGGGGCCTGAATTAAATAAATCGAAATATCTCGCTTAATATTGATTTTTGTGAAAAATGTTACATAACAAAAGTTTCTTTGAAAATAATTTCCAATAAGTTTTGTTCCTTGAAACATTTTGATAGGACTGATATTTAATGAGATAAATGAGTTTTAAAATTAAAATAACTGCCATCTGTTTGTATGAAGTAATATCAGAAGCTAAATTAACCGATTTGTATAATTAATTATTAATTCACCATTGGAAAGTGTAGTTTCTCTAGATGGACATAATGCTATAATGTTATTACAGTAACTTCTGAGTGAATCGAGGACAGGTAAGATTAAAATAGCTTCTTATGCACAGAAAACTTGATAGGCTTTTCTGTACATTCGTTTACTGTATTTCCTAAAATAATTTTTATGACCAAATGAGTGGTCTCTGGATCAAAATGATCGCATTTTAATTATGCAAATACAACTTAAATTAAGTAACATAATAAACGATTTATTCTTATATCAAACACGAATGTTCCCTGGATCAAATGTCCTATTTTAATTATGTAATTACTTTATATTTATTTCTAACGGGTGCAGCGGAGCGCACGGGTACGGCTAGTTTTTTAATAAAAAAGAAAGCTCATAAATCGCATCTAACAGCAGTGGTGATTCCTCCATGAAGGATATGAGGATAATCCTGAAGTTCAGTTTCGTGCCTCTGAGGATAGAAAACATTTTAATTACAGATTTTGATTTTCAATGCGTCCCGACCTAATAATTTCCTTTAAGATTTCACTTTCTGTCGTGAGTTGTCGCCACTGCACAGCTCAGAAATAATTTCGAGGAACCAATCAAATATCTTACAGCAAACGGTTTTTTCTAGCAGTGAAGTTAATGAACAAGGGAGGGTGCGGAGGGCGGGGTATGGCTTGAGTTTAACCGTGTTTGAGGATATGAAGTGGAGGATGAAGAAGAAGAAAAAAACGCAGAAGAGGAGGAAATTGTCTACCCGATTAGCAAGGCATGTTTCAAGCCAACTAAAACCAATATCGGTTTGTTAATCGATTGCAACATGTACTATGAAAATAGTACTAATGTATAGATAATAATATGAATAAAATAGTAGACTATAATTAAAGATATTTTAAGATAACTCTAGTCTATAATACACTAGCAGACTATAAAATGGTTTATATTGGTAATAAAACATACAATTCTTACTTACTGGCTTTTAAGGAACCTGGAGGTTCATTGCCGCCCTCACATAAGTCCGCCATTGGTCCCTATCCTGAGCAAGATTAATCCAGTCTCTACCATCATATCCTACCTCCCCCAAATCCATTTTAATATTATCCTCCCATCTACGTCTCGGCCTCCCCAAAGATCTTTTGCCCTCCGGCCTCCCAACTAACACTATATGCATTTCTGGATTCGCCCATACGTGCTACATGTCCTGCCCATCTCAAACGTCTGGATTTTATGGTCCTAATTATGTCAGGTGAAGTATACAATGCGTGCAGCTCTGTGTTGTGTAACACATACAATATTCATTTATTTATAAAAAATGGTTTAAAGTGAATTTTTGTAAATAATTCTGCTAATCTGATTTTTCCGTCCTTTCGGATCACTGTGCATCGGTCCCTATACTGAGCAAGATTAATCCAATTCCTACCGCCATATTCCACCTCCCTCAAATATATTTTAATATTATCTTCCCATCTACTCCTTGGCCTCCCCAAAGCTCTCTTCCCCAGGTTTTCCGACTAACACTCTATATGCATTTCTAGATTCACCCATATGTACTACATGCCCTGCCCATTTTAAATGTCTGGATTTAATATTCCTAATTAGAGTATGTCAGGTGAAGAATACAATGCGTGCAGTTCTACGTTGTGTAACTTTCTCCATTCTCCTGTAACTTCATCCCTCTTAGCCCCAAATATTTTCCTAAGCATCTTATTCTAGAACACAACCTCTGTTCCTCTCTCAAAGTGAGAGTCCAAGTTTCACAACCATACAGAAAAACCGGTAATATAACTGTTTTATAAATTCTAACTTTCAGCTTTTTCGAGAGCAGTATGGATCATAAAAGCTTCTCAACCGAATAATAACAGGCATTTTCCATATTTATTCTGCGTTAGTGTAGGCCTATTATTATGATGGCGAAATGAGTCCGAGGTCCAACGCAGAAAGTTACCCAGCAGTTCTGCTTCAATTTTTAGTAGTTATTTTACGACGCCGTATCAACATCTCAGGTTATTTAGCGTCTGAATAAGAAAGGTGATAAAGCCGGCGAAATGAGTCCACGGTCCAGCACCAATAGTTACACAGAATTTGCTCATATTGGGTTGTGGGGAAAACCCCGACAAACCTCAACCAGGTAACTTGCTCCGACCGGGATTCGAACCCGGGCCACCTGTTTCGCGGCCAGACCGTTACTCCACAGATATGGACTCTGCTTCAATTGATTGCGAGAAAATCTGGAAAAAAAATTCAACCAGGTAACTTGTGCTAACCAGAATTTGAACTCGGGCCATCTCGTTTCACGGTTAGACATGCTAACCGTTACTCCACAGCGGTCTATCCGATTCCAACCCACACCCGACCGGAGACTTGGGCCACAAGTTCAGTTATGTACCTCGAAACAACATGTGGAATATCTACTGAAGCTCTGTGATTCTCTAAGATAAGAAATGAATGAAAACACGCTAAATGCATAAATCATATTGATGTTTCATGTTATTCTGTGATAAAATTCCGGTGCAATCAACTTGATGAATGATAGTAAACACCGCATCCAGTTTTACGGCTAGTGCAGGCCTTCGTGACGTAGGTAACCTAGGTAACTTTGCTTTGTACTATAATATTGTTTTGATTAGTTTATTGATTACTTTTATAAGGCTAAAGGTACCACCACTATCAATTTCAACTTACCATTTCATACTCAGTCTTTTTCTTTTTGATATCACTTTCTTTATGAAAATGTGTTTCATTCTCTTAGTACAATATAGTTAAACTGCTATGGAATTTAGTACATGAATATTCCCTCTTTACTCTTTATTACGTTATTAACGTTTAAAACACAACTGCAATATTAAAAAATTAGTGTACAGTACATAACAAAACTCTTATCGCATTATGCTTTTAACGTGATATTGGTGCGAAACTTCCTACAATCAGAATATTAAATTATTTTCTCGAACTCTGCTGAAGCTATAGAGCTGACATTTTTACAACACATGGACACTAATATTTTGTTTATGATGTAACAATACTTGCTTTCTTAATTTATTTCCTTACAAATATTTTCCATGCGAATATTTTCAAAATGTGTTATGCATTATCTTCAGTAAAACGTATTTACGATATATTAGATTTACGAAAATATTATTTCAGTACCAGTAAGGCTACTAAACACACATATCTGACAATTTCACTTTTCCATAAAAAAAAAAGTAGAGAAAATATTCCTTTTGAATAAAAAAAAACAAACTTTGAAAAATGAGCATTAAAATTAAAACTTATATTCTTATAATGCAATTATACTTCTCAGACAAACCTAAAAATTAACATGGATAGAGTTTTAATAAGTTTTCTTCCCTTTATCCATTGAATCAGTGCTGGCCATCCCGGTATATAGCTCGATCAAGCGGCATTTAGGCTACTACCTCTTTCGTCTGTCTCTTTTTTTTCCGCTATAAAGCGCTCAGGCTTTCCTGTGCTCTTAATGTATAGACATTTCGCTAGCCCACGCTACGAGCGTGCTAAACTAGCCCCGGCTATCGACTGGTTATTTGTACAGGACTCATATCATATCATATCGCTAACACTGGTTTATGAATATGAAAAATGTTAGTTCGCTGATCATCCACCGGAAGCCCGCGCTAAGAAAGTCTATGAATAAGGCCCTAAAGCTCTCGCTTGGATCTATGGGCATCAGTTGACAAGACTGCATTATACAGTGAACAGTTAAGATTTCCAGAATCGAAATGAAACCATAGTTGTTGGGGTAGGAAGCGGTACGTGTGGGAAACGTATAAGTGAAAAGTTATGTTCAATTTGTTTACAGAATTTTTATTGCAACAAGTGAACAGTGAAGAGAAACACTTGATGATATCCAAATAGGATACACAAGATGTTTAACACACAAGACAAAAATGAAAGCAAGAGTTATGTCAAACTCGCCGATCACTTCAAAGATTATCTCAACAAGACCTCCATACCGGGAATGAGGCATTTGGTTCAACGAAAGAGGCATCCACTTGAAATGTAAGTCATTATTATTATTATTATTATTATTATTATTATTATTATTATTATTATTATTAATACCACCATATTCATTAAATTCCTACAGTAACCCTCCGCTGGGCACGTTGGAGAAGTTACATAGATGGGTACTTAGGATCTTTAAGAACCTCTACATTTGTTATAAGAAATATTATGGTTGCAATAAATTATCGTTTCATTGCAGTCAGTAAGGACTAAATCACAATTACAAGTCACAATTTCTTGTTAATTTATTTATTAAGCTAATCATTTTTTTTTTTTTTTTTGCTGGGCAAGTTGAGAAGTTACATAAGTGGACACTTCAGATCTATGTAAACACAAAATAGAATTAATGCAAAATCAAAAATAAACATAGACAAAATCTTTCCTGTTAATACAACAATTATGTACGAGATATTATATTTTATATCAAATACTGATTGAAAAACCAAAAACTCGCAAAAATGAAATTGTTTTCTATTAATTGTTGAGGGGTCCCGCGCCGTGGCGTCGCGTCGTGGTCTAAGGCATCCTGCCTACGACTCCCGTTACGGAATGCGCGTTGGTTCGAGTACTCATGGGGGAAGAAATTTTCTCATAAAAATTCGGCCAGTGTATGGGACCGGTGCCCACCCAGCATCGTGATACACTTGGGAGCTACGATAAGTAGCGAAAATCCGGTTTCGCAAACCAGCTATAACTGGAGGGAGATCATCATGCTAACCACACGATACCTCCATTCTGGTTGGATGATCGTCCACCTCTGCTTCGGCATGTGGACGTCAGACCAGCAGCCGGCTGGTCGGTCTTGGCCCTTCGTGGGCTGTAGCGCCATGGATTTACTTACTAATTGTTGAGGGAGTGAATATGATTGCTATTATGTCCATGCGCGATAGATATCTGTAATTTTTAATCGGTCTCTGCACAGCTGTTTTGCACTGGAGAGCTGGCAGTAGTATTTCGTGAGCAAGAGCAGCTCTCCGCTGCTCTACGAAGCATTTAGTTGCGCGGCCCTGGTTTAAATGTTTGCATGTGCTGTTTTCGAGGATATGAAACTAGACAGTCACGTAAACCCACAAAAAGTACTGCATATTTAGATAAGACTATTGCCCGGTTTCTGGTACACATCAGATAACTCTCAGTTACTTAACTGCTCTTATAAATTTAACTGCACTGATAACTTTCATGAGTTTCCGGAAAGTTAAATCAGTCTAATATATACAGTCACGAAGCTCATTACTTACTAAATATGCAAACATAGATAGTTGCTCACCACCAGGATCGCTACTATCGCCTCATCACAGACCCTTTCCCCAGCAGACGATAAAATACCTTCGATATCGCATTCTTTTGAAAAAATTAACACCTTCCTTCCACTATTGAAATGTGAAATACATAAGGTTTATATATTATTTTCATAAAGTATATATTATATTTTATAAACTCACCTTCCTGGATCTTTCGGAAGAAGGATAACTCTGACCTCTTTTTCTTACAATATTTATAGTACCACAAACGTCTCCTTGTCCCATATTATTATTCAAACTAGTGGCTTGTGCAGCAAATACTGCTGCAAACTAAGTTCGTTAGACGTTCAAATAAAATTTTTTCAGATTTATTTTCAATGAAGAATACTTGTCTTTTTGATAGTTATTTGCTTCTATAATAATGAAACATACTCCCTCTGAATGGATTTTTTTAGGTCAAATACTTTTCCTTGAACCTATCCAACTTCAGTTTTTGAATTTCAACGCGAAAACGCAAGTATCAATGTCAGGACGATAGCAGTATCTATTTCAGGTCATTGTGGATTGTAGGCAAAAGTTAAAACAATGTCAGGTTTGCTAAGCTTTCGAACAATAGCATTTTCGTATAGCTGCTGCATGTAGAACTTGAAATGTAGAGAGTAAAATCATTTTATCCTACTAAGAGATGTTGCTGAAATGATCTGGAGACTACAAAATTTTCTAGGCCTCTTATTTTATCAGTAAGTAATACCTTTTGATCTTTCCTTAGGAACTGTAATTTTTGCGCTCTCTCGAGCCAATACTGAAGACAATGACACATATCAATATCTACACTACACCGCCATTAAGTATATGAAAAAGACCCAACCCCACTGGTTAATAGAAGTATAAAAATATTTGATTTTAATAACAATATTATTATCTTATTTAAGTTTTGTAGTTATATATAGCAGCCACTCAGTAAATTATAGAAATGAAGATCTAAATTAAGATATTCTCTACATTTACTTACATAACCACAAAACGTTTCACTTTCATGTCATCAATATAGCATCAATATTATGTACAATTAATGAAAAATAGATGCATCATGATATTA